>NW_023458560.1:21901066-21919654 GCF_013731165.1 Rhagoletis pomonella
TACTAAATTGTAAGCAAATCGGACTATAATAAGATTTTTTCGAATAGTCCGGTCCCTGGTCCACCTACCCGAAAAAAGTAAAATTTTTTTAGCCTAAAACATGTTGGTTACCGAAAGCTATTTGTATACAAAATTTCATGAAAATCGGACCAGCCGTTCGCGAGATTACCTGTTACAAAAAAAAGGGACTTCTCTTTATATAATTAGTATAGATTATAGGCATTTAGCGTCTTCCGACTATTTTCAGTTCCTAAACCTGAGACAATAGCTCGGCGGTAAAATGTGTTTTTTTTTCAAATGAAGAACTCAACACTGAAATAAATATCTAAAAAATGCATATTCATACACAGGACCTCGGGGACATATTTTGTTTTAAAGGGATGAAATAATTTTGTTTTGAAGCAAGTTTCCTCGTCGCTTGCAAAATTAAATTTGGAACCAACCCGGTTTTCATGTTCGTTTCAACATGTAACATTTCGTTTATCTGTCGCAAGAATCAATCAACAAAAGGAGTCTATTTTTAGAAAGGCTTAATTCGTGACAAAGAAGAAATATTCAGAAAGTCACTGACTTATCACAAACCCTTGTATAACTGCACTGTTCGCCTGCCAAACGAAGAGCTATTTTTTCGACTCACTCCATTTCGCATAGCATCACTGCTATAAAGCTGTTGTTGTGCTTATTTTCTTATTTTTTAATTTTCTTGGAATTTTTTGCACACCAATGCTTTCAACTGTCTTTTTTAACATGGCGATGTCCTACGAAGTGGCAATTGTCGCCCTCTGCAGAACTTTTGAACTTGTTCTGAGCTGACTTTGGCTTAGATGGTTCTAAGACAGTTCATATAACATCAGTTCCTAGATAGTTCAAAAAGGGTCATCTCCGGGCTAGAACAAATGTGGTTAGTTTTGAGCAGGTTCTAAGAAGTACAGTATAGAGCCTTTTCTTTAAATACTGTTAATAAGCACGCATAAAATTTTGTAAATAAAAAATTCTTCGTTTCATGATTATTGAGCTATTTGTTTTGAACTAACTTACTTTTTGAGGCAAACTGCGCTTTAAAATTAAGAACATAAATTGTCAGTTATTCCTTCATTTTCTAAAACCGTTATTCTTAAAAATAATTTATATTTGTTACGTATAAAGGGTTTTTCTGTGCTTCCTATAATTAAAAGTCTAAACCAAGTCGTGTGATAAAATGAGAAAAACGGTGATATATTGAATGCTTATTTGTGATAATTCAGCGTTAAATTGTATTAAATGTATTGAAATGTAATACATATACTGTCCGGCATCTAATAAGAATACTTAGAATTTTGAATATTTACAATGGTTTTCATGCTAAATATTTTTCGTAATCTTTTTTTAAATATTTTTCGTAAATTTTTTTATTCAAGGATGGCTCATAAGTATTATAACATAAACATATAAATTCACGTTTCTAACTGTGTTGGAAATTTAGTAGAATTCGGGAAGCTGTTGAAAAACGTCAACATTTTCAAACCGGAGTGGTAAGTATGCATTCCTATAGCCCACGCTTTTGAAGGTATTCTCCTATTTAAATATTTTCGTTCAAGATGCAAGGTTACTCTTTACTACACTAAAATTTGATGGGCTACAAAACTGAATACCTGAAATATCTATAAAAAAAACTCTGATTAAAAAGTTGAAATTTGAAGACAGCTTTAGAGTTCTATCAAGTTTGCAGCACTGTTAGGAATTTGAATTTAAATTGTTCATGGAATATGAGACATACTTAACGAAAAATATTTAAAATGCAAAACATTGGAAATTACAAAAAAAAATCATTGCATAACTACGCTCTTTTGTTTATCTTTTTTTAAATCTGATTAAAAAGTCGAAAATTTTGATGACAAATCGTTAAATTTTCCTTTGTTTTGCATAAAGCTTGAAAACACGGTTTATATGATTTTGTTTTAAGCATGATCAATTTTTTTTATAAAATAATAACAAACAAATTTTAACTCTCAATATTTTGTGAATATTTAAAAAATAAATGGCGTACGCAGACTTTTGCTGTTAAGTGTAACTTAACCAAATTGTATGGTTATATTTTGCTATTAGTTTTAGAGTCTAAAAAAATCGAAAGAATATAGTATAGTACATTTGTGCATCTTTTGTCAGCTTTCGCATGACCAGCATAACATTGATGACAGCGCAACTAGCAACATATGAGTTTCAACCGTCCAGCTCTACATCCCTTTTGCAGTAGTTCAGAGACAGTTCTGAAATTTCTAGGGCGGAACTAGCGCTTTACCAGACTGTCTCTAAATTTTGCTCACACCAACACACAAACGTAATTTTGCACAAATGTTCTTGGAAAATTGCACACTTTTCCGTTAAATGTTGGTGTTTGCTGTTCCCCTCGCCCACTTGTCACCGGCTATGCAACTAAGTATTGCTGCTCTCTATCGCCGCTGCGCTGCGGCTGCCAATATGCAGCATGAAGTTGTGGTCACGTTTCCATAATTTCTACTTTTAACAAAATGGCGCCTTTTCATAAACAATTTTTTATTGTTGTTGTTTTTTTTGTCGTTTTTTTTTTAAATTTCGTTAACTTTGCATTTGGCACTACCGCGTTATTGAGTTAAACTTTAGTTGCATTAAAAAATAAATAAAAAATTAGTGTTAGTCATTTAATTGGTAGCGTAGTGGCCGCAGTAAAGGTGTGTGAGTGGGTGGGTGGTGGTTGGTAAAGAGTTTGCTTGTTGTCATGTGGCATGAGTTGTTCGAGTTTATAACTAAAATATTTGCTACTGACATTCGCTGTTCTTGCTGTTGCTGTTGTTGTTGTTGCCCACGCTACCACTACTGTTGGTGACAGGAAGTTGTAATTTTGTCTGAAATTTCCGATTTTATTGTTTGCCTTTGCGAACGCGCGTCGAGCGTAGTGTTGATATCGAAATTTGCGCATAGTATGATGAAAAGTGCAGTTGAGTGGAATGAATGCAACGTTATGCAAATATTTGCATTGATCCGTTATCCATTGTATGTTTTTATTTTTTTGTTTGCATTTTGCCTAGAAATTCTACCGTCTGTCTATCCGTCCGCGTACACGATAACTCGAGCAAAAATTGAGATATCTCAACGAAATTGGGTACGTAGGTTTCCGTTAACCCAAGGTAGGTTGGTGTTGAAAATTGGCGAAATCGGACTGTAACCACGGCCACTTCCCATATAACGGTAATTATCGGAAATACGAAAATCGCGATATTTTAGTAACTAGTGAAGATTATACACTCAAAATTGATATTTACAACAATTTTCAGACGATAAATAAGAATATTATAAATTTTTTGGGTAATGGGCGTAGCCACGCCCACTTATGGTTACATGTGTATATCTTTGTAACCGCTGCACCAATTTCTTCCAAACTTGGCACAGTTGTTAGTCTTGCTACGGTATACCAAATGGCCGAAAATTTTTAAAATCGGACAATAACCACGCCTACATCCCATATAACGGTAATTTGGAGAAATACGAAATCTTCGATAAATCAGTATATATTAAAGCTAATTTATTCAAAATTGATGCTTGCAACAATTCTTTACCAAGAAATACGTTTAGGATACAATTTTGAAAAATGGGCGTGGCACCGCCCACTTATGATCACATATATGTATCTCGGTAACCGTTCTACCAATTTGTACCAAACTCGGTGTGGTTATTATGCCTGCCACATAAAAAAAAAATTATTGAAATCGAACTAAAATTACGGCCGCTTTTCATATAACGGTAAATTTCAGATATGCTTGAAATTTCAATATTTCGAAATTTAAGGACGCTAATTTACTCAAAATTGGCACACCCCGGCTTACCATATAGCGGTAGCTTTCGTAAAGGTGAAAAACATATATTTATTACGTGCGCCGGGTATTTAATGTTCGGCTCCGCCCGAATTTAGACTTTCTTACTTGTTATAACTAACATAACGGTTTTCTGCAAAATCCTAAAGGAATATATATAGACATTAGACTGCATCACCAAAAAAAAAATTGCGGTTTTCTGCCGGGATTACAAAATTTATTTTATTTTAAGACGTCAACCAAAATATTAAGATTTAAGCGAGCTGGACCGATTTCAAGACACCTCAAAAAATTGAGTTTTTTTATGTGTAAAATTAGTTTCTTATAGAACTTTTTGAAAAAAGTCCGCTCAGATGACAAAACAGATTAGGCTTAAAATATCTGCATAAAAATATTAAAAATCCTTTCAACGGGATCTCGGTAGAAAGGTATTTTCCCACTATTTTTATTTATGTGCGAAACAAGTCGTTCGTACCCCAATTTTTTTTTAATACCAACACATCTTTATTCAACTTTGAATGGTATTCGTTCATCCTACCTTTCTCTTTCATCCTTTGAATGAGTTTATTAGCAAAGGAGTAAAAAGGGTGAGAAAATACCTTTCCAAAGATACCTCACAAGTCTAAATCGGATGGTTTAGGTTCAGTTATTCAAGTTTTTCTTATACCAATCTTTGAAAAAAGTTAAATAAAACAGCATCAAAAATCTCATTATTGCCATTCGGTTCAATTTTTTATTTTTTTAATTCTTATGTAAATTTTTTAAGCCTAAACCCATGGTGATATAAATATAAGGTGATGTCACTTACATAACCTCACTTTTTCTGCATGCCAATTGCGGTCATGCATTTGAGGGTAGTAGAAAAAGGGGGAAAAAATTTGGATTATTTTTACTACTTTTTGGGTACTATTTCCAATACTGATTTCGAATATATACATATGGACATATATTCAAAGCTCTCGCTATCAGTGTATTTTCCTATAAGAAATACTTTTGTTTAACTGTTTAAATTCAATGAATAGGCATACAAACAAAAAAATTGTGTATGTATATCATTTTATGGATTTATTCAAATCTTTAATACGAAAATGCATTCTACACTTAAAAAAAAGTTTTTTGACATTTTCCGCCATGTGAGAAGTTTTTGAGGCGTTAAGCATTTCTTGCATATAATTTGGACCGCAATAAATTTCCTTCCCATTAAATTTTATAAAAATGGTTTCTAAGAACAATAACTCCTTCACAAACGCAGAACTAGGCTTTATTAAACCGCCTTTCGACAATTCATCAACCCAAGTGAACGTATTGTCCGTGGACTCCATACCAGTTAAATGAAGCTTGCGGATAATATAGCCAGCTATATACTCGACCGCGTCCTCGTGGAACTGGTCTATGTCGCTCTCTATGTTAAAATCATCTGCGGAGACGATGGAGGCGTCAGACTCGCCTAGATATTCCGAGATGTAGTCACAATGAGGTATGTCTCTCAGTGGAAGCCAGTTGGTATCATCTTCGCCAACATTTCCTCTTCCAGGGAGGAGTGCTGTGTTTTGTGCTAAATTTTACATGAAAGGTACAAAATACGCATACTAATTAAATATATTACAGAAAATCTTTTATAAGCGTATCTTACCAAGAAGATATTTTCGAAGCCGGTATTTGAATTGCATCGGTGTTGGATTATCGTGCAACCCACCCCTCGCCCTCATTGCACCGAAAAAGTTCTCCAACACATCTTGGTTCAGCCGATAGGTTAGCAAATACCGCAAACCAAATTTTTCTTGCAGACAATAGAACAACGACCGTAGAGATTCGTTGCTCATCAAAATTCCTTTCTGGAAAGGAAGAAGCGTTCTACTACTGGTTACCTTTGCATTGAGGGCAATGGAGTCCATTGTTTCTAAAACTTTCGTCTGTTGCTCCATATCTACCCCAAATGGCCTTTTCGAAGGAATAGTTTGTATCGTGGTCATCTTTGTGTTCATTAAGTCGAACCAATCATTAATGGCGTCAATGAAGTCAGCTGTTTCTAGCGGATTATAAAGCTCTTCCCCCATTTGATAACATCGCCTTATAACGCTAGCTGTGGTGTGGGAAAACAGCTGGGCCACGTAGACGTACCACATACATAAGAGGTAGGTTAAAATTAAAAAAAAAAAAATAAAAACTATTTTCCGCCCTTCATTTATTCTTATTAAAACAAATAAAATTAAACCGTTCTCTTTATTTAATTATATTTAACTTCTAATAAAAATAACATATCATCAAGTATGGAATTTTATTTGTATTTTTTTTCCTTAAGTTCTGAAGTATATATGCGTACTAAGTTTTTAAATAACTTAACTTTAACGGGAATTTTATTACAAACTATATTTTCGTTACCATTTAAAACTTACACATCTAAATTCTATCTGTTATATTATTAAATAATTATACGTTTAAGTGGCTAGACCGAAGTCCCTCATCATAGTCATCCGAGCGGAAACGCTTGGAGATAAGTACCGAAACCGTGATTAGTGTGAGCCATGGTGTATTAATAATTATATCATTACAAGATGGTGTAAGCATGGGTGTAAGCCAAAAACAAATAAAAAAATAAGTTACCAATTTGATTCATTGGCAATTGCTAAATTCTTACCTGAAACGCAATTGAAAAATCCCTAGTTGTAGAAGGTGATGATGCTGCTGGTGTGCACTACTCCAAAAATCTGTTGGAAGAAACACAAACATAAAGACTGGTTAGGGTTTGATAATATAAATGTTTTGGATTTCATAATTTCCTACCTGGAACTTGCTTATTAAAACGCTGCTGGTAGCGCAGCTTGGCGAGACACTGCTCCAAAAATCTGATGGAAGAAACACAAACATAAAGACTGGTTAGATTCTGATGATATAAATATGTTGGATTTAACAATTTCCTACCTGGAACTTGCTTATAACACCGCTGTTGGTAGCGCCGCTGATGAGACACTGCCCCAATAAACAACTGTAGCCAGCTCTAAAACTTAAAAGGTGCTGTTCTAAAAACCTTTTGTGAGAAAAATACATTAGTTTGGTGAATGCATTTAGTTTGCGAAACTTACCTGGAATTATCTTGAATAAATCGCTGCTTTTTGCGGGATAATAGCTCAACCTATTTGAAGAAATATATAAACAATTAAATTTCATCAATATGCACATATATATGTATATATTTTAGCAAAAATTTACTTACAAAATCACAATTATTGCAAACTATCGCTCAGATTTTCCAATAAATTTGAAACGAAAAGTCAGAGAAAAGGAGACTCAAAGAAATAGTGATACCTACGCTTACTTTTTTCACAAGATTGTTGTCTGCTACATTTTTTGTTCTATTTTGCCCAGAAAGGAAATTGTAATAAAGAGAGTAGGCATTACTGTAACGCTGGTATGCCGAAATTGCCAAAACTACAACAACCACCCCCTAAGTGACAACACCTTATTATTATTTCACCATGCCTAAACCGTTTTGTCATTTGAGGGAACTTTTTCAAAAATCATCTTTAAGAAACTATTTTTATTCATGAAAAACTCCATTTTTGGAGGCAATTTGAACTCGGTCCAGCTAATGTTAATATTTTTCCGAAATATTTTGGTGGACGTCTTAAAATATTTTAGATTTTATAATTCCAATGGAAAAATAGTACCGATTTTTTTTTTATGGGGGGTGATGCAGTCTAATATCCAGTCGATGTTCCTATGCAATAACGACACAATTCAAAATTCAAAAAGTAAAAACCCTTATTACTACTAAGTGGCGCATATCTCTAATCTTTCTCGAACCCATGTCTAATCTTTAGGATTGTGTCGTTATTGCAGAGGACCATCGATATATAAATACCAAAATACTCCGAGGGAAAAGAGAAATTGACTAAGCCATTTATATCTGTCTGTCCAGTTTGGTTCGTAGGTTGCGGCTTAGTCAAGGTAAGTTGGTATTGAAAATTTAGAAAATCGGACAATAACCACGCCTACTTCCCAAGTAACGGTAGTTTGCAGTTATCAACTCAGTTAGATAGGGAGACCAAAAATAAGTTTAAAAGTTTGAAATTTTGATAAAAATTTGTTAAATTATTTCTAATATTGTACTAGGTTTGAAGCATTGATTTAAAGGGTTTGGTTATTTCACAGCTTCCCATCTGCCATTTCCTATGAGCAGCTCTTTGGCCATGTGTATAGTCCTATGAGTTAATATGCATGTGTGCTTTTTTTATGTGCATCTTGCTCTGTGCATAACACATATGTATGAATGGCCTCGTATATGCATAAAAACATATGACTCCACTATCGCATATGTGCACTGCTTCATGGTGTTGCACGACAGCAGAAAATGGCATAATTGTAAGCTGTCATGTCACACTTCAAATGCAATGAGACAAAAATTGAAATATATGTAAATTTTTGGTTTTCGGTATACCACCAACCAACTCACGCCAAATCCATTCTTGCAGACATACGAAAGGACGTACAAATAAACATACACTGAGCCAAAAGTACAATGGTTTTTTCAACCGAGTTATTGCTTGGTTTTTTCATTGTTAATACACCGATTGTTGAAAATGTGATTCAATTTGAACATTAGAAAACCAATTCATGTGCCTGGCTGTAGTTGAAAGTGCAGAAGTGCTTACTGTTATTTGTTGGCTTCCAGAAGGTTCGAGTATGAATGCCGTCAGCGGCAACACATAATTTTTATTTTTTTCTGTTTTTTAGTTTTTCTTTATTACGAAAAAGTATCTGTGAAGTGCAGAACCAAATTAAACGACGAAGAAAATTAATTCCTATTGAACATTTAAAGACAAATTTATAAAGCGGCTGTAGGTGAGTGTGTAGAGATGCCTGCTTTTATTTTGCAAATCCCGTAAGAGGTAACGTGTTAAAATGATTATAAAAATTGTTGTTTTGTATCTTCGAATTATCAAAAAGCATCTGTGAAGTGCAGAAAATAAGCGTGTTCAAACAAAAAAGTCGTCAACCTAAAGTTTGTTTAATGTAAACAAAATTGTGGTTAATATTACCAAATCATTGTAGAAAATATTAATAATATAACTAAAAATCACGTTGATTCCTTTTCAAGTTTGAATTTGGTAATATTAACCAATTTTTGGTTGATTTTTCTCTCAGTGTATATACCTACCCGGCAGAAAAAAATTATCAATTGATAAAAAATTACAAGCTTGGAGTTAATTTTTTTGTGGGGTTTCTACAAAATATACAACTTGTAGTTAGCTACAGTAAGCTAACTTGAGACTAGGTGAGAAGTAATTCAGAGTAATGCAGACGTATTAGGGATTGTTTTCTTTTTTTAACCGACTTCCAAAAAAGGAGGAGGTTATCAGTTCGTCGGAATATTTTTTTTTTTTTTTATGTATGTTACCGCATAACTTTGCACCACGTCAACCGATTTGAATAATTCTTTTTGCAACGGAAAGGTAGTGTCTCAGAGGTTTGGTTTGGTTTAGATCCGATCATTGGATCATGAAATATATAGACATATATATATTTTTTTTAAGGCGGTTTTTTTTTTGCTAAAAATTACTTGTTTTAATACACTCTCTGCACTTCACAAATAGTTTTTCGAATTGAGAACAAATAAAAGGAAGATCGACATTTTATATTATCATTTTGAAGTTACATATGTCTGACGGAGTTCGAATATTGGACCACCCATAGCAGAATATGTGAACAAATATGAAATGTAATAAAATAAAGTAAATATATAAAATTGTTAAGAAAACAAAATAAAAAATATTTTGTTATCAATTCAGATATGTCACTGACTTGTATTTTTAAAATTATACTTAAAGTCATTTGTATATATCGTAGTAAACTCTACAACACCTTTTTAACTGCAAAAAATTATAATGATATACGTATGATTTAAAAAATAAAAGTCAGTGACTGATTTTTATTGCTGACTTTTACAAATAAAAGTCTTCAATAACTGTTATCTAAGACATATAATATAAAAATCATATAATTTAGAGATTATTTAAATAAAAATCAAAAACAATTGTTATTTTGGATTTGTAAAATAAAAATCAAAAATACTTAACTGTTATTTTTTTAAACTTTGCATCAAAATTACGAATGAAAATTTATTTTCAAATTTGATTCTCGGTGAAAGAAAGAAATCGATTGGCATGTATCGTTTACACTCAACAAAAAAATTGTCATCAGAGCGATTTCTAGTATCAATTTGATATTTACCCACATAAGTTTCATCCCTCTATCAAAAAATAAGGCTTTAAATACTTTGTTTTCAATTTAAATTTTTTTTATTCGTATAAAGCAAACGCCTTTTACATTATGGTACATGTGAATAGGCGGTCCTTCGCAATTAATTATATTATTAATTTGTGGGATGTTTTCTTTAATACCAACTTCATAGCATTGGTAGTGCTCATTAAAACATTTTATATTATAACACTCACTTAAAATATAGATTTCATTGCGATGACTTAAGAGAATATGTTTGATTTTGTGTAAAGTTATTACACTTGTTGTAAGAGTTAAGAAGTAATCTCTTTTATAAATCAATTCACTGTATATTAACTTTTCTATTATCATATTTTGAAAATTTTCATTTAAATTTGATAGTGCATATGCAAAATTTCTGTTTAAGCGGTTTCTTGAACAAACGAATATACTCTTCGTTATGCTTTTGTATAAGAATCGATAGGTTATTTATAATACTAGCGTCAAATTTACTTTGGAGTAATATATCAACTATTTTTACCATATTAATAACGTGTTTCCAGGCACTAAATCGCCAATTATTAATGTAATAAAATGCGCTAAAGTCATTATTTCACGCGCAGATGTTTTAATCGAAACATTTTTAAGCTTTGTTTCACCATAGTCAAACAAATTTTTCCGGTAATTGAAATTTTCGAATGAAAACAATTTTTCTCAAAATAAAATGCAAGAGAATTTCACAAATATTGTACCTACAAGCACTTTCAAACCAGTCATGCATAATGTCTACAGCAAAATTATTTGTGGCATGAAAATGCTTCAATTGATTAAATAAACAGTTCGATTTAATACCTGTTAACTCAACATTATTTTGCAAAACCGAATTTTCATAGATTTCTACGCCTCTGGAATATTAAGGGTGAGCTAAACTATCTATTGCCATTTCCTCTTTCGAACGAATACAAAAGCTACAATATAAATTTGAGTTAAAGGATGTGGTAAATCCAACTATATCGTATATATATTTATACCCGAGCGCACTTGTGCACAAGGGTATTATAACTTTGTTCACATAACGGTTGTTTGTAACAGGCAAAACGAATCGAGATAGATATAGACAAATGTATACATAAATGATCAGAATGAAAAGAGAAATCGATTAAGCGGTGACTGTCTGTCCGTCCGTCCGTCTGTCCGTCCGTCTGTGCACACGATAACTCGAGTAAACATTAAGTTATTTAAACGAAACTTGGTACGTATACTTATTTCGGCCGTAGGACGGATGGTATTGAAAATGGGCAAAATCGGACAATAACCACGCCTACCTCCCATATAACGGTAATTTTCAGAAATACGAAAACTGCGATATTTTAGTAACTACTGAAGATTATTCACTCAAAATTAGTATTTGCAATAACTTTTAGACGAAAAATAAGAATATTATAATTTTTTGGAAAATGGGCGTAGCCACGCCCACTTATGGATACATGTGTATATCTTGGTAACCGCTGCACCAATTTCTTCCAAACTTGGCACAGTTGTTAGTCTTGCTACAGCATACCAATCGGACAATAACCACGCCTACCACCCACATAACGGTAATTTGGAGAAATACGAAATCTTCGATAAATCAATAAATATTAAAGCTAATTTATTCAAAATTAATGCTTGCAACAATTCTCTACCAAGAAATACGTTTAGGATAAAATTTTGGAAAATGGGCGTGACACCGCCCACTTATGATCACATATATGTATCTCGGTAACCGTTCTACCAATTTGTACCAAACTCGGTATGGTTATTGTGCTTACCACATAAAAAATTATTGAAATCGGACTAAAATTGAGGCCGCTTTTCATATAACGGTAAATTTCAGAACTGCTTGAAACTTCAAAATTTCGAAATTTAAGGACTCGAATTTATTCAAAATTGATACGCCCCAGCTTACCATGTAGCGGTAGCTTTCGGAAATCATATATTTAATACTTGCGCCGGGTATTTAATGTTCGGCTCCGCCCGAACTTAGACTTTCTTACTTGTTTTAAATTAGCTTTAATTCTATAATTCTGAAAGATATTTTAATTCTTTATATTTTGGTATATTAATTACAGCAAATAGCCAAGTAATAACGAAAATATTGGTCACAATAAAAGGTTAACGTTTTACGGCTCTATACTACACGCGGAAACGAGCGAAAAATAACAGCGATCGTCTTATGCACGAGCAGCGCTATTCGAATTTTCGAACATACATTCGTGAATAATGATACGTTTACAGCTTAGTTTCAATTTGATACTGTCGGTTAAGAAATTAATTGAATGTATATTAGTTCGATATTTTTGAGGATAGAATTGATCTATTTATTTTACAAATTAATAGGCTAAATAGAAATCGAATACTTTTTATGATAATTTTTCGTTGTTATATTGAAACCTAAAAGACTATACAGGTCTAAATTTGATATTGTTAGGGGTAAAACTTATATTTTTCCTCATGACATTAATAACCAAAACACAAATCTTATATTTTTCAATATACTTTTTATATTATTTATGGCTATATTGATACCAGCAAAATGATACTGTTTAAAGTTTCACTTTAACACAACGTGTATTAAACTAATAGTGATGCTTTTTTTGAGTGTAGTTGTAGAACATTTCCTTCATAGTGAATTTTTCAATGACTTCTATGTTCGGTCCCTGCTTCAAAGTTATAAAACAACCTGGTCTAGCTTGCAACGAAATAAAATAATGTAAATGTCTTCTTTAGGTGGTAAGAATTAATTTCACATTTACAATATTTCTGTTCGTTAGCTTAAACTCAAATACATATTGCATCAATGCACAAACTTCTTTTATGTAGAGTAACATTTAACTATTTATTGCTTTAATGCTTTTATTTGAAAATCACATACACTACCTTTACTTCTCTGCTCAAAGAGCTGCAAACGCAAAAGCAATCATGTCATAAATAAAATATTTTCATTTCTTCAAGAAAGTAGATTGCTTGGTAAGCGAGCAGCATATTTGTGTACATAAATCAAAATTACCAGTAAAACACTGTTTTCTTCTAAAATACCACTGCGTTTGTGTATATTAATGTACATATGTATGTATGTAGTATGTACTTTCACTTGAACTATGTACAACCTGAGTAGCTCAGCGCACGCACATTAATAAGCCCACCAGGAAAATAATCAAAAAATCCAAATTTATTTTCATATGGTATGACACAGTGTGGCCTGCAGAAGAAATGGCTGGATGCAAAAATCTGGATGGAAGTGTCTCATCAGTGCCGTAGGTACGCAATCATTGCCTTTGCTCAAGAGATACTGCAAATTTGAGTTCCCTGGGGCTGAGTGATGGCTTAATCACAATACCGAGACCGGGCTAATACGTTGTTAAATTTTTACTGATTGCCTCAATACTGACACAGGGTCAGAAACTGTGATCTATATATTTCTTGCTCTTTAAATAACTATAGCAACGACGCACAGTGGGAGCGCCTCATACAAATTATGGAAAAAAGTACCAATTGTACTACGGTTTTATTGTTATTTAGTATCTGAGGTATTTTTGAAATGTGAAAAACCACACCGATTTTAATGAAATTGGATTTGTATCTTATTTCTAACCAGTAAAATTTAGTACAAAAAATGGTTAAAATCGGCCCACTGACACACACCCAGGAGTCATAAAAAACCATTTATAAAAATGAAATTTTATTGAGTTCATATAACATATACCATGTAATGTAGTAGGCTCGTGCGCCGCATCCGAGTTCTTAGATGTGTCTACTGCCACTCGGGAGGTCCGTGGTCCAATTTCTGGTCAAATATTATATATTTTCCATCCCCAAATAGCCTGGATATAATATTACGACTATTTATGGGTTTCCCTTAAGGCTTGGTATCCACAAAGAACGTAAATGTATAAGAAGCGACAACTCGTTAAAGTCGGCGAGTGAGGTCTGAAAGGTTGAGATGAGGAGTTCGCGTCCGTTTTAACATCCATTTTCGTAAATGAATTCGCCGCACATATGGTTTCGCGGCGATAAAGAACGTTAAGAAAAAGTGACCGATGATAGAAATAATAAAATGAAATTAGAAAAAACATGGCCGCAGCTCTTTTTGTTTATTTGCTGACGGCATTTAACAATTTGCATGCGCATGTGCATAGATCTACTTTATTTTATAATTTTAAACAAATATAAGTAAATTAAAAACATGCGCTATGCTAAGCTTCCTCTTTAGTATGGAAGTTGTAAAGTTGTAATTTATGGATGAAATTACCCTTTTTATATCAACCAAATGTACATTTATAATCTGTAAATAATTTACATCAATTTGTACAAATGTACTCTTGCGATTTTCCTCCTAACATATGTATATTTCTACATCCATGCAAATATACGTACATACGTACATATGTACATATACGCATATGCGACTAAAACACAACAATAACAATTTCATTCATAAACGCATGCGCATATTCTTCAAGGTCAAACTCATTCATTCATAAATTCAATTGCCACACATCTCCCCGCAAGCGCATCGCCAACAAGCGCAACTTCATCTCGAGGGCCACAAAAATTCTAAAATGTAAAATTGAAGAAATCACAGCCAGTCAAATGAAAAGTTGCAACTCCGCTGTAAAATCTGAGGACATTTGCAAAAATAACTTATCTCGAGCTTAGCCATTATTTCTCTAAACTCCTAAATCACAGTGCTCCTTCTAACTTTTAAACTATTAATTATTTGCTTAAGATTTTATTTTAATAAAAAAACAAAATAAACATACATTTTTTGCACAAATGGCCCATGATATTTTGATGTAAACTCAAAACTTCTAAAATCACATACATAAGTGGTTTTACAACAAATGTAACTTGGCAACATGGTTGCCGTCACCAGCTTCGGTCATCAATTTTAAAATATTTGTAAACCGATCGCTTACGATTTGTTTACAGTTAACTCTAGATACTACGAGCAACATGTATACGAATTCAAAAAATTTAATTATTTTGCATTATTGATAATTGTAAAGCTCTGAAGCATGTATAAGTGAGTGTATACATACATATCTATTCTGCGTTGGTACACAAATATTGTTTACTATCACGAAAAGATTCAAACACAAAATCGTACATTAACCTATTCTGCGTTAGTAATCAGATTTTTTTAGCGCATAATAAAGCTCCTCTCTTTGTTTAAACCCTTTTCGCATTCTGCGCACTTTTGTAACCAGTAAAATTTGTTACTGATTTGTTACCATCTCATAAGCAGGTAACAAAATATTGCCCCATGAAATATGCAACAACAGAATTTCTACAAAACTTCATACCTGGAATGCTGAATAAATTAAAACGTTACCTATAATTGCGGTTACAAGAAGTGCTAACAATGTTTGGTAACAAAATTTGCTGGTTACAAAATATTCGGTAACAAGCAGATTAGAGCTACAGGAATTCAAGTTAGGAGTAGCCTACTGTAAACGTACATATGTATGCGCGTAAATATGTCAGGACGCGGCATTTTGCAGGAATTTAAGAATTTGTCAAGATAAAGATGGCGGAGGACGTGGGAGAGACGGAGACAACTTATGTTTCACATTTACGCGTTTGTTTTGGCGGAGGATGTGAGAAAGACGGAGACAACTCATGTATCACATTTATGTGTTTATTTTTTGCATGCATATGAACAAAAAATTGGAAAACATTTGTTCTTGCCCGATAACAAAATGTATGCATACTCATGTATAAATGCATAGATTTAAATTAAACTTATGCCATCCCTTTATAATAAACATTGGTTTTGCTAATAAAGCCGCCATATACACACTTTATCCACCCAATCGCCCGACACATAACTTTTTTTGCACACTTTAAATATGTAAATTTCCAGATGAAAACAAAACATAAGTACACTCATATATAAATGCATAGATTTCTTATTAAACTAATGCATTTTTATATAAAAGTACACTGATCTTGTTTAAAATAATGATCACTTTTATCCACATACACCGACAATCGACACTTGTTGACGAACACTTTGCACTCACAAACACCTTTTTATTATTAATATAGACACTTTCACATACAAGCACCTCCGTATTTTACACAAGCACTGAATATTCTATATTTCACACCATAATTTATATATTTTCTAAATTAAATTGCATATTTTCAACCACTTGTGCAAATAACCACAGAAATTCACACACATTTGCCGCTTTTCTTCTGTTTTGCTGGCATATTCCGCATTCGAGGCGAAAATCAAAAATCTGCCGCGGACAGAGTCAAAAGGGAGACGAACTCCTCATCTCAACCTTTCAGATACGGTCAAAAGCGTCGCGGCACATTTTCAAAGTAACGAGTTGTCGCTTCTTATACATTTACGTTCTTTGGTATCCACCTCTTAAGAAAACGGTCAAGAAAAAAATTGCCATTATTTCGTGTGTATGAATAGTAGTGTCGAAGGAATTTTGACATCTGATATTTCATAGCCTGCTGTCCCACTCTCTCCTAACGAAGTAAGGGAACTGGCATATATTTCTGTTGCAAACATGGGTTTTCTTGTGCTCTCTTTTCTCAAAAAAAAAACTTTGGGAAACCGGAGTAGAAAGCGTGGAAAATTTCTTAAAACTGCGTGCTGCCCAAAGGAAATTTTATACAAGAAAATTTCTTAGCCATTTCTTAAGCAATTTTTATATAGAATTTTCGCTTTTCTTGCGAACTGGATACTAAGCTTAAACTGTAAAAAGCTTTGAAATCTCCGAAAAACTCTAAACTTTTATTGAGGTAAAGATTTTTATAAAATGAAAATTCCGGTTTTTTCGATCACAAAGTCTGGTTTATTCGATATTCGAAAAATCAATATTTCAATAAAGCCGCCGAAAGATATAAAAAAGCGGCGGTAACCGGTTTGGAAAGACAGAGTCAATCACTCTTGTCCTGCCTTTGAAAGATAAGCACAAGGCTAGCGGGTTCTAGCTGCTGAAACTAATTTCAATAGTTTACACAGGGATTAATGAGCGTTGTAATCCCAATAGCTCCTCGGCGAAAATAGTTACAGTATCCATTAAGTCATTGAAAATACTTTAAAACATTAAAATATTCTCAACTAGACTTTAAGTACATAATGAAAACTCGTAAGGGGGAATGCTTGCAAACTATTGAACTTGGCATCAAAAATGAAAACAAGTCCAAAACAAAACCCGATCAGTTAATTACCATTGTTGATTCTGTGAAATTACTGTTTGAGTTTTTACGTAAAAATACGATTCATACAACACGGACATAATGTGCCCTTTTGAATACTACTGGTGCTTTAACGAAAAAAAAACGTGTTAACCCTCGTCCGTGCGACTAGGTACAATTGTAACTTTTGCGTTTTTAAATTACAATACCTTTTTTTCCAGAAAACTTAGAGGGCTGGATCTTCGTGACATCTCTACATTTTTGTTGCGCCACATGTTCACTTAATTTAAAACAAAATGGGCCCCTATTTTCTGAAATAGAGGGCCGAGTTAAATTTACATCCACGTCAGAGCGCATAGGTACAATTGTACCTTCATATATGTGGTATGAAGAAAAAAGAAGATTATTATTATTTTTAATTATATATAATTTTTTTTATAAAAAAAAAGAGACGCAAACGGAGCTAATTCATATAAGAAGCGATAATAAACTATATAAAAAAGTAACAAGCGAGACAATTCAATTTAGGAACAACGATTTAGAATATAAATTTTGAAATTTTTAGAGAGTTTCTTCGCAAGAAATACACGTTGTTTTTGAAACTGAATGTTCATCACAAATTGGATAAGCACAAGATATGCAAAGCATTCGAGTTTTACGTTGTTTCCTATTTGAGTTCCGACAGATATAGCAACGTCCAGTGATAGGGGAGGCTCCGCGGCTACCATGAGGTAATTGAAGGACAGCTGCTCTAGATGCCACAACGCGACGGCCAAGTACCATTTCTATTGCACTTCGAAGGAAATGGCTTCTCATCATCATTCGATTTGCACTTCGAGATTCAACTGAAGGCATGCATAGCTGATTGGAGAGATCTTTTAGAAACTTTCGACGTTGATTTTTTCCCTGAAACCGGGGGTTATGATTTTTGTAGATTATGTAGGATGCTAAACCAGAATTGTGATCGCAAGTAGCAGCAAATATAAACTGAACCAAATAAACATCGTATTATTTTTGTTCCGGTCAGGGCTGCCAACTATCCTTAGCTATTTGGTGCCATATTAAGGATAAAAAAGTTCCAAAATGTGCCAAATAGAAAAATAAAAGTGCCAAAAAAGGTGCTATCCTTTATAACGCTTCCCATGTAGCTAAAAAGAACCACATTTCTAAAACAAAAGTGCAATGCCAAAATAAAATGAACCAGTTGAATAACCTTTAGAAATTAGAAAATTTTAATTGAGAAAAAGAAGTACACGCAAAGTATTTCACAAAAATATTTTGAAATATTGCTATTTTTCAAAAGTGCCATTTTGGCACTTTGTGCCAAATTGAAAAATTA
>NW_023458560.1:21920054-21936893 GCF_013731165.1 Rhagoletis pomonella
AGACGAAAAATAAGAGTATTATAAATTTTTGGAAAATGGGCGTAGCCACGCCCACTTATGGTTACATGTGTATCTCTTGGTAACCACTGCACCAATTTCTTCCAAACTTGGCACGGTTGTTGCCCTTCGCACAACATACCAAATGGCCGAAAATTTATAAAATCGCTCAATAACCACGCCTACTTCCCATATAACGGTAATTTTCAGAAATACGAAAACTGCGATATTTTAGTAACTACTGGAGATTATTCACTCAAAATTGATATTTATAATAATTTTTAGACGAAAAATAAGAATATTATAAATTTTTGGAAAATGGGCGTAGCCACGCCCACTTATGGTTACATGTGTTTATCTTGGTAACCGCTGCACCGATTTCTTCTAAACTTGGCACAGTTGTTGACCTTGGTACAGCATAAAAAATCGCCGAAAATTTTTAAAATCGGACAATAACCACGCCCACATCCCATATAACGGTAATTTAGAGAAATATAAAATCTTCGATAAATCAGTAAATATTGAAGCTAATTTATTCAAAATTGATGCTTGCAACAATTCTTTGCCAAGAAATACGTTTATGGTAAAATTTTGGAAAATGGGCGTGGCACCGCCCACTTATGATCACATATAAGTATATCGGTAACCGTTCTACCAATTTGTACAAAACTCGGTGTGGTTATTGTGCTTGCCAAATATAAGCAAAACCTTGAAAATTATTGAAATCGGACTAAAATTACGGCCGCTTTTCATATAACGGTAAATTTCAGAAATGCTTGAAACTTCAATATTTCGAAATTGAAGGACGCTAATTTACTTAAAATTGATACACCCCGGCTTACCATCTAGCAGAAGGTTTCGGAAAGAAATCTGAAAAAACATATATTTAATACTTGCGCCGGGTATTTAATGTTCGGCTCCGCCCGAACTTAGACTTTCTTACTTGTTTTTTAAACAATTGTCATAACAAAAAATTTCTAAACATGTTCAAATTAACGTGTAATGATTAAATGTTATCAGTTTTTATAAAAAAAATTATACCCCAGTAAAAATTCATATCAAAACTATATGAAGGTACAATTGTACCTTTGCGCCCGGTTAGCGGTGTAAGAATATGCGCCCGGACGAGGGTTAATAGGCATTACTGGAATCGCGCCAACTAATGGCGATTTCGTTTCTACAAAAAAGGTTGCCTTCTCATTGCCCTCTTCTTAGTAGAAGGTAACCTTTTTTAGTAGAAATGAAAACGTCATAAGTGGCTATTTGGAGATATTGCGAAACTTGGATTTCAGCCCCTATCAGACCACTGAGCGACGCGCTGGACAAACAAATAACATACATTTGATTTTGAAGTATGTATCTTACAAATGGATGTGCGCAACATTCCTGCTGGGATACTTAGTTTTTCAAACAATATATGTAACAATAATATGTAAGCTTAAATTTTGTATTGCTCTTTTGCTAAAGTGCTCCAATTTTGAGTAAAAGTGGCAATTCGTGTGTATGCGTGCACAAGGAATTCATAATTTATTGTAACACATTTTGAGATAAGTACATACGCTTGTTATATATTTTTGAGCGTAGGTAAGTTTATTGAAGCTATTTAAATTTTGGAATTTCTGAATTTCGCTTGAATAAAAATTAAATAACGAAGTACATAAAGGCAAAAATTTTGAAGTCATACATACATCCGTCTAGGGGTGAATGGGAGGGGTGCGACTTCTGGAATAGAGGCACAGATAACATATTCTCGGGTAGGTCGATGTTAGATGGTAAAGTTGGATGTAGAGTTTCTGTCAGGAACACTCCGTAACCGCAGGTTTAGGCTGCCTAATTTTTGTGCCGCTATTAAAGAGAAAACCTACTGGCCTTGCACTAGTGTTTGTAGTATCGATTAGGAAGGTTAACACCTACTCTGATAGCCAGGCGGAAATCAGGGCTCTAATTTCACTTATGGTACTAGCCTTAGCTATATCTAAATTTCTTCGGATTACTTCGAAATCAAGCTGATTTGGGTACCAGGACTTAGTGAAACTGCAAGAAACTGCATGTCTCATGAATTCGCTAGGGTTTCTTCCGCGATATGTGAGCTGCTCCTGAACAGATGGTCTTTTCGTCGGCCCAGCGAGCGCTGGGTGAAAAACTCGACATGTAAAAATCCAAAGTCCTTCTGCAGGAATTTCTACAGCTAGCTAAACCCCAACTCTCGGCTTTTAGTGGCATCCTGGATAAATCTAATATCTGGTAACACGATGCACATTGAAGGAAATATCTAAGTGAGAAACTCGCGAGCCTACCGCTTAATCTATCCTTCTCAATTATTACGCCGGCACACAAAAAAAAGTGTTGTCCGCTTTTAACCAGACCCACCCATCGACATGTATTTAGACCCGCTGAATCCGAATCTGAGGTCCGTTTGACTCGTACGCCCACAAAATTTTAAGTAAATGGCGAAAATTGCAAATTGTCATTATTTTCACAATTTTCGCCATTAACTTGAAATTTTGGAGGTGTACGAGCCAAGCCGACCTCAGTTGTGGATTCAGTTGGTCGAAATACATGTCGTTAGACGGGTCTAGTTAAAGCTCGACTCCTACTTTGAGTACAATTGATAAGGTACCATCTGGACCGGAAAATTTAAGCTATCAGAGGATCCAGTAGCATATATAATAGCATCTTCACTCACCCCAGTTCTAGCAACCAACAAGTTGTACCTAGAATCAGTGTTTCGCCCGAAGAAAAGAAAGGGTTTCTAACCATGTCTCCTTAAAGGAACCATCAGCCCTCTTGAGCGAACACTGTATTGAGGTTTGGTGCTTTTTAAGAACTTTTACCAACCTAGCTGTTTGAACAAAGGTTTAAATAAAACTTGAATACTCTTTGAAGAAATTCTTTTTCTCAAAGCGAATAAGGTGGTTGTACTCTATTTGCGTGCAGCGATAGCGTGCCCAGTCCATTTCATTGTTAGTTTTGCCCCTCAGCTTCTGAAGTGAATTGCTTCATGATCAACAGTAGTACGGCTAAGGGGAGGACGCGGCGGATAAGCCCTATCCAAACTTGCACGAATGGCAGCTGTTAAACCAACACCGGCTTCATAAAAAACCTGAGTGGAACGCATCCTAGGTGGAATTAGAGCGCTGGAACTCCTTCCTAAACCTAAACCGATCCGCCCTTTTTCAACTTCGATTTGGCGCAGAACAAATAGCATCCTCGCCAAGAATAATTACGTTATACTTGTGGTCCGAAAGTGAAAATTTTATTCCACCCATTGTTATCCTAAAAGCTCAATTTCGTTAGCACCAAATCGTGACAGCAGAGCTATATAAGTTTAGTAACCTTGAACTGAGGTGACACTTTAAGACCTTTACTGTGTCTGACCAGCATGTTAGTTGTACATAGATATATAGTATTTAAGTCTCCAGCCTTGACTTCTTTTCCGAGATATCGACAATCTAGAGATTTCAGGGTTTTTACTCGAACATGATAGCTTGATGTTCACTGTGGGTGTTGTGCTTACTGACTCAACATTTGGTTTGCCTTGCCAATGACTTCCTACTAAATTTAATTTAAACTTAGTAAATAAAACATCAAATGAAAAGTAGACAAAAACGAAGGAAAAATACGCAAAATAAAAGGGACAAGCACAAACCAAAGTAAACAGCAGCGGCAGCAAGAAGAAGCAAATCTTAAAATGGGGCAGACCGCAAAACAAAAGACAAAAACAAATTCGACAACGCCATAGCAAGTTGAAATAACACCTAAGCCACCGTTATTACCCACCTCTAAGGACAGCTTCGCCGGCTTATTGCCACCTGCGATAAAAAGTTGGAAATACATACTTCTGCTTGGTCAGCAGAATAGTCGTAGCTGCTGAGTAGGTATGAGCGCAGAATGTCCTTCTAAAGAATGTCAATATTTAACACAATGTTTGGACACCTGAAAATATGCTACAGACGACAAGTGAGTATTTCTAGGTTTATGTGTGTGTGTGTGCATTTAGAAATCACTCATGGATTGCAATTGAGTATGAAGGACTGAAAATATTTTCACTACACGCACCCTGTGTCGCCATATATCGCACAAAACTGGCGATATGCTGTGAACAAAAGGAAAAGTTTGGCGGTAGCTGTGCGAAAAATAGAGCTGTGTAATGATTGAATCAATTGAGTGTGCATTCTCATTTTTTTCGTTTCAAAAATGTGATTGTTTGATTTAAAAAATTTAACAACCACTCTTGAGATTGGTTACAAATTGTAAACACAAAATATGTAGTGTGTTATGGAATGGTTGACACCCATTCACATAGAGAATGTGAATGCAAAAAAAGAACTCAATCATGTATGATTGGACGTTTATGGGAATGCAATCTGTCAATATCATTCAGTACTAATACTATTTGTTGTATCAGGGTTGAAATTTTTGTACTCAAAATGTGAAACCAGAAGATTGCCATCTCCCTCAAAATAAGTAAACAAATAAATATTTGGTGCTAAAATATTTTTCTAAGTGTTTGGCCGAACTTCTGCTCAAACTTGAGGCATGAGTTCTGATTTTATAAGAAGAGTTTTCAAGGCAGAAATATACTCGAAGGTTTGCCATTGCGTGCCGAAGGACGACTGCTATTTTGGGTTATGATCTGACCAGGTATTTAACCATGGTCCTATGGAGTGGAAGTACGCACATGTAATCACTCTGCTACGGCGGCCGCCGTAAGTACATGCTATACATATCGTCGTTTAAAGTACAAAACCGCGTATCAAGAAAATGCAAAACCGCGTAATTGCATAAATTATTTTCTAGAGAGTAAAGTCACCCATATTTCAAAATGGTTATCTTTTTTATAAAGCAAACGAATTTCTGGCTAGTATATTTCAGGACGAATGGATAAGAATTGAGCCAAGAGCTTTTGTGAGCAAATCCAATTTTTGGCAGCCAATGTCAGTCACACGGTTTTGAAGAATGACGATACGCGGTTTTGTACTTTAAACGACGATATATATGTACACATATTAGATTATTTATTCTCAAAATGCATGAAAACTATAGTATGCTTGCAAACAATTAATAACATTTTGTGATAAACAGTTTTACAAATGTATTTGCACTTCAAATTTGTATTTTAATAAAGTATTAATTAAATAAATTATTATTGTAAATTATTATTTTAATAAATAGATATAAAGATATTTATACTTGGCAACTCTTGGACTTTTCTTCATTTGTAACAAATGACAAATGTATACAAAAAAAAAAAATAATTGTATTTTTCAAATTTAAAGCAAACGGGCGTTCTTTACAAAAAAATGTAGTTAGGGATCGAATTGCGCATATTTTTTTTACAATATCAAGTGCCCACAAGAAGTGTTAAACCCATAAATAGCTTAAAAAACGCTTTCGAAAATTCGAAACGAGAGTGAAGTGCGGTGTTCAATTATGATCGAAATTGCAGGCAAAATTTGTGCGTATGTAATTAATGTTTTACTTATTTGAAGAAATGTTGCCCCTTGTCATTAAAAATAAGCAAACCAAGACCCCCGCGTCCCACTGGTTACATAATACTTGAATAGCCCCTTAATTAACATGTGTTTGTTCTGAGAACGCACGGCCAGTTAAACAGGCATGTCTGAATCGATTTCCTTCATCATTCTTAGCTATTTGATGTGCATTTTTATTGTTATGTGTTGCAAACAGACATTTTAGGAACTAAATGGGTTCTAATCTATGTACTCAAGCGCACTTATTTTTAACAGTTTCCAGTTTATGTAATATTAATCAAAACAGCTTTTATTTATTTTATTTATTATGTGATTTCTGGAAGCGTTGAATACAAAAAAGGGCTGTGACTGGGTTTATGTAATTTGAAATTGTGTTGATGATTACTAATAATAATAGAAAGGCGCTTACATATCGACACAACTAAAAATTTCATATATTTCAGTAGAGCCAATTAAAGATTTTTTGTTTCGTAATTTAGCAATAATATGTCTTGGAACGTAATTATTCCGGATTATATGCAGTCATACTGTAAGCTTTCAAATTATGTATTTTTCTAAACCTGAAATTTTGAATTGCGCCGTTATTGCAGAGGACCATCGACATATGTTAGTGTTTGGCCGAGCTACTCCTCCGATTGTGGTATGCGCCTTGATGTTGTCGCACAAAGGGAAGGGACCTACAGTTTTACGCCGACTCCTGCCGGGGGCGGACCACTATTAAAAAAAACATTTTCTTTTTTTTGTTGGCCGGAAATGGGCTCGGACGCTCACCCTGCGGAATGGTAATGCGCACTTCTAACCACTACACCACGGCGATCACCTAATTAATTTTAATCATTAATCGCGATTAAACATTTATTCGTTAATTTTTAGTCATTCATAGACTAACATTTTGTCGACAATACTCGCATAAGATAGTCACAAATTTTCACAAAAGAGAAAAGTGATTTTCTTCAAAACTTTTGAATGACGTCTTGACTGAACTTACTAATTCGGAATTTCTACTATTACTTATAGAGTAGGCTATTCATAAAGTCTGGGTAATGAAATAAAAATTTTTCTATTTTAAGTTCCATAAATATAAGGAGACTTTTATTGTTTAATTTATTTTTTGCACATAAACTTGTATCTTGAACTTCTTTTTCCAAAAAGTGAGGATGTCAAAATTTCAATAGATATCGGATGTACGGTAATTTTCCAAAGAGATCTCCTAATAGATAAGTTCATGAAAATTGTTCCAAACGAAAACTTAAAATTGATAAAAAAAAAATAATAACTAAATTTAACTAATTTATATTAGAGGTTTGAAGTTTATCCCACTGTAAGTATGAAATCTGCAGCTATGTGTTTCCATTGTCACTTTTTCGTAGCCATATCAACAGCCTGACAATTAAGAAGATTGTGACGTTTCATGCTACCATACGCAATATCTTAAATCCTTCAAATTTTATTATTAACCTTTTGTTTGTTAAAAACATTTTCTTCTTAGATTCGAAACTTGATCAAGCAAAATTGCCTTTGTTTTTGACTAAGAGATGCTCAATAAGCTCAGAATTGTAGTTCTCATTTGCATACATAACAATAAATTATTAATTTTTGTTTCACACGAACTCCAATATTGAATAGTAAAATATATTTTAATCTTACCCAAATAAACAACGATTTAGTTCAATCGTCAACCACATATAGAGTATAGGGTGGTAATGTGTTAAAGTTTTAAAGTTTTTAAACGTAAAATGACGGCTAATACCTTTTTAAGCGTTTTGTAATTTAACCAAAACTCATTAGCATCCACTCAAGCAAGGAATTATTTACTTTTCAACATGCATTAGCAGAGTGCACTTCTATTTTGTTTACAATTTGGTTGTCAAACACACTACATCGGATCTTTTGACACATTTACCAGAATTTACCACCAGGTAGCTTCTGACAAAGAGATGACCTTACTTACTCTCTTATTTGTCCTCTCAGTTGCCAGAAAACCATGTACGATTTCCGGTAAAATCTGGAAATTCTGCTAAAAAATTTTAATTTCGGACTCATGCGGGTTTACAACTAAATAATATTGGGAATACTTTTGAGGTGTTTGAAGAGGGTTGCGACCTGTTTGAAACTAAATTTATTTATAATAATCATATTTTCGCCTTGACACTTTTGCTAAGTTTTGGCCGAGCTTCTCCTCCGATTTGTAGCGTGCGCCTTTGCTGTCACACAAATGGGAGGGACCTACAAACTTACGCCGACGCCGAACGGTGATACCATTTTTATGATGAGCTATTTTTTTATTAAAGACACTAAGATTTTTAAAATATTTTCACTAAAATTTTATCAACCTAAATGTAAAGCTTATGCGAAGTAGTTATCTAATTTAATGTAAATTTTAAACATTTTCAAGATAAAACATGAATTATATTTAAAACGTAAATGTTAATACAACTGTTTTATATATAATCCCAAACATATGATATAAAATCCCCTCTACCAAAAAACTTAAATTGGGTAACGCCGGTTTGAATTTTTACAATTGAGCAATTGTCAAAAATCTTCATTTTTATCAAAAAGTTATTTACCAGGGTGGCTTTGAACTAATGATTGGTACTGAGTTAAAGAATGCACACACATAAAAGATTGCAGCCTTTTCAATACTCATTCAGTGTTAAACCTTTTTTTGATTGGGCATTGGTTTTTTCAATCTTGCTATGAATATGTTGATGTGTGAATTCATAACTGCTTTGAGAGAATGGAAAATTCAAAAATTTTAAACCTCAATCCTAAGCGAAGAATAAGTAATGAAAACTGGATAGAAAAAAATTGTTGATTTAAAATTGAAAATGATTTCACACTTACACAGCTCTGGCGAAAAAGCAAAGCAGAGTAAGAAATTGTATTCGTGATGAAAAATAATTCATCAAGTTTTTTATCCGCGTAAGCTCTCGTGAGCATTTCTCAGATTTGAAGACGAACCGAGAGCGTTAAAGTAAGCAATAGAAATAGAGTAGAATTTTCAAGTGAGTAGGCGCATTCGTTAAGTGTGGAGACCAAGGCGTATTTAACAAGGTGGTGTTGGCCGTATATAAGTAAAAAATTACACTAACAAATTATACGCTGATGTCCATACTGTCATTGGTATGAATTACAACAAACACATCATTTTGACGTAATGGCCTCCGCGGCGAAAAACTCAGCTGTCGCCCCAACACCACCTTGTTTAATACACCTTGGTGGAGACTTTACCAAGCTGGTTGCGAGAGCGCGTAAATTGCTAGTGCTGAGCAGTGTTGCCAGAACTTTTTGGGCCGACCGGCTAGATTGGCAAAAAAAAGCGGCTAAAACCGGCTAAAATGTTTTAGTGAAATTTCACATAGACTCTGGCAAAAAACGGCTAAAATGTTTTAGTGAAAATCCACATGCTTTATTTAAATAAATCGCAAGAAACGAAAGACTAGTTAACACCATTAATTTATATCGAGTGTATATTCCTCATCATCAAATGAATCACTCTTGTATATATCACCTGAATTCATTAATTTTAAGAGATCGTCATCTACAGTAAAATTATGGCAGCATTTTTCTTCACGTTTTAAACCGTATCTTATATATAAAATAGCGTTTAACGGTTTAACGCACATTGGATTTCTTTGCTTAGTTTTTATTATATTCATTGAACTAAATATTCGCTCTACTTCTGCATCACTTATAGGCAAAACAAGAAAACTAAAAACTAGGTTGCAAAGGTCAGCAAAAGGGTTTTCTTCTAGGGCATTTCGAAATTGATAAACTTCGGCCCAAAATTTTACAGTTGAGTCTAAATTACTCCAGGTATGTAACGTTAACCGTTGCCATTGCATCTCTATGGATGTTATTTCGTCGGCATTATATTTGCGTTTTTGTTGCTGTAGTTGAACAAATACTTTTGGTTTAATTAGGGCCGGTTGTTCAATGTCTGGTTATCACTACCACTACACTATCGACGATTTCGACATCATGCATGTAACATGTGATCGATAAAGCAGTAGTTGTGCTTAACCGGAGCTTCTACCTCCGATTTGTGCTAATCAGACATTGAACAATCGGCCCTTACTCTTAATGCATTTCCAACCGAAAAAAGTCATTTTTTTTTAGTGTGGCAATATTTGTAGGGAGGGGTTGGCGTAATTCCTTTATTAAAGTGATAATAAAATAGCGACCATTTTCTCGAATTATTTTCTCGGCTTCGTGGTCAGAAGCGTTTGTGCTTACTTTTGTTTTTAAATACTATTCAAAACTGTGATAAAACTGAGGAGATGGAGCAAGGTATGGTTCCAACGGGGAGCATATAGGATCAAATGTGTCCGCGCTAATAACCACTAGGGAGCATAGATGCGAAAATAAAACATTGAGTTCATTAAAAATCTTCATTGGGTCTGCATTATTGCTTTCGAACAACTTGTTTACTTTTTGCACCTGAAAATTAGGCAAATAGTAAAATCGGCTAAAAACGGCTAACTTTTTTTTACAAACCGGCTAACAAATCGGCTGCCGGCTAGATCGAATTTTCTCCGGCTAGTTGCTATCAAAACCGGCTAAATCTAGCCGGAAAACGGCTAAAATGGCAACGCTGGTGCTGAGTGAAACTCAAATATTGCATTGGAAGCAAGAGAAATTTTCGTACAGTAAATAAACATGTTGCTGCAACATGCTGCGCAACCAAGCTAAGGTACAGAATTGATGTGCACACATGCATATATGTATGAATGTAAGTGCTAGCGTGGCTGTGTAAATATTAAGGGTCTTCACACCTGCTAGTTGGTACTTGGTAAACTGCTAGTTGGTACTCGGTAATTTTATATAAACTTCTAGTTGGTACTCGGTAATTTTTTCAACTGTAAACGTCCTTTTCGGCTTTCTTTTGTCAGTCTGGTAAACTATGTTTATCAACAGCTGATTCGTAGCTTTTATCCTTAAAAAAAAAAATGTTACAGAAAATTTAAGGAATTTTACTTACTCATATGCCTTATGCCTTTCGGCAGCGGGCGGATTTAAAATTGGATAAATATCGAACAGCTGATTGCAGTTAACCAACTACCAGAAAAATTATCAATCTTCCACACGATAATTCAGTAACTGGTAAAACGATAATAAAATAATTTTACCCAAACGAAATACATGGGAAAAATTTCCGAACACCGAGTTACCGAGTGCAAAGCTCGGTGTGAAGACCCTAATTATGTGGTCGTGGCGAAATGCCCCTTTTAATCAATATGTTGTTTATTTTTGTTTTTATATATTTAAGTTCCAATTGCCCTAGAAGTGGGGGATGATATTTACACGTACATCTTTGCTTTACTTTGATAAACTCTTTGCGCCTTAACTTCTACCGATTTTTATATCACACTTTGACTTTTGTACTCAACGCATTAGCCTACATATAAATAAACATAAGTGCTTTAACTTGGAAATTGATGTCGGATTTTGTGTTCTCAATCAAAGCATGATTTTGATATAATTTTTTGAGTGGTAATATTGACTTACATATACATATAATATATTTCCGATGACATAATAATAATATCATTTTTGCGCTTAACTTTTGCAAAGTGCTTTTGCAGAACGTCTCCTAAAAATTGCGGTCTACGAATGGAGAGACCTAAAATTCTAAGCCGCTCCGAACGGAAAATGGTTTGTATACGAGGCAGAAATACACTTGGGTTGGCATTGCCTGCCGAGGGGTGGCCCCTATTTGTAAAACACCCTTTTTAACTTGTTTTTACCTGGTATCGAACGCAAGCAGAAGCAAGTAATTATGTACCTTTGTACTATTTAGCATGTCATTTGACGGTAACAAGAGCAAATTCAATTTAAATTTATTAAATACATTCTAGCGTGTCTCACAAAAGCGGCTATAACTTTTTTTTTTCTATTCAAAACAGTAAGTGTGGCACCTTTCTGAAATCTTTATTAAATGAGCAATTTTTTTATGTAATGTAAAGTTATAGCTCAGTACATATTTTTTTTTTTCACCCGATATAGTCAAAGTTGGGGAAGAAAATATCAAAAAGTTAAAAATCCAGAAGTAGTCCTAATTTTATGATGGTTCCTTAATATATTTTAACTACATTGCATTTGAGTATGGAGAGCCAACTATCTGGAAGTATTTTACATAAAAAATTTACTAAGTATTGCCCGGTTTGTAGTTGCAGTTAGAGAAAACACAAGAAAAGGCACGATTTTTTTTAAATTCGAAAAAAATGTAAATATTTCAAAAACGGTGACACTTTTACCTGATAATTTTTTGTTTATCAGGGAGTTTATTCTGAGCTCCGGCATTTGACCATCATTTCATATTTAAAAGTTTCGGCTGAACCGAAGTATGATATCAGATATTAAGATAGTAGAACAGTTTTCGAAATATAGCCAAATTTCGGTAATTTTAAATTATATATAACTTTCAAAATAACGTCTACGAAAATACACTTCTCCTTATGAAAGCAAAGTACTATTTTGAAGATAGCTGAGCATAGATCAGCAAATGTTCCTTTTGAAATTTACTCGCATATTGCAAATGAATAGAAGAAAGAATGAATTTGAATCATTTGCGAACGAATTTTTGTTTTTTATGTTGAATATCTCATAGTTATATGACAGACATTTTTAATTTGTTCGTATTTTTATTTGCTCAAAGTGGTTGCGCTTGTGCTCTCTACTCGAATGATACAAAGAATTTTTTTATAATCGAGAATTTTAAAAAACGTTAAATTCAAGCCAAATGTTTGCTGTGAAGAATTATTTGTGAATAAAAATAATATTTTAAATATTCTCCGTACCCTGATAAATGTTCCTAAAGCATCTAGTTAACATAAATAGTATAAGCGATTTTTTGCGACATGGAAATTGAGCCGATTGGGTGTTATTATTATCAAAAATTGTTATTATTGTTATTATTAAAAAATTATTATTAATATTCAGATTTGTTTTAGGCCACGGAGCATAGTGCTTTTTCCTATAGGCAAAATGAAAATAAAATAAGATGCTTTGAATATCAAAATAAAATACATTTTCGTAAAGCTAACATAGTACCTTTAATAGATTTGTAAGTTTAATTTACCAACTCTTCTTTTTGTAAACAGTAGATGGCCTAAAAAACTGTTGAACGGAAAAACTGCCGTTACTGTGTTACAAAAAAAAAAAAATTGTCAAAAGTTCAGTTTTTAGTGTGTTTCTTTGAAACAAAAAACATAAATAATTTTTGGTAAGTGTTTCTTATGGAGAAGTTGTTTGTGCTATCGGAAAATTTTGAGATGTTTTTATTGGCATTCCTAAAATTGCTAAAGTTTGGTAGAGTGAACTAAAGAAATGTTAAGAATACCTTATTTTTTATTTGCTATTTTGGTACACTTTGAACTGCTTTAAATATTGGAATCTGTGAAGAAGTTTTAAATTTGAGTTTATGGTATTGCAAAATTTAAAAAAAATTAAGGTATTCAACTTTATTTGTATACTATAAAAAATTAATCTTGTTTTGATGTAGTGTATAATTATTATTAAATAGCGTAAAAAAATAACAAAAAAAATGGAAAGCAATAACATTTTTTTTTTGACGGAAACCCTAAATTTTGACAAAATTAAAAACATATAGAGCCCTAACCGTAAGGGACAAAATGCCCGATTTCCTATTTTTGACATAAATTGAAAATTACTACCTATCCACCAGATGTCAAAATTTATATACATAAATGAAAAATAGGCAAATTTGTATATTTTATTTGAATACTTCGTTAAGAGAAATTGGAAAATTTTTATTTTTTAAAACATCAAATTTTATATCTTTACAAAGACAAAAAATATTAACTAATACATAAGAAAAACTCGGGTGTCAAAACAAAATAAGAATTCGAAACGAAATTTCGGGGATAGATAGAAGTCTTATTGATAATTTTGGCATAATATTAAGAGTTTATCCTGCGGAATCCCGGTTAATTTTAAAACGTTTAAGGAGCTGATAAATATTACTTCTTCTTCTTATTTGGCGCTGTAACCGCCTAAGCGATTTTGGCCCGAGTTCAACAAAGCACGCCAGTCGTTTCTCTTCTGAGCCAACTGCCGCCAATTAGAATCTCATATTTAATTCAGTACGGCCGTATTACTTGCCTAGTACGGTTGATATGGTTTTAGTACATGGGTGTGATTTTGAAACACTTAAACTTGTCAATAGATTATTAGGAATTAAAAAAGTTTTAAAAATGTATTATTTATTACATATTATTTTATTCTAGGGTATTTAGACGAAGAAGCCTTAGAAGCCAGCCATAAGAATATAAGAAATATCCGATTTTCCCATATAAGAAAAACGACGAGGGATTTAAGGATCCGAAACTATCATCACTTAAGTCTACAAAACAAAAACAACACACATAAGAAAAATTTTGAGTTTTAAGATATTACATTTGAAATAAATCATCTTATTTATTGGGAAAACAATTGTATTAATGATCCTTTTTGAAGAAAATATTAAATGGTTAGTTTTTGTTTTCTGGCCGTTCAAAAAACAACCAAAAGTAAATATTAAATAATAATTTTTTTTCAATAACTAAAATGCATATTAGAGGTAGATACCAAATGAAACTTAAGGAGTTAAAAAATATAACTTTGTAAGTTTGTTATTAGTTTTTAGTACATTCTGTTCACAAATGTAGCTAAAATCTAGTTATTGAGAAAAAGGATATATGGGAGGTAGTCATGTCCTTGCACCGAACGTAACGAAATTTTCCACAGAACTTATAGATATAATTTTCTACACAGTTACCAATTTTCGCTTAATTCTGCTTATAATTGTAGCTAAAATAAAGCTTTTTAAATTAAGGATACATGGGAGGTAGTCATGTCTTTGTGCCGATATAGCAAAAACCTCGGATTTTTTCGTTTGTCTAATAAATAATAATGTGCACACATATTTAGATGTGCAGATGTTGTGTGCTAAGCATCCTTTAAAAATGCTTGCAACTTTTGAGGTTGCATACAAATTATTATTTGTATGTATGCATGTATTTACTTTACATAAGTACATATACATAGATACTTATAACCTTTCAAAATCGATTTTAGAAAGGATGAAGGTTAAGATATTTAGCCGACAGCTAAAAGTCACGGAAATATCATACAATAGTAAAAGTATGAATGAAGGAAGGTGAAGCAGACGAGGTATAAAACACAAATGCGGATGAAATGTGTAAAAAAATGTGCAAAACTAGAATTGATTGCCCTAAATACGCCGCCCTTTTCAGACACATCTGCAACTCCGTTTCGAATTCCATATGCCAGTTTTTATGAGATGATGCCATATTGTGTATACAATGGAGCAGATCGCGTCTATTTTACGGTTTGCTTAGAAAAAACCACTGCTGGCGCATCGCGGCGCCATCATCGACGCCCCCTCGCAGCCAACATCACACCGTTTGCCTGCAAAATTCGATTGTTGTGAGCGGAAATGGAAGACATTTAAATTGATTTGATCACGTTCGCAAGCTTTGTTCCACTTATGGCTCATTGCGAACATTTTACGGCGCGACATACATATGCACATAACTCCCCAAAGTGCGAGAATGTGCTGGGCCAAAAAATGACGTCGTAAAAGAAAGCGATAGTGAAAGAAAAATGGGTTCCAACAAAAAACAGGCAAAGAACGAAAAAACTGACTGTTGGTAAAATCTGTGCTGTGCTCTGTGAATGATGTAATATTGTTGCAGTCATAAAATAATGGCATACAAAACGACCACTAAATTGAAAAAAAACACAAAAAAACATACATATGTACATATGTAGTTAAAGTAACACTAGTAAGCTGCGTTTTAATGTTTACATGTATGCATGTATGTATATAGTTTTTCTCGCACAGCTGTGGCATGCAAATAAATTGCAGTAGCGCCTTGAAGTATGCTTCAAACGAATGTCACGCTGTGAAAAGCTTACAAAAAAACTATGTAATTGTAGGTACCCTGCAGGAGATTTCTTTAGTCCGAAAATAGTCCAGGATGCGTTTCTTTTTCGACAACACTAGTTCCTGCTCAATCTCCGAACTACGGTTTCAACTGTCTACTTTTTAATGGAGGCGTCATTGGGGGTGGACAGTTGCCCTATGTCATTGTGTATTGTCAATGTAGACAATTCAGAGATTAACTAAACGAAAACATCTACTTCTTTGACGATTGTTGTAGCCGAGCGACCCGCGTGCCGATGTTGCTTTAACAATAACAACGCAGTACTTTGTTCGTGCATGTTGATGCTTGCACAGATAAACAAATCGTGCTTAGATTTGAATTTTTAACTGAGTTCCAAAAAAGGAGGAGGTTATCAATTCATCGGAATATTTATTTTATTTGTTTAAGTATGTTACCGCATAACTTTGAACCACGTCAACCGATTTCGATAGTTCTTTTTACATCAGAAAGGCTATGTCTCAGAGATACTAATCTGGTTTAGATCCGATCATTGGATCATGAAAAAATTAACCGTACTCCTAAATTTGTATATGAGAATTGAAATCTATTTTGTTTTTTGCTTAAAAATTACTTGTTTACACTTCGTCTGCCAGCAGAAATGGCGTTTTTTTAATATCCAGTATACCAAAAATATAGGACTAAGTGGCGCAGTGGGGAAACACAACTCTGTTGTTGTTATTGTAGCGGGAAGCATGCAGCTTCTATTGGGTTTGTTCATAAGGACACATGTGTTAGCTGAGTGGGGTTTAGAGGGCATGCGAAGAGATGTGTCGAGTCGTGGGGTGTCTCTCCGAGTGCCTCGCACTCGTTAGACACATCTGCATCAAATCTGCTCAGGTATGAGTTTAACCAAAGAACCAGAGTGAAGTTGGCCTATTTTGGTTAGAGTCCCCCGAGCCATACGAAGCTTTGGAAAAACAATTATCGCTGGGTTCGGTGCAGTGATACTTCTTTGGCTTCAATTTTGCTTTACATATGCAAATATACAAATTGCTTACGATGTTGATAAAACTACCGAATAAGTATCGTTAAGTTTATGAAAATAATATCGATAAGCAGTTTATTAAAATTATCGAAAAGAGCATCAATAAGTTTACCGAGAACACAGTTAGGGCACGGTACTATATTCGTTGACAGCCAGGTGGCATTGAAAATGTTAGGCTCCAAGGTAGTAAGGTCAAGAGCAGTTCGGAAATGTTGTGTAACGCTGGCCTTACTGAGTCACGTGAAAACTTCTCTCTGCTCGGTGCCTGAACATAGCAATATCGAAGGTAGAAGGGAACTTTTGTTCCAAATTTTTACAATATACAAAAAGTGCGAAACTTGATACTCAAATTTTCTGATTTCAAATCTTAGTTTCCAGCAAAAAAAAA
>NW_023458560.1:21936993-21945024 GCF_013731165.1 Rhagoletis pomonella
ATTTTCATGCAATTTCGAATATAAATAGCTTTAAGTAACGACCATATCAAGGGGCGAATTCATCACTAGGCAAGATTTTTTTGCGCCAATCAGAAACAACGGATACTGTCAACATATAATTATAATATATAATATATCTCAACTAATTTATATTTAGAAAGCCGTTTATTAGTTTTCGCAAGGCTCGAGAGCGGCTGAACCGATTTTTTGAAACTGCCACCTGCCGCACGTGTCCCAAGGATGGTTTTAGGCTGAAAAAAAATCTATGGGCCAATTTCACAATGCGTACCTAACTCAGAATCGGGAGTTAACTACAGAATTTTGTACTGAAAATCTCTAGTTAACTGTCGATTTTGAGTTAACTACGCATTGTGAAATTGGCCCTATATGTAAAGGGGGCGTGGCACTTCCCATACAAACCGAATTTCTCATGCTACATATCTCTGAAAGTGTGCATGGTAGAGTTTTGGAAATCGGTATGGAGATATACGAAATCAATCGCATACCCTTGGAGAAAAATTTTAGCTATAGTAAAAAGGGGTGTGACATCTCCCATACAAACCGAATTTTTCATACTGCTTATCTCTGGAAATTTTTTGGTAGAGTTCTAGAGTTTTGTATGGAGATGTACGAAATAAATCGCATACTCTTGGAGAAAAATTGGAACTATTGGAAAAGGGGGCGTGGCATCTTCCATACAAACCGAAATTTTCATACTGCCTATCTTTGGAAGTGTTCATGGTAGAGTTCTGGAACTTGGTGTGGTAATATACGAAATTAATCGCACACTCATGAAGAAAGAGGGCAGCTGTTGGAAAGGAGGGCGTGGCTCCTCCCATATAAATCGAATTTTTATACTGCATATCTCTGAAAGTATTCATGGTACCGTACTGGAACTTCGTATGGAGATATGTATATAGTTGAAATCAAGCCCATACTCATGGAGAAAATTTGGGCTATTTGAAAAGGGGTGTGAAGCCTAGAAATCTACCGACCTTTAGCTATCTTTGAAGGAATTTTTTTATTCTTCTGTAGGTGTGTTTGTGAGTGAAATCCTCCTAAATGGTTGTACGGATTTTAACGAAACTTTTTGTGTATTTGAGTGGGTCTCTGGATGGTTTAGTTTCACAATTTAATCCGACAGGGACGCTGTAGTTGAGTTATTACTAAAAATCTTATTTATGATCCGATTTGGCTAATGTTTTACATATGTATGCAATACTATTGGAAAAACGTGCTGCCAAGTGGTGCTGAAGTCGAGCTATTACTAAAAATAGCCAAGTGAGAAAAGGGGCCGTGAAGGTCAGATTAAATCGACCTGTTGCACCATTGAGTATATCGACGGTCCTGCGTTGCAATTGGCCCAATGGATGTGATTTTCCAATATTATTATGCGTTCAAACTTTTAAGGTACAGAACAATGATTCGCACCCATTTTGAAATTGCCACCTACTATACTGTAAAGCTTCTAGGACATTCACTATAGAAACGGGTCATTGTTGCCGCCAGGGAGTGAAGAGGAAAAAATTTATTTCGCTTTGCGAATAACCGTGCTATGAAATGCCGCACAACTGGAGAATTTTAAGAACGGATATAACACTTTCCTTAGGTTATTTAAAGCGGCAAATTACCACCAAACCTTAATCTTAGCAGACAAATGTGCCAATGAAAATCATAAACGTGAATTGTTGGTGAAAATGTTGGACCAAAAAGTTTCAATAAAACATATAAAAATTTTGGGCGGGACGAAGTTCGCCGGGTCTGCTAGTATACTGTATAAAAGAGCAGATCGTTGCCGAAGTTAAGGATTACGAACGGAAATTCACAAATTTGAATATTCGTCGAAATTTAAGACGTCGCCTGCTTTCTATGACTGCCAAACACATATAAAATGATGAAGTTTGATTCGAATTTCGCAGGCGTCTTCTTATAAATAGTAGTGAAGTTGTTAAATGGTTTTCATTGTGGATATTTTTTAGAGTAGTTCCAGCATTTTAGCTGATATTACACTTGACATATTAGCGTCATCTCTCTATTCATTAGTAAAAGAATTATATGTGCATCATATTTTTCCTCGATTTCTTTGTATTGTTGTTTGTGGTATGCAATTATAATAACCCTTGGTTTATTAGTATTTTCCATACATTAGGTTGATATTCGTGTATAATTTTAGGTACCGTTTCAGAAATTAGTAGTACATTCGATAGGAAATAATTATATGTACATACGGAGTTAGTCGGCTTCCGATTGCTGCAGTGTCATAAATTCTTAACAAAACGGTAAACTAACGATTGGGTTTTAAAAACTTAACTATCTAGAAGCTATTTTCATAGGAAGTTAGTACACCCATCCAGTGTCAGGGTTATTGAACAATAACTACGCAATTTATCCAAAATTTTAAGGTACTTTTCTCAAATAGAACCAACCGAGATCTCCTCAAGGATCGTGTGGAATTTCCTTAACATCTTAATACTTATCGCATCCAGAAATCGGGCTTACCTCATTTAGATACCAGAACATAGTTGAATCATGGACACTGAATTGGCAGATATTTTCGTCAGGACTTGGTGGGCACAGACAATTCATCGGTCTGCCATAGAGCAACGTTAGGCAAATTTATTATATTTGGGAAACGCAATATAACTGGGCAAATATGGAAGGCAACAGAGAATATTCCTTGTCAGTACTTAAAACTAGAATGCCCTTGGGTTGGGTAGTGTGGGTACGGTAATCTCGGCATTGTCGCATTCATGGTATGTTACGGAAGGATGCAATACTACTTTGAAGTATACCATGACATCATTAAAGCCTCTTCGCTACAGCAATAAGAGGGGGGAAAAGACCTGATAAAAATAATAACTAATCCGTATCCTATCCTTTTCAGTTTTATAATGGCGATTTTTTTCTGCGAGAATCTAAAACGTGATTATAAAAATTATTTTCCGTGTTCATCTTAGAAATACTCTAAAAGCATAGATAGATGCCAACGTCTATCCGGATTAATGGCGCAGTTGTTCAAAATTGTACTCTGACAGAAAGCATTAATGCGGATTATCGAGCCGCAAGGTCGACGGTTCGAGCCCTAAAATAGAATATTAATTTAGTTTTTTTAATTTATTCAATTATGACTTTAATGTTTTTAATCTAATTATAGTTATTGTGGACTTTTCTATAAAATTTTTAACTACCTAATAATAATAAATAATGCGAAATAAAATAACACAAAAGAAAAGAAGATAAAGTAAAATAAAACCAATTAAAAAAATATAAAAGTAAAACTTCTGTCAATACTCGAACCGAGGATCGTACCTCGACCCAACGTAACTATCGATCGCAGCTGTTGTTGTTGTTGTAGCAGCTACCACAACCCCACCCTGATCGGTTAATATCTCAGTCGTTGTCGTCAAGTACCACTAACGACAGCCCCAAGAAACGTGCAGCCTCGACAGGGTCAGTCCACAGGGACGAAGGCGTTAGGGTTGTCTGGTTTATGGCATTAGGTGCTGTTGTTGTAATGTGAACTTTACGGAAACCATGCTGATGCTTCGCTGGGATTAGGTGGTTCGCGAAAAACGGGAGCAGAAAGGCATCTAGACACTAGTCTTCGCTACCGGGGAAAGGAGTGTTATCAGCCGTTAAGATCCTCCATTGCTGACTGGTTTCCCCGGTTTGATCAGTGGGATCACTCTTCCCACCTTCCAGATGTCTGGGATGATGAGAGTGGCCATTGACATATTGAGAACCTCCGTTAGGTAGGCTACTCCCGCAGGATCCAAATTTTTTTAGCATCAACATGCATATTCCGTCGGGAGCCATGGCTTTCGAGGCTTTCGCCTTCCCGATGGCCACCTGAACTTCACCGCTAGTGAAAGCAAGGGGCGCACAAGTTGTTGGCAGTTTGTGCGGCCTTCTGGTCACTCGACGTTAGCCTTTGTCCGCCGGAGGATGCAGTATGAACTGCCGGCTAAGGTAGCTCGCGCATCGCTCCGGATCCGACGAAGCATGGTCGCCGAAAGACAGTTTTCACCTCTTAGGAGCGCACCTGTATCAGGGTTATATCCTTCCGGGCAGCAAGTGACAGGGGGTATGTACACGTTAAATATTTCGAACTCAACATCACCTGACCGGATAGCAATGCCCTGACATTCTGGAGTGGTATCCCTGCGGTCGATGTCTGTCCAATAAGACGATCCTGCACGGTGTGGTGCGTGATGAACGCTGAGCCACCACTATTATCTCGCTCGCGATCTCGACGCAGCTATCAATATACCATGTCTTCCCATGAAAACGGTTATCTCCTCGATCTTTCTCTGAAGTCCGTACAGTTAAATTGAAGGAGCTTCATGTGGTTCGGGAGACGTGTTTTTATGCGGGGTGTGAGGGATGTGCGTGGCTTTTCCGCTATTGGCTGTGTACGCTGCTGTGGAGGTTGCCGCTCTGTGGTGGAAGTAGGTGGCGTCGCAATTGGGGTTTGCGACCGAGCAGCGCAACACGGGCCCTCGAAGTTCCTCGTCCAATCTCGCGTGGTGCGCAGACCTGAACATGCCTTAAAGTGGCACCAGCCAAGGCCGGTGTCGCACTTGACTGATGTCACGTTACGAAATATCCTGGTTTGACATACCGTGAAGATTTTAGGAGGAACCAGGAGTTGTTGGCGGCGGCGTTTGGGTGGTGGTGCGGTTGTGTATGTTGTGTGGTCTGTCGTGGTTGTGGTGTGGCCTATTGTATTGTTGTGTTGTGGTCCTGTGGTGTTTGTGTTGAGCTACTCAGGTGGACTTGGGTTAGCCGTGAGGGCTGCTCTATTTGAGCAGTAGGGGGCCACAAATGATGTAGTCCACTGCCGATGGGTCCGTAGTCCTCTGAGCAGACTCTGAAGTGACTCCACCCGTCGCAAGCATTGCACTTAACTGAGGTGGAGTTGTGGTGTACTCGTCTCTGGCATACACAGCGGGTGTAGGTTTCTGGCTCTGGGTTTGACTCCATGCCAGCCCTGAGCAGAAGAATGCATAGCAAATGTAGCCCTATGGGCAAACAACTTCTAAGACACTTCGCCGACCTAAACGGGGTTAGATCACCGAAACAACAGCCCTTGGTCGGGTAAAACCCGAGTCATTCCGGTACGTAGAACCGGTTGTCGTGGGAATGTCGTACGCAGTTCACATCACTCGGTTACCTTACTGTCCCTGATCCGCATTAATTTTGGGCATTGGCTATAGGACTTGATCTGGATCTTGCAGATAATTCCCGAGACAATTCCAAATTAATGAGTTAATGCGGATCTACGCTGTCAACTGCCTATGCTTATTACATCCAAAAATGCATTTTGTTTTCATAAAGTATAAAAAGTGGCTTAAAAACATTCCGTCAAAAACAGTTTTCCAATACCAGTTTGAAAAAGCATTATTTCAAGTGCGCGTCGTGGAATTAATGACATATACACAAAATAATATTTTTTTTTTGTATTATAGTCGTGAAATTGTTAACCAAATTTTTCATCGTACATGGATACGAGAATTTTTCCCCTTTACGCTATACTTATATCTTTAATTTCGCACAGAAAAAGTCGTTTTTTAACTTATTCTGCGTTGTAGAGCTAACATGTGCGTTTACTTGCACTTAAGATTACTGTATTTCCAATAAATTTGAATAAAAAGTTAGGTACTAGACGAAATCCGAAAGCTATTAAAGAATTTTCAACTCTGGTATTTCGAATAAATCCCTCTGCTAAAGTTACTGAACTATTGAAATTTGTTGAACCGAAATTTAAATTTCTGCCATATGCCAAAGGCACAATTTACACTCCTTTATCGTTTACAAACATTTATGTATGTGTATATATGGTTCTGCAACAACGTTTATCAATTGAATTAAGCCTCATTTGATGTATTAGAAGAGATATAAAAATTGAAAATCTAATCGCAAAATTCCGAATCAACGGGATGTAGTTTGCCTTGAAAGCAAATTGTTGTATTTACGTGTCCTCTAACTTTTTACTTTCTTTATTCCCATGTGAGGAAATTCCTTCTTGCACATGCTACTCACATTTGTATTTCATCTGTCTTTGTTAAATATTTTACCAACCCGCATTTGCGAGTATGCGATGCTTCTGCTTAGAGCGCTACAAATATCGTATTTGGTGGTGTATGGTTTGATTCATCCCCTGAATTTTGTGTGAGAGCAAAACATTTAAAGAAATCTCAAAGGTATTTTGCCTTTTGAAAGGATAACAGCTGTGTTTATGCCAAGTCGCGATTAGGCAGCACGTAAACGTTTCTACAAACAACCCTTACTCGAAAAAATTTAACGGCGGAGGATTACTATAGCTTTAAGTTTGAACGTTTTCCATATGTGGGAAGATGTGGCTTTTCAACTGGCGGAAACCGAGGCGATATACGCATTGTTTATGCGCTTATATTTATGTATGTATGTATGTATGTATGTAAATATGTATGTACGTAAGTGCACAGATGTGGGTAATGGGTGCGCCCAACTCCCTTTTTTACGCAATTAAAATTTCACAAGTGCACGTGTGTGTGAATAATTGTGTAGGCAAACAACTTTTTCTTTTTAATGAAAAAAAAAAAACGTAATTTAACTATCCGTTAGGCGGACAACTTTTTAGCCACTTTATCATATCAAGTTTTATTTTTTTATCCTTAACATACTAGTCCTTAAAATAAATTTTTTGTTTAAAAATACCTAGTGTAAACTGTCAAGGATTTTCAAGGATAAAGTTTTTAATGTACATACATTTTCCTTATTCACCAAAAAATTTTTTTTTTTCAATGTCTCAGAATTTTCTCTTTCATTTGGATAAAGTACACTAAATTTTTAAAATAATTTTTTGAATAAATCACATCCTTGAAACTTCAAAGTCCTTAAAAACAATTTCCGAGGTCATATAGAAAAACTTAAAACGCAAAAGCATTACTTTCGCGCAATCAACTTGAATTCTCAACGAGGAAGATCTTTTGTGGATTTTCTCTTCAGCCGGGTGAAAACGTTTCGGCAGGATGTAATTTCAATTATAAATGGGTTAGTGTGGGTTTCTAGTGTTAGACTATAAGCATGCTTTTTGATTATTCTGCAACGATTTCGGTGGTGATATAATAAGGTGCATTTACAATATTTTTAAGAGTTTTCGATTGAGATCTTTGAAATACTTCTATGCAACCGAATTCCTGACGTCCAGTTAGGTTTTGTAATACATAGCAGAATATAGGAAAAGTTTATTGTCAATAGACAATTGAGACCGAAAGACCGAAGGTAAGCCATTGCAGGTTATTGAATTTAAGTTTTAGGGTTTTTCATTTTTTAAATACATATCGTCGATGTTTTTGCAAAAGCGCCAATAGACCAGTTGCAAACCCGCCTGAATCGCCGTTGTGGCAAAAATGAGATTTGGTAACCCTGAACTCCAGGCATCGAGATTTATGCATAAAAATCGTTAAATCCTTATTAAAACAACAGATTTGTACAATAATAGCTAGAGAAACTACCGCCTATCAAGGCAATGCCTTCAAAGAATAAACCGTTTTTTCGCTCTCCTGTAAAATTTCAGTGCCGTTAGATAGGCGGTTTTGCAATTGGGCGATGGGTGGTTTTGCAGAAGCATCGACGATACGTACATATTTATATGCGCTCTTCAGGTTGACTTTTTTTCGAGGTATATACCAAGATATTTAGTCTCGTTGCTTTGGGTTTGAGTATAGTTATACACCAATGAGTTTGCCGTGGCGGGCAAGTATCTCGTTTGACAATTATTGTCACCCGGACAGATTTTGAGTCAGTGGTCTTTATTCGCCAATATTTCAAACGGAAAGCTAACTTATTTAGGCCTCCCTGAAGTTTAAGTGAAGCCAAATATCCGCTGAAGTCAATATCCGCTGATGAAAGAGCAGTATCCGCTGATAGGATTGACCCATAACGCTTCCTGGGGATGTGCCTGCTAAGCTTTAAGGACTTTGGGACTGTTCCATACCCTGTGTTCGGGACGGGGTGATTTGGGGGCCGGGAATTCCTCTTGAATTC
>NW_023458560.1:21945124-21948549 GCF_013731165.1 Rhagoletis pomonella
TCTCATCGGTTCTTTATTTGAAACGTTAGATTGGTCCATGACATTTACTTTTTGAAGATAATTTCATTTAAATGTTGACCGCGGCTGCGTCTTAGGTGGTCCATTCGGAAAGTCCAATTTTGGGCAACTTTTTCGAGCATTTCGGCCGGAATATCCCGAATTTCTTCGGAAATGTTGTCTTCCAAAGCTGGAATAGTTGCTGGCTTATTTCTGTAGACTTTAGACTTGACGTAGCCCCACAAAAAAATAGTCTAAAGGCGTCAAATCGCATGATCTTGGTGGCCAACTTACCGGTCCATTTCTTGAGATGAATTGTTCTCCGAAGTTTTCCCTCAAAATGGCCATAGAATCGCGAGCTGTGTGGCATGTAGCGCCATCTTGTTGAAACCACATGTCAACCAAGTTCAGTTCTTCCATTTTTGGCAACAAAAAGTTTGTTAGCATCGAACGATAGCGATCGCCATTCACCGTAACGTTGCGTCCAACAGCATCTTTGAAAAAATACGGTCCAATGATTCCACCAGCGTACAAACCACACCAAACAGTGCATTTTTCGGGATGCATGGGCAGTTCTTGAACGGCTTCTGGTTGCTCTTCACTCCAAATGCGGCAATTTTGCTTATTTACGAAGCCATTCAACCAGAAATGAGCCTCATCGCTGAACAAAATTTGTCGATAAAAAAGCGGATTTTCTGCCAACTTTTCTAGGGCCCATTCACCATGATTTGCAAGCGTTGCTCGTTAGTAAGTCTATTCATGATGAAATGTCAAAGCATACTGAGCATCTTTCTCTTTGACACCATGTCTGAAATCCCACGTGATCTGTCAAATACTAATGCATGAAAATCCTAACCTCAAAAAAATCACCCGTTAGTATAGTTATTTTTACGAATTACGTGCGTATAATAGAAAAAAAAACTACAAAATAGACTACCGAAATGATTGGGTACCCGGGTACCCGGGTGCTGGTACGGTATACTACATTTCAAGTCGATTATTTTTTTGATAAATAACACATTTTTTTTTTTACTTTCAATTGTCCAAGTAAAGGAACTTGTGTTGTATAAGCCAAATAACGACGATCCGGAGGATGGGAAAGAAATATCAACTAATACTCTTATCTAAGCAGCTGGGGTGTGGTATACCCCATCTCGTACACGGAGGGTTAATATAATTGCAAATACATACGATAAAATGTGTGTAATTAATGTTTAAATGTAAAACACCATATCTTAACTTTGTCTTTGGAGTTTTACCAGTTAGGTACTCTCTTCGAAAAAAACAGTACAGTAATTTTTGAATTCCATTAAAAAATCATTATGGATCGTCTTGACCTGCGTCTCAAACGTAGAATACGTAACTCAAGTTGAATTAAATTTTTCAAACAGACACTCATATCGGGATACATATTTGAATTTACTATTTGCTATAAATTAAATTGAACTTGATTATGTAAACGGGTGGCAACGCTCCTACATGCAGTTTAGAAATAAAGTTCTTGCAAAGCTATTTTGATTGATATCCATATTATGGTAATTCCGTTAACCTATCGTGTACATCAAATTTAACTTTGTAAACAGGTGGTAACCCTGTTCAAATTTATTTTCAAGGTAAAACCTTTTTAAACCTTTTTCGTCTGACATCCCATTGCGATACACATTTAAATTATCTAATTCCATTAATTCAAGTTGAATTTAATTTAAAAATCAGATGCCAACCCTCTTAAATGTAGGATGGAAATCAAGTTTCTTCAAAGCAATTTTGATTGATATCCATATTGAAATAATTTATTTAACCTATTGCATATATTCAATTGAACTTTGTAAACCTCCTACATATAAATAAGAAATAAAATCATTTCTATCGATACGCATATTGTAGTAATTGATTTAACTTATAATTAATTGGCAATAAAACGTTATTGCACATCAAAAGGCTAAGCTGCATAATTTAATACCGCGCGTAATATCGAATGAACAGACCTGATAACACCAAAAATTGTTCGCGTATTATGCATTGTTAGATTACTAAAAGAGGAACAGATCCACATTAACTGCAATCAACATACATCTTTATGTATATATGTATGTACATTAGCTACGATTAGGTTATAAATATTTCCCCGGAGCTGCACCATCTGCTACTCAAAAGCCGAAGTATACGTACATACTTTTTGTCTCCTTCTTTCATTTCCATCGCAAGCACATCTTTGCAAAATGATAACGAAGTGAATTTGTATGGAAAATCATTTATGCCCATATAAGCCAATATTTAGCGTTGTTTCTACGACAGAAACATAACCCAAAATTAATTTGTCGATAAGCTTGGAATTATATCTTTCAAACGCCGTCTTTTTCTTTGACATCGCTTTATTAGTTCTTGTGCAATAAGCGTCTTTGTGAAGTTCTAAAAATTACAACTCCATACAACATTTGAGACGTATTCTGTGTAAAAAAATTTTTTATTTAAACTTATAGCTAAACATTTCTAAGAAACCCAGAGAAAACATTTACCCATGAAAAAAGTAAAAATTTAATTTTTTTTTATTTTACCCAAAGGGTATATATTACAGTTGTTTTGCAATAAAATGGCCAGACTTTTTGTGGCATTTAAATTTCACGCTCATTTCTGTAACTGCAAAAGTATGAGCTCTACCGAAAACAACAAAAACGCAAACATTTTGGCATTTACGAAAAATTACAGCAATGATGAATGCTCATCTGAAATGAAAACATTAGTGCGTGAACGAAACGGAAAATTAAGTTGCTACGCTATGTAAAGCACGTAAATACTTCAATTCATCTCGAAAAAAAAATAAAAGAACCAGAAATACTGGTAAAAACGATGATGAACCAAAATGCACATTTGAGTTGAAACGAAAAACGCAACAGTTACCAATGGAAATGCATATAATTATGGAATGAATTTGCACCAATGTAAAACGGGTGAAAAAATGGGGTGCAAAATGATAGAAAAAGAACATGGAAAATATGTGTTGGTAGTATGCGTTGAACGTATGTAAGTCAGTGATGTTTGTAATGACACTTGCTATACCTGTAGGAAATTTGAAGCGCTCATGTTGAGCTACTTTTAGACAGAAGTGATTTAAATAGTCATGGTCAATTCTGAGCTGACAAAGTTACAATTACATTTTAAACTCGAAAATGCATTGTAAAAAATTGTCATACATATCGCTTTTTCGTCGGGGTTGTATACCTCCCTAAGGCACAGATACTCACTCACAGGCAAAGCACTTCAGGACGCTAAGTTTTTATAGCTTATTATACATTTTAAAGACTAAATTAATTACCCGTACTATTGAGAAACCTTTGGAACTCAAAGAACATAATTGCTCCTTGAAGGAGTCTAAAAAATCTCTTAGATGTAACAAATAAAAGGACACACCTAGAAAATGGCTTTTGGCG
>NW_023458560.1:21948649-21985768 GCF_013731165.1 Rhagoletis pomonella
AATGAAAAACGTTTCTTGTAATTTTTTTTTGCTGGAAACTAAGATTTAAAATCAGAAAATTTGAGTATCAAGCTTCGCACTTTTTGTATATTGTAAAAATTTGGAACAAAAGTTCCCTTCTACCTTCTATATTGCTATGTTCAGGCACCGAGCAGAAGTTTTCACGTGACTCAGTGAGGCCAGCGTCGCACGACATTTCCGAACTGCTCTTGACCTTACTACCTTGGAGCCTAGCATTTTCAATGCCACCTGGCTGTCAACGAATATAGTACCGTGCCCTAACTGTGTTCTCGGTAAAATTATTGATGCTCTTTTCGATAATTTTAATAAACTGCTTATCGATATTATTTTCGATAAACTTAACGATACTTTTTCGGTAGTTTTATCAACATTGTAAGCAATGTGTTTGTGGATAGCCATTTGTTAAACATATGCAAAGCAAAATTGAAGCCAAAGAAGTATCACTGCACCGAACCTAGCGATAATTGTTTTTCCAAAGCTTCGTATGGCTCGGGAGACTCTAACCAAAATAGGCCAACTTCACTCTGGTTCTTTGGTTAAACTCATACCTGAGCAGATTTGATGCAGATGTGTCTAACGAGTGCGTGACACTCGGAGAGACACCCCACGACTCGACACATCTCTTCGCATGCCCTCTAAACCCCACTCAGCTAACACATGTGTCCTTATGAACAAACCCAATAGAAGCTGCATGCTTCCCGCTACAACAACAACAACAGAGTTGTGTTTCCCTACTGCGCCACTTAGTCCTATATTTTTGGTATCATAAATATTTATATAACTAAATTCATATATTTATTGATATTTTCACCTACGTTCACTACCATAATCACAACCGTAATCACAGCTACCCTGCAGTGCGCAAGTGTCTTCATAAAATACAGTTACTAGTTAAGAGATAGTATCGAACAGAACAATACATGGACTGGTTGCTTTGTTATGCGATGAGGGACACTAGATACTAAAAAAACGCCGAATTCTGCTGGCAGACGAAGTGTAAACAAGTAATTTTTAAGCAAAAAACAAAATCGATTTCAATTCTCATATACAAATTTAGGAGTAGGGTTAATTTTTTCATGATCCAATGATCGGATCTAATCCAGATTAGTATATCTGAGACACAGCCTTTCTGATGTAAAAAGAACTATCTAAATCGGTTGACGTGGTCCAAAGTTATGCGGTAACATACATAAAAAAATAAAATAAATATTCCGACGAACTGATAACCTCCTCCTTTTTGGAAGTCGGTTAAAAATTCAAATATAAACACGATTTGTTTATCTGTGCAAGCATCAACATGCACGAACAAAGTATTGCGTTGTTATTGTTTAAGTAACATCGCCTCACGAGTCGCTCGGCTAAAACAATCGTCAAAGAATGATATTTTTCGTTTAGTTTATCTCTGAGCTGTCTACATTGAAATGCTTATAGGGCAACTGTCCACCCCCAATGACGCCTCCATTAAAAAGTAGACAGTTGAAACCGTTGTTCGGAGATTGAGCATGAACTAGTGTTGTCGAAAAAGAAACGCATCCTGGACTATTTTCGGACTAATGATATCTCCTGCAGGGTACCTACAATTACATAGTTTTTTTGTAAGCTTTTCACAGCGTGACATTCGTTTAAAGCATACTTCAAGGCGCTACAGCAATTTATTTGCATGCCACAGCTGTGCGAGAAAAACTATATACATACATGTAAACATTAAAACGCAGCTTACAAGTGTTACTTTAACTACATATGTACATATGTATGTTTTTTGTGTTTTTTTCAATTTAGTGCTCGTTTTGTATGCCATTATTTTATGACGGCAACAATATTACATCATTCACAGAGCACAGCACAGATTTTACCAACAGTCAGTTTTTTCGTTCTTTGCCTGTTTTTTGTTGGAACCCATTTTTCTTTCACTATCGCTTTCTTTTACGACGTCATTTCTTGGCCCAGCACATTCTCGCACTTTGGGGAGTTATGTGCATATGTATGTCGCGCCGTAAAATGTTCGCAATAAGCCATAAGTGGAACAAAGCTTGCGAACGTGATCAAATCAATTTAAATGTCTTCCATTTCCGCTCACAACAATCGAATTTTGCAGGCAAACGGTGTGCTGTTGGCTGCGAGGAGGCGTCGATGATGGCGCCGCGATGCGCCAGCAATGGTTTTTTCTAAGCAAACCGTAAAATAGACGCGATCTGCTCCATTGTATACACAATATGGCATCATCTCATAAAAACTGGCATATGGAATTCGAAACGGAGTTGCAGATGTGTCTGAAAAGGGCAGCGTATTTAGGGCAATCAATTTTAGTTTTGCACATTTTTTACACATTTCATCCGCATTTGTGTTTTTATACCTCGTCTGCTTTAGCTTCCGTCATTCATACTTTTACTATTGTATGATATTTCCGTGACTTTTAGCTCTCGGCTGAATATCTTAACCTTCATCCTTTCTAAAATCGATTTTTATTTTGAAAGGTTAGAAGTACATCTGTACAGTAAATACATACGAACAATAATTTGTATGCAAGCTCAAAAGTTCCAAGCATTTTTAATGGATGCTTAGCACACAACATCTGCACATCTAAATATGTGTGCACACTTGTATACATATTAGACAAACAAAAAAAAACAATTTTGAAAAAAAATATTTTTGGTCGGACCTACAGTTTTCGGCGAATGTATGTACATTAGGCACTAAAATTTTTTTTTTGTTAAAAGTTCTACTGAAATAATCGAAATTAGTAATAACCCCAAAAATCGGGTTACTCCGCACAGTGCTTCGCCCACATATAGTGAATCGGCAAAATTAGGAGAGTTATCGCAGAAAAAATTAAATTTGATGTGCTCCTTCAGAATATGTAAATTAAAAAAATTCGAAGTTTTTGCTATATCGGCACAAGGACATGACTACCTCCCTCGCATACGTAATTTTAAAAGTTCAGTTTTAGCTACAATTATAAGCAGAATAAAGCGAAAATCGGTAGCTGTCTGTAAAATTATGTCCGTAAGCTTTGTGGAAAATTTCGTTACGTTCCGTGCAAGGTCATGGCTACCTCCCATCTATCCTTTTTCTCTATAACTAGATTTTAGCTAAATTTGTGAACATAATGTACTAAAACCTAATAATGACTTATAAAGTTATACTTTTTAACCATTTTTGCTTATTTTTGTATCAGGAAATGACTACCTCTAATATGCATTTTAGTTATTGAAAAAAAAATTACAATTTAATACTTTCTTTTGGTTGTCTTTTGCACCGCCAGAAAACAAATAATAATATTTTCTTTAAAAAGGATCATTAATAAAATTGTTTCTAAATTTTCTCAATAAATAAGATAATTTATTTCAAATGTAATATCTTAAAATGCATAATTTTTCTTATGTGTGTTGCTTTTTGTTTTGTAGACTTAAGTGATGATAGTTCCGAATCCGACATTAATAACAAATGGGCCATTAAATATCTCGTAGTTTTTCTTATACTCCCATACAATCGGATATTTCTAATATTTTTATAGCTGGCTTTTAAGGCATCTTCGGCCAAACACCCTAGACTAAAATAACACGTAGTAAATAGTAAATTCTTATAACTTTTTTAAATTCTTATAACCTATTGACAAACTTAAGTAGTAAAGTAAAAGTAAACTTAAGTAAAGTCACACCGATGTACTAAAACCCTGTCTAGGCATGTAATACGGCCATAATGAATTAAATATGAGTTTCTATTCATATTTAGCAGCTCTTTAAAAGTTTTAACTTTAACCGTGATTTCGCAGGATGAAACTCTTAATATTATGCCAAAATTATAAACAAGACTTCTATGTATCCCCGAAATTTCATTTCGAATTATTTTTTTGTTTTTAGGCACGAGTTTTTTATACATATAATATAATAATAATAATAGATGGGCGCTTACACATATGTTAGTGTTTGGCCGAGCTTTTTGTATAGATACAAATTTAGATATTTTAAAAAAATACTAAATTTCCAATTTCTGGCAGGAAATTAAACATTTTTTTCTCACTTGTTTTTAGATCTCCTAATGAAGAATTTAAATAAAAGATACAAGTTTGCTTAATTTTCATTTATGTATATTTTTTTTTAATTTTGTCAAAATTTTTAAAAATTTAGGGTTTCCGCCAAAAAAAAACTTTTATTACTTCGAAATTTGTTTGCTGTTTTTTGCCGCTATTTAATAAAAATTGTACACTACATCGAAACAAGGCTCATTTTTTATATTATAAAAATTGAATACTTTATTTTTTTTTTAAATTTTGGCAATGCCATAAACTTAGCTATTTGTAACTTTTTCTGAAACTTAAGGAATATGGCTTAAAAAGTACTTACAGTTCGGTACGGAAAATCTAAAACTTCCTCGCAGATTCTAATATTTAAAGCAGTTCAAAATGTACCAAAATAGCAAATAAAAAATTTAGTGTTCTTGAAATTTTTTTATTTCAGTCTACCACACTTTAGCAATTTTAGGAATTCCAATAAAAACATCTCAAATTTTTCGATAGCACAAACAACTTTTCCATAAGAAACATTTACAAAAATTATTTCTATTTTTTGTACGTATAGTAGTAAATAAAACTATTGGGTTTCAAATTAATACACTGAATACTAAGTTTTTGACAATTTTTTTTTTGTAACAAAGTAAAAGTAATATTTCGGTTCAACAGTTTTAGGTCAAAAATTGTCTGACTTTAGCGCCATCTACTGTCAACAAAGATAAAAGTTAAACTTACAAATCTATTAAAGGTACTATGTGAGCTTTACAAAAATAAAAATGTATTCTAAGCCTCTTGTTTTGTTTTCATTTCGCCTATGGGAAAAAGAACTATGCTCCGTGACCTAAAAAATCTGAATATTAACAATATTTTTTTTTTGTATAATTACACTAAGTTGAGGTTGAACGACCCAATCGACTCAATTTCCATGTCACAAAAAAAACGCTTGTGGTATTTATGTTAACTAGATGCTCTAGGAATATTTCTGCATCAAAAAGAAAAGTTTGAAAAAAATTTCGCCTAGTCCATAATTTTGGCAGTTAGGGCTCGATATGTATGTATGTATGTAGTTGCTACCTTTCGAAATGAGCGTAGCAATTCTTTGTTCAAAATATTTCCGCGTCAATTCATATATCAAAAGTGGTCTGATAATTCATAAATCTGAAATGTTTAATTTGATATATAACTTGTCTCTAACTGAGCGAAAATTTTACGATTTCTAGGCAGCTTAAATTTACTGACATTAAATTATTTTCAGCCAGTCGAGCAATTAGCCAAATTTTTTCGATTTACCATACAAAATTTCAATTCTTAATTGATTGATTAGTGCTTAACTGAATTCTACTTGAATAAATGTTTAAATGCAATCCTGCTGGGTATGTTCAATTTCGACTTTGAGATATGTTTATTGCAGAGACCCAGAATAATAATAATTTTATGGTGGAGTTTTAAAAAAAGTCATCAAAATTTTCGTAAGAATTATAAAAGTCATTTGATAATAATTATGTGTGAGAAAATTTTTTTAAATCATCGATAACTATTATTTTAAGACTTATATAATAGAAGTCTTTTCATAATAATTATCAGCGATACAAACATTTTTAAGTCCTCAGAGATTTTTGTTTTGAGACATTTTTAAATCTTCAAAGACGTTTATTTCAAGACTTTTATTATACAAGTCTTTTCATAATAATTATGAGCAGGAAAAAAATAATAATTATAGATGACTCGAAAATATTTATTTTAATCTAATCTATTAATATTTGTCTTAATATAATGTTTATTGAACAAATAGCAATCAGCTGTTTGTTTTGTTTTGCAAACAGGCATTGCCAAACCAAGTGCATTTCTGCCTTAAAAAAAACTTCTCATACAATCTCCATTCGTAGAAGCTCAGCCAAACACTTTGTAAAAGAAAAGCGCCAAAATCATATTATTATTATGTCATCGGAAATATATCTCAAAAGCAGAAAGAGAAAATGGGCCTACTTAGGCCGAATTCCCCATTCTAGGATTAACTTTACTAGGAAGCAAACCTCTGTGTTTAGTTTCTCGTATAAAAATTCAAGGTATTTCTGTTCTTTGCTCTAGCTATCTACTTATTAAGTCCAACCTACTTAAGTTTAACAAAAGTAAAAGAGAAATAAACTGGACTTTCACAACTAAATTATTAAACTTTTGTTACATAAGTCAATATTACCACTAACAAAAATCATAACAAAACGATGGTTTTACTTGCAAAAAATCAGACATCAATTTCTAAGTCAAAGGAATCAGTTATATTTACCCATATGCAGACTAATGCTTAAATATGGGTAAGCGTGAAGTACAAAAGTAAATGTGTGTGTTAAAAAAATCGGTGCATGTATATTAAAGCACGTAGAGTTTACCAAAGTAAAGCAAATATGTGCGTGTAAATAACACAACCTCTCTCCAAGGGCAATTGGAACTTAAATATACAAAAACTAAAAACAAAAATAAACAGAATATTGATCAAAAGGGACATTTCGCGACGACCACAAAATATTTACACAGTCACGCTAGCACTTACATACATATCGCACACGATCTTCAGAAGTTACACAACTCAAAATTACACGTTTGTCAGAAAATACGAAAAACTATTCCGTAGCGCATGCTAATCATATGGGCAAGAGATACTTTACCTTAGGTTTTTTCAACAAATTATAAATAAAAATGTGTTCCAATTTTTGCTGAAAGGTAAATACAAGATCTGTGTACACTTTTAACGCATAATTTAAAACAAAACCCGAATTTTTTATATATCTACACATGCACATAAATTTTGACATTTATATATTAATATGATAACGAAATCCCATACAAATCTATTCCTCCCTATTGCTCCTATGTTTCTCAATATGTATTATTATGTTCCTCATTTGTATGTACCTTAGCTTGGTTGCGCAGCATGTTGCAGCAACATGTTTCTTTACTGTACGAAAATTTCTCTTGCTTCCAATGCAATATTTGAGTTTCACTCAGCAATAGCAATTTGGGCGCTCTCGCAACCAGTTTGGTAAAGTCTCCACACTTAACGAATGCGCCTACTCACTTGAAAATTCTACTCTCTTTCTATTGCTTACTTTAACGCTCTCGGTTCGTCTTCAAATCTGAGAAATACTCACGAGAGCTTACGGGGATAAACAAGTTAATGAATTATTTTTCATCACGAATACAATTTCTTGCTCTGCTTTGCTTTTTCGCACAGCTACCGCCGCACTTTTCCTTTTGTTCGCAGCATATCGCCAGTTTTGTGCGATATATGGCGACACAGGGTGCGTGTAGTGAAAATATTTTCAGTCCTTCATACTCAATTGCAATCCATGAGTGATTTCTAAATGCACACACAAACACATACACATAGAAATTGCGCACTTGTCGTTTGTAGCATATTTTCAGGTGTCCAAACATTGTGTTAAATATTGACAATCTTTAGAAGGACATTCGGCGCTCATACCTACTCAGCAGCTACGACTATGCTGCTGACCAAGCAGAAGTATGTATGTATTTCCAACTTTTTATCGCAGGTGGCAATAAGCCGGCGAAGCTGTCCTTAGAGGTGGGTAATAACGGTGGCTTAGGTGTTATTTCAACTTGTTATGGCGTTGTCGAATTTGTTTTTGTCTTTTGTTTTTCGGTCTGCCCCATTTTAAGATTTGCTTCTTCTTGCTGCCGCTGCTGTTTACTTTGGTTTGTGCTTGTCCCTTTTATTTTGCGTATTTTTCCATCGTTTTTGTCTACTTTTCATTTGATGTTTTATATTTACTAAGTTTGTTTTTGCTGTCTTGAAGCTTATTTTGTGTGATCGAGGATTTTCTTCATTTCCATGTGAACGTGGTTTTGGGTTTTTTTTATACATATGTACGTATTAAAGAATGCAATCGTGAGTTGTTTCGTAGTACTCACATGCACATAGATTTATATAGACTCATATGTACATATCTAACAATGAATGTTTCTGATTGCGTCACTCAATTCAACTCAATAGCGCAAATATCTGTATTTTTCTGTGAATTTTAATATTGAATACATATTTCGATTCATAATTGAGTTCATGATTTTGCCAATTCCGACTTAGTGTTTGTATTTGTCGATTTAAAGAAAACAATTTTCCTGGCTTCCTGCGGTGATTCATTTATTATGCCAAAGCCGCTTTACCTGGTTATGAAAGGGAACAAGAAAACAAAACGCATTCAATTGTGAATACATATATGTACATACATATATACAAACATACATATGTGTGTAAATATGTACATAAACACATAGTACGCGCGTATGTCCTTACATTCCTTTTATAGAAAGTAGAAGCATACAGTGAAGAGGGAATCAAAAGCTCAATCGCAGATTTTAAATTTAGTAGGAAGTCATTGGCAAGGCAAACCAGATGTCTAGTCAGTAAGCACAACACCCACAGTGAACATCAAGCTATGATGTTCGAGTAAAAACCCTGAAACGGAAAAGAAATCAAGGCTGGAGGCTTAAATACTATATATCTATGTACAACTAACATGCTGGTCAGACACAGTAAAGGTCTTAAAGTGTCACCTCAGTTCAAGGTTACTAAACTTATATAGCTCTGCTGTCACGATTTGGTGCTTACGAAATTGAGCTTTTAGGATAACAATGGGTGGAATAAAATTTTCACTTTCGGACCACAAGTATAACGTAATTATTCTTGGCGAGGATGCTATTTGTTCTGCGACAAATCGAAGTTGAAAAAGGGCGGATCGGTTTTGGTTTAGGAAGGAGTTCCAGCGCTCTACTTCCGCGCCACCTAGGATGCGTTCCACTCAGGTTTTTATGAAGCCGGGGTTGGTTTAACAGCTGTCGTGCAAGTTTGGATAAGGCTTATCCGCCGCCTCCTCTCCTTAGGCGTACTACTGTTGATCGTAATGGAATTGACTTCAGAAGCTGAGGGGCAAAACTAAAAATGCAATAGACTAGGCATGCTATCGCTGCACGCAAATAGAGCACAACCACCTTATTCGCTTTGAGAAAAAGAATTCCTTCAAAAAGTATTCAAGTGGTATTTAAACCTTTGGTCAAACAGCTAGATTGGTAAAAGTTCTTTAAAAGCACCAAACCTCAATACTGTGTTCGCTCAAGAGGGCTGATGGTTCCTTTAAAGAGGCAAGGTTAGAAACCCTTTCTTTTCTTCGGGTGAAACACTGTTTCTAGGTACAACTGGTTGGTTTCTGGAACTGTGATGAGTAAAGATGCTATAATATATGCTACTGGACGCGCTGACAGTTTCAAATTTCCCGGTCCAGATTGTACCTTATCAATTGTACTCAAAGAAGGAGTCGAGCTTGCAACCTTGAAAAAGATGTACACTGCATCTCACAGTGTTTCGACTATATATATGAAGGCAGGTGGAAAAGGTCAAGGTGACAGTTGGAAAAAAAGTCCGTTGGGCTTAGAGCAGTAAAAGTCATAGTTAAAAAAAAAAATTTCACATCATTTACTCAGAAATGCCTTGACAACTTGATGAGAAAACAGAGAATATAGAGAAAGAAATCGATAAATATCTAAGGCCGAAGAAATGAGAATGACGTATTGTGTAAGATTTTTTCTGTAATAGGGCTTTTGTAGTCTGCACTTGGGATAAAGAGCTGGCGTAACTTCAGGAGGGAGTGAAGTTGATAAATTTGTTGGTCATGGTAGTATTTAGTATCAAATAATAAAAAACAAAAATTATAATGATACTGGCAATTCGCGATTTTCGCAATTTACTCTAAATTTCGTGGGCGTACGAGTCAAACGGGCCTCAGATTCAGATTCAGCGGGTCGAAATACATATCGATGGGTGGGTCTGGTTAAAAGCGGACACCACTTTTTGTTGTGGGCCGGCGTAATAATTGAGAAGGATAGATTAAGCGTTAGGCTCGCGAGGTTCTCACTTAGATATTTCTTTCAATGTGCATCGTGTTACCAGATATTAGATTTATCCAGGATGACCACACCAGAGGGTTCCTCGGTAGAGCTAATGAAATACGTAAATGGATATTTAAATATTAGTTTAGCGAAATCAGGGCAGCTGAGAAGCTCCAAGCAGCTGCAGCACGATACAAAATGGCAATGTTGAGTCATACTACATGAGTCCATAATATAAAATGCACGGCCAGGATGCCACTAAAAGCTGAGAGTTGGGGTTTAGCTAGCTGTAGAAATTCCTGCAGAAGGACTTTGGATTTTTACATGTCGAGTTTTTCACCCAGCGCTCGCTGGACCGACTAAAAGACCATCTGTTCAGGGGCAGCTCACAAATCGCGAGAGAAACCCTAGCGAATTTGACATGCAGTTTCCTGCAGTTTCACTAAGTCCTACACTGAGGGAAAAAAATATTAAAATCAAATAGAAACGTAATTGATCTTACTATAAACGTCAACGAAAGTACTGTATATTGGTAAATATTCAATTCAATTACGCGCATATTAAAATGACCGCGTTCGTACTGAAAAAGCATCCGTGAAGTGAATAATCAAGACAAAAACTAAAAAAAAAAAAAAATTTATTTGCATGTTGCCTGCAGTGGAACTCGAACCCGACCATCTTCCGGATATCAACAACTTGTGGCAAGCATCTTTGCGCACTCAGCTACACCCAGACATATAAATTTGCTTTCAAATGTTGAATATTCATCAACACCACAGCACGCGATTTGTACAATGTATGTATGTGTGTGTTGTCACCGCCCTCAGAGCGGCGCTCTGCATGCTAGGGTTGCGTATGTACTCTTACATACATATGCGTACTCAGATGTGAACAGTCGAATACGTGCGTAATAAATTTTGTATGAAAATATTATTTTTAAATACGAACATTTTTAAACGATTATCAAATATAAAGTATTCATTTTAACTATGCATTATTTCCCTCAGTGTAGTACCCAAATCAGCTTGATTTCGAAGTAATCCGAAGAAATTGAGATATAAGTAAGGCTCGTACCATAAGTTAAATTAGAGCCTTGATTTCCGCCTGGCTATCAGAGTAGGTGTTAACCTTCCTAATCGATAGTACATACACTAGTGCAAGGCCAGTTGGCTTTCTCTTTAATAGCGGCACAAAAATTAGGCAGCCTAAACCTGCGGTTACGGAGTGTTCCTGACAGAAACTCTACATCCAACTTTACCATCTAACCTCTATTCCAGAAGTCGCACCCCTCCCATTCACCCCTAGACGGATGTATGTATGACTTCAAAATTTTTGCCTTGTTGTACTTCGTTATTTAATTTTTATTCAAGCGAAATTCAGAAATTCAAAAATTTAAATAGGCTTCAATTAACTTAGCTACGCTCAAAAATATATAACAAGCGTATGTACTTATCTGAAAATGTGTTACAATAAATTATGAATTCCTTGTGCACGCATACACACGCGCGCACATGTCATTGCTTTAATAACTACACGAATTGCCACTTTTACACAAAATTGGAGCACATTAGCAAAAGAGCAATACAAAATTTAAGCTTACATATTATTGTTACACATATTGTTGGAAAAACTAAGTATCCCAGCAGGAATGTTGCGCATATCCATTTGTAAGAAACCTTCATAATCCAATGTATGTTACTTGTTTGTCCAGCGCGTCGCTCAGTGGTCTGATGGGGGCAGAAATCCAACCTTTTTTGTAGAAACGAAAACGCCATTAGTTGGCGCGATTCCAGTAATGCCTATTAACATGTTTTTTTTCGTTAAAGAATTGCACCAGTAGTATTCAAAAGGGCACATTATGTCCGTGTTGTATGAATCGTATTTTTACGTAAAAACTCAAACAGTAATTTCACAGAATCAACAATGGTAATTAACTGATCGGGTTTTGTTTTGGACTTGTTTTCATTTTTGATGCCAAGTTCAATAGTTTGCAAGCATTCCCCCTTACGAGTTTTCATTATGTACTTAAAGTCTAGTTGAGATTATTTTAATGTTTTAAAGTATTTTCAATGGATACTGTAACTATTTGCGCCGAGAAGCTATTGGGATTACAACGTTCATTAATCCCTGTGTAAACTATTGAAATAAGTTTCAGCTGCTAGAATCCGCTAGCCTTGTGCTTATCTTTCAAAGACTGGACAAGAGTGATTGACTCGGTCTATCCAAACCGGTTACCACCGTTTTTTTATATCTTTCTGCGGCTGTGGGCAGATTTTAACCATTTTTTGTACTAAATTTTACTGGTTAGAAATAAGACACAAATCCAATTTCATTAAAATCGGTGCGATTTTTCACATTTCAGAAATACCTCAGATAATAAATTACAATAAAATCGTAGTACAATTGGTACTTTTTTCCATAATTTGTATGAGGCTCTCCCACTGTGCGTCGTTGCTATAGTTATTTAAAGAGCAAGAAATACCTGCTTTGAGCCCTCTCTAACAAAGTGGTCAGACATGTAATTACCCGGTACTCGCCAGTGACCTGGAACGCAGAGTAAAATAAGTTCGTTATATTTTTCAATATAATTCAGTCGCGACCCGTATTGCGGAACTAGTCTGGATGGATTAAGAGAATGCCTTGTGTGCCTTTTGTGACACCACATGTAGATTATGGCCGTGAAGCTTTTCAAATGTTTTGGCTTAGATTACCTCTTACCATCGATATAGATCACAGTTTCTGACCCTCTGTCAGTATTGAGGCAATCAGTAAAAATTTAACAACGTATTAGCCCGGTCTCGGTATTGTGATTAAGCCATCACTCAGCCCCAGGGAACTCAAATTTGCAGTATCTCTTGAGCAAAGGCAATGATTGCGTACCTACGGCACTGAGGATACACTTCCAACTAGATTTTTGCCTCCAGCCATTTCTTCTGCAGGCCACACTGTGTCATACCATATGAAAATAAATTTGGATTTTTTGATTATTTTCCTGCTGGGCTTATTAATGTGCGTGCGCTGAGCTACTCAGGTTGTACATTGTTCAAGTGAAAGTACATACTACATACATACATATGTACATTAATATACACAAACGCAGTGGTATTTTAGAAGAAAACAGTGATTTACTGGTAATTTTGATTTATGTACACAAATATGCTGCTCGCTTACCAAGCAATCTACTTTCTTGAAGAAATGAAAATATTTTATTTATGACATGATTGCTTTTGTGTTTGCAGCTCTTTGAGCAGAGAAGTAAAGGTAGTGTAAGTGATTTTCAAATAAAAGCATTAAAGCAATAAATAGTTAAATGTTACTCTACGTAAAAGAAGTTTGTGCATTGATGCAATATGTATTTGAGTTTAAGCTAACCAACAGAAATATTGCAAATGTGAAATTAATTCTTACCACCTAAAGAAGACATTTACATTATTTTATTTCCGGTTGCAAGCTAGACCAGGTTGTTTTATTACTTTGAAGCAGGGACCGAACATAAAAGTCATTGAAAAATTCACTATGAAGGAAATGTTCTACAACTACACTCAAAAAAAAAGTATCACTATTAGTTTAATACACGTTGTGTTAAAGTGAAACTTTAAACAGTATCATTTTGCTGGTATCAATATAGCCATAAGTAATATAAAAAGTATATTGAAAAATATTAGATTTGTGTTTTGCTTATTAATTTCATGAGGAAAAATATAAGTCTTACCCCTAACAATATCAAATTTAGACCCGTATAGTCTTTTAGGTTTCAATATAACAACGACAAATTATAAAATTATCATAAAAAGTATTCGATTTCTATTTAGCCTATTAATTTGTAAAATAAATAGATCAATTCTATCCTCAAAAATATCGAACTAATATACATTCAATTAATTTCATAATCGACAGTATCAAATTGAAACTAAGCTGTAAACGTATCATTATTCACGAATGTATGTTCGAAAATTCGAAGAGCGCTGCTCGTGCATAAGACGATCGCTATTATTTTTCGCTCGTTTCCGCGTGTAGTATAAAGCCGTAAAACGTTAACCTTTTATTGTGACCAATATTTTCGTTATTACTTGACTATTTGCTGTAATTAATATACCAAAATATAAAGAATTAAAATATCTTTCAGAATTATAGAATTAAAGCTAATTTAAAAATATATATACGATATAGTTGGATTTACCACATCCTTTAACTCAAATTTATATTGTCGCTTTTGTATTCGTTCGAAAGAGGACATGGCAATAGATAGTTTAGCTCACCCTTAATATTCCAGAGGCGTAGAAAACTATGAAAATTCGGTTTTGCAAAATAATGTTGAGTTAACAGGTATTAAATCGAACTGTTTATTTAATCAATTGAAGCATTTTCATGTAACAAATAATTTTGCTGTAGACATTATGCATGACTGGTTTAAAAGTGCTTGTAGGTACAATATTTGTGAAATTCTCTTGCATTTTATTTTGAGAAAAATTGTTTACATTAGAAAATTTCAATTAACGGAAAAATTTGTTTAACTATGGTGAAACAAAGCTTAAAAATTTTTCGATTAAAACATCTGCGCGTGAAATAATGACTTTAGCGCATTTTATTACATTAATAATTGGCGATTTAGTGCCTGGAAACATGTTATTAAAATGGTAAAAATAGATGATATATTACTCCAAAGTAAATTTGACGCTAGTATTATAAATAACCTATCGATTCTTATACAAAAGCATAACGAAGTGTATATTCGTTTGTTCAAGAAACCGCTTAAACCGAAATTTTGCATATGCACTATCAAATTTAAATGAAAATTTTCAAAATATGATAATAGAAAAGTTAATATACTACAGTGGATTGATTTATAAAAGAGATTACTTCTTAACTCTTACAACAAGTGTAATAACTTTACACAAAATCAAACATATTCTCTTAAGTCATCGCAATGAAATCTATATTTTAAGTGAGTGTTATAATATAAAAAGTTATAGTGAGCACTACCAATGCTATGAAGTTGGTATTAAAGAAAACATCCTGCATATTAATAATATAATTAATTGCGAAGGACCGCCTATTCACATGTACCATAATGTAAAAGGCGTTTGCTTTATACGAATAAAAAAAATTCAAAATTGAAAACAAAGTATTTAAAGCCTTATTTTTTGATAGAGGGGTGAAACTTATGTGGGTAAATATCAAATTGATACTAGAAATCGCTCTGATGACAATTTTTTTTTTGAGTGTAAGTGATACATACCAATCGATTTCTTTTATTCACCGAGAATCAAATTTGAAAATAAATTTTCATTTGTAATTTTGATGCAAAGTTTAAAAAAATAACAGTTAAGTATTTTTGATTTTTATTTTACAAATCCAAAATAACCATTGTTTTTGATTTTTATTTAAATAATCTCTAAATTATATGATTTTTATATTATATGTCTTAGATAACAGTTATTCAAGACTTTTATTTGTAAAAGTCAGCAATAAAAATCAGTCACTGACTTTTATTTTTTTAATCATACGTATATCATTATAATTTTTTGCAGTTAAAAAGTTGTTGTAGAACCAAAGTTTACTACGATATATACAAATGACTTTAAGTATAATTTTAAAAATACAAGTCAGTGACATATCTGAATTGATAACAAAATATTTTTTATTTTGTTTTCTTAACAATTTTATATATTTACTTTATTTTATTACATTTCATATTTGTTCACATATTCTGCTGTGGGTGGTCCAATATTCGCACTCCGTCAGACATATGTAACTTCAAAATGATAATATAAAATGTCGATCTTCCTTTTATTTGTTGTCAATTCGAAAAACAATTTGTGAAGTGCAGAGAGTGTATTAAAACAAGTAGTTTTTAGCAAAAAAAAAAACCGACTTAAAAAAAATATATATATGTCTATATATTTCATGATCCAATGATCGGATCTAAACCAAATTAGTATGGGACCACCTCTGAGACACTACCTTTCCGTTCAAATCGGTTGACGTGGTGCAAAGTTATGCGGTAACATACATAAAAAAAAAAAAAAAAAATATTCCGACGAACTTCCTTTTTTGGAAGTCGGTTAAAAAAAGAAAACAATCCCTATTACGTCTGCATTACTCTGAATTACTTCTCACCTAGTCTCAAGTTAGCTTACTGTAGCTAACTACAAGTTGTATATTTTGTAGAAACCCCACAACAAAATTAACTCCAAGCTTGTAATTTTTTATCAATTGATAATTTTTTTCTGCCGGGTAGGTATATACACTGAGAGAAAAATCAACCGAAAATTGGTTAATATTACCAAATTCAAACTTGAAAAGGAATCAACGTGATTTTTAGTTATATTATTAATATTTTCTACAATGATTTGGTAATATTAACCACAATTTTGTTTACATTAAACAAACTTTAGGTTGACGACTTTTTTGTTTGAACACGCTTATTTTCTGCACTTCACAGATGCTTTTTGATAATTCGAAGATACAAAACAACAATTTTTATAATCATTTTAACACGTTACCTCTTACGGGATTTGCAAAATAAAAGCAGGCATCTCTACACACTCACCTACAGCCGCCTTATAAATTTGTCTTTAAATGTTCAATAGGAATTAATTTTCTTGGTCGTTTAATTTGGTTCTGCACTTTACAGATACTTTTTCGTAATAAAGAAAAACTAAAAAACAGAAAAAAATAAAAATTATGTGTTGCCGCTGACGGCATTCATACTCGAACCTTCTGGAAGCCAACAAATAGCAGTAAGCACTTCTGCACTTTCAACTACAGCCAGGCACATGAATTGGTTTTCTAATGTTCAACTTGAATCACATTTTCAACAATCGGTGTATTAACTATGAAAAAACCAAGCAATAACTCGGTTGAAAAAACCATTGTACTTTTGGCTCAGTGTATGTTTATTTGTACGTCCTTTCGTATGTCTGCAAGAATGGATTTGGCGTGAGTTGGTTGGTGGTATACCGAAAACCAAAAATGTACATAAATTTCAATTTTTGTCTCATTGCATTTGAAGTGTGACATGACAGCTTACAATTATGCCATTTTCTGCTGTCGTGCAACACCATGAAGCAGTGCATATATGCGGTAGTGAAGTCATATGTTTTTATGCATATACGAGGCCATTCATAAACACATATGTATATACGTATGTACGCACAGAGCAAGATGCACATAAAAAAAGTACACATGCATATTAACTCATAAGACTATACACATGGCCGAAGAGCTGCACATAGGAAATGGCAGATGGTACATAGGAAGTAGGCGTGGTTATTGTCCGATTTTCTAAATTTTAAATACCAACTTACCTTGACTAAGCAGCAACCTACGAACCAAACTGGATGGACAGATATAAATATGCCTTAATCAATTTCTCTTTTCCCTCAGAGCATTTTGGTATTTATATATCGATGGTCCTCTGCAATAACGACACAATGCAAAATTCAAAAAATAAAAACTGTTACTACAGTTAAGTGGCTCTTGTCCCTATCCTTGTCTAATTTCCAATCCTTACTAAAGTAAACACTAAAGATTGCTAGAGCAAATCCTAAAGATTAGACATGGGTTCGAGAAGGATTAGAGATATGCGCCACTTAACAGTAATAAGGGTTTTTACTTTTTGAATTTTGAATTGTGTCGTTATTGCACAGGACCATCGACTGCACATTAGACTGCATCACTCCCCATACAAAAAAAAAAACTGTACTGTTTTTCCATTGGAATTATAAAATCTAAAATATTTTAAGACGTCCACCAAAATATTTCGGAAAAATATTAACATTAAAGCGAGCTGGACCGAGTTCAAAATACCTCCAAAAATGGAGTTTTTCATGAATAAAAATAGTTTCTTAAAGATGATTTTTGAAAAAGTTCCCTCAAATGACAAAACGGTTTAGGCTTAAAAAATGTACATAAAAATAAAAAAAAATAAAAAAATGGAACGGAATCGTAATAATGATATTTTTGATGCTATTTTTTTTTTTAATTTTTCAAAGATTGGTATAAAGAAAACTTGAATAACTGAACCTAAACTTTTCCGATTTAGACTTGTGTGGTATCATTGGAAAGGTATTTTTTCAGCCTTTTTATTTCTTTGCTAATACGCTCATTCAAAGGATGAAAAAGAAAGGTAGGATGAACGAATATCATTCAAAGTTCAATTAAGATGTGTTGGCATTTAAAGAAAGAAAAAAAATTGTGACACGAATGATTTTTTTGCACATAAATAAAAAGAGTGGGAAAATACCTTTCGACCGAGATCCCATAAGTCTAAATCATTTTAGCCCAGTTATTGAAGTTTTTCTTAAATCAATCTTTGAAAAACGTAAAAAAACAGCGTCAAAAGTCATTATTACGATTCCGTTGAAAAGATTTTCAAATACTTTTATGCAGATATTTTAAGCCTAATCTGTTTTGTCATCTGAGGGGACTTTTTTCAAAAAGTTCTTTAAGAAACTATTTTTATTAAACAGAGCAGCTCGCTTAAATCTTAATTTTAATTTTGTAATCCCGGCGGAAAACCGCAATTTTTTTGGTGTTGCAGTCTAATGTCTATATATATTATTTTAGGACTTTGCCGAAAACCGTTATGCGAACAAAGTTATAAAAATGTGTAGAATTTCTAGGCAAAATGCAAACAAAAAATTAAAAACATACAATGGATAACGGATCAATGCAAAGATTTGCATAACGTTGCATTCATTCCACTCAACTGCACTTTTCATCGAACTATGCGCAAATTTCGATATCAACACTACGCTCGACGCGCGTTCGCAAAGGCAAACAATAAAATCGGAAATTTCAGACAAAATTACAACTTCCTGTCACCAACATTAGTGGTAGCGTGGGCAACAATAACAACAGCAACAGCAAGAACAGCGAATGTCAGTAGCAAATATTTTAGTTATAAACTCGAACAACTCATACTGTCATGACAACAAGCAAACTCTTTACCAACCACCCACCCACCCACTCACACACCTTTACTGCGGCCACTGCGCTACCAATTAAATGACTCACACTAATTTTTTATTTATTTTTTAATGCAACTAAAGTTTAACTCAATAACGCGGTAGTGCCAAATGCAAAGTTAACGAAATTTAAAAAAAAAACAACAAAAAAACAACAACAATAAAAAAATTGTTTATGAAAAGGCACCATTTTGTTAAAAGTAGAAATTGTGGAAACGTGACCACAACTTCATGCTGCATATTGGCTGCCGCAGCGCAGCGGCGATAGAGAGCAGCAATACTTAGTTGCATAGCCGGTGACAGGTGGGCGAGGGGAAGAGCAAACACCAACATTTAACGGAAAAGTGTGCAATTTTCCAAGAACATTTGTGCAAAATTACGTTTGTGTGTTGGTGTGAGGGTGTACGTAGTTGTTAGCGCTCTCGTGCGCCTGCACCTACACACACAGTTGGCCTCAGCGCCACTGCCGTTGTTGTTGTTTTTCAGTGTGGCTGCTCTAAGTTAAGCGAAAAAAGTACCGGTTGCAGCAAAAACCCGGCACGAAAAAAGAAATAGAAAGTGCAAAAAACTTTACATTCTGCCGGAAACGGATGTAGTCCAGTCACCGGCGACACGTTTCACACGGACAAATGCTCCTGTGTGCAAAAAATTCCAAGAAAATTAAAAAATAAGAAAATAAGCACAACAACAGCTTTATAGCAGTGATGCTATGCGAAATGGAGTGAGTCGAAAAAATAGCTCTTCGTTTGGCAGGCGGACAGTGCAATTACACAAGAGCTTGTGATAAGTCAGTGACTTTCTGAATATTTCTTCTTTGTCACGAATTAAGCCTTTCTAAAAATAGACTCCTTTTGTTGATTGATTCTTGCGACAGAGAAACGAAATGTTACATGTTGAAACGAACATGAAAACCGGGTTGGTTCTTAATTAAATTTTGCCAGCGATGTGGGAAACTTGCTTCAAAACAAAATTATTTCATCCCTTTAAAATAAAATATGTCCACGAGGTCCTATTTATGTATATACATTTGTAGATATTTGTTTCGGTGTTGAGTTCTTCATTTGGCAAAAAAAAACACATTTTAACGCCGAGCTATTGCCTCAGGTTTAGCAACTGAAAATAGTCGGAAGAGGCTAAATGCCTATAATATACTGTATAAAAAAGCAGATCGTTGCCGAAGTTAAGGATTACGAACGAAATCCACAATTTGAATATTCGTCGAAATTTAAGACGTCGCCTGCTTTCTATGACTGTCAAACACATATAAAATGATGAAGTTTGATTCGAATTTCGCAGGCGTCTTCTTATAAATAGTAGTGAAGTTGTTAAATGGTTTTCATTGTGGATATTTTTTTAGAGTAGTTCCAGCATTTTAGCTGATATTACACTTGGCATATCAGAATTATATGAGCATCATATTTTCCCTCGATTTCTTTGTATTGTTGTTTGTGGTATGCAATTATAATAACCCTTGGTTTATTAGCATTTTCCATACATTAGGTTGACATTCGTGCATAATTTTAGGCACCGTTTCAGAAATCAGTAGTACATTCGATAGGAAATAATTATATGTGCATACGGAGTTAGTCGGCTTCCGATTGCAGCAGTGTCATAAATTCTTAACAAAAGGGTAAACTAACGATTGGGTTTTAAAAACTTAACTATCTAGAAGCTATTTTCATAGGAAGTTAGTACACCCATCTAGTGTCAGGGTTATTGAACAATAACTACGCAATAGCTTCGTGGACTTATGTCCCGGGAATAATTTTATCCAAAATTTTAAGGTACCTTTCTCAAATAGAACCACCCGAGATCTCCTCAAGGATCGTGTGAAATTTCCTTAACATCTTAATTCTTATCGCATCCAGAAATCGGGCTTACCTCATTTGGGTACCAGAACATAGTTGAATCATGGACACTGAAAGATTCTCCTTTGTTGGCTGGTTTCCCCGGTATGAGCAGTGGGACCACTATTCCCACCTTCCAGATGTCTGGGATGATGAGAGTGGCCATTGGCATATTGAGGACCTCCGTTAGGTACACTACTCCCGCAGGTCCCAAATTTTTCAGAATCAACATGCATATTCCGTCGGGACCCATGGGTTTGGAGGCTTTCGCCTTCCCAAAGGCCACCTGAACTTCACCGCTAGTGAAAGCAAGGGGGGCACAAGTTGTTGGCAGTTTGTGCAGCCTTCTGGTCACTCGACGTTTGGATTTGTCCCCCGGAGGATGTAGTATGAACTGCCGGCTAAAATAGCCCGCGCATCTCTCCGGGTCCGACGAAGCATGGACGCCGAACGACGGTGTTCACCTCTTAGGAGCGCACCTGTATCCGGGTGATATCCTTCCGGGCAGCAAGTGACAGGGGGTATGTACACGTTTAATATTTCGAGCTCAACATCGCCTAACCGGATAGCAATGCCCTGACATCCTGGGGTGCTATCCCTGCGGCCGATGTCTGCTTCAATAAGACGATACTGCACGGTGTGGTGCGTGATGAACGCTAAGCCACCACTTCAATTCAACAGTGAAGACGGTTATCTCCTCGATCTTACTCTTAAGTCCGTTACAATTTAATTGAAGGAGCTTCATGTGGTTCGGGAGAGGTGTTGTTATGCAGAGTGTGAGGGTTGTGTGTGGCCCTCTCGCCATTGGCTGTGCGCGCTGCTGTGGAGGTTGCCGCCCTATGGTGGTAGTGGGTGGCGTCGCAATTGGGGTTTGCGACCGAGCGGCGCAACACGGGCCCTCGAAGACCCTCGTCCAATCTCGCGTGGTGCGCAGACCTGAGCATGCCCTAAAGTGGCACCAGTCAAGGCAAGTGTTGCACTTGACTGATGCCACGTTACGGAATATCCTGGTCTGATATACCGTGCAGATTGTAGGAGGAATCAGGAGTTTTTGCCGGCGGCGTATGGGTGGTGGTGCGGTTGTGTCTGTTGTGTGGTCTGTCATGGTTGTGGTGTGGTCTACTGTGTTGTGTTGTGGTGCTGTGGTGTTTGCGTTGAGCTGCCCAGGTGGACTGGGGTTAGCTGTGAGGGCTGCTCTATTTGAGCAAATGATGTGGTCCACTGCCGATGGGTCCGTAGTCCTCTGAGGAGAGCCTGAGGTGACTCCACCCGTCGCAAGCATTGCGCTGGACTGAGGTGGAGTTGTGGTGTAGTCGTCCCTGGCATACACAGCGGGTGTAGGTTTCTGGCCCCGGGTTTGACTCGATGTCAGCCCTGAGTAGAAGAATGCATAGCAAATGTAGCTCTATGCGCGCACAGCTTCTGAGATACTTCGCCGACCTAAACGGGGTTAGATCGCCGAAACAACAGCCCTTGGTCGGGCGAAACCCGAGTCATTCCGCTACGTAGAACCGGTTGTCGTGGGAATGTCATACGCAGTTCACATCACTCGGCTACCTTACTGGCCTCTTTGGCCAGTGTAGTCATCGAAAATTTTCTTGATTCGCATTCATTTTAGGCATTAACTATAGGACTTAATCTGGATCTTGCAGATAATTCCCGAGACAATTCCAAATTAACGAGTTAATGCGGATCTACGCTACCATCTGCCTATGCTTATTACATCCAAAAATGCATTTTGTTTTCATAAAGTATAAAAAGAGGCTTATAAACACTCCGTCGAAAACAGTTTTCCAATACCACGGTACTTCGAATAAATCCTTCTGCTGAGGTCACTGAACTCAATTTAAATTGCTGCCATATGCCAAAGGCACAATTACACTCCTTTATCGTTTACAAGCATTTATGTATATGTATATATGGTTCTGCAACAACGTCTATCAATTGAATTAAGCCTCATTTGATGTATTAGAAGAGATATAAAAATCGAAAATATAATCGCAAAATTCTGAATCAACGGGATGTAGTTTGCCTTGAAAGCAAATTATTGTATTTACGTGTCCTCCAACTTTTTACTTTCTTTATTCCCATGTGAGGAAATTCCTTCTTGCACATGCTACTCACATTTGTATTTCATCTGTCGTTGTTAAATATTTTACCACCCCGCGTTTGCGAGCATGCGATGCTTCTGCTTAGAGCGCTACAAATATCGCAATTGGTGGTGTATGGTTTGATTCATCCCCTGAATTTTGTGTGAGAGCAAAACATTTAAAGAAATCTCAAAGGTATTTTGCCTTTTGAAAGGATAACAGCTGTGCTTATGCCAAGTCGCGATTAGGCAGCACGTAAACGTTTGTACAAAACAACCCTTACTCGAAAAAAATTTACCTCGGAGGATTACTATAGATTTAAGTTTGAACGTTCTTCATATGTGGGAAGATGTGGCTTTTCAACTGGCGGAAACCGAGGCGATTTACGCATTGTTTATGCACTTATATTTATGTATGTATGTATGTATGTATGTACGTAAGTGCACAGATGTGGGTAATGGGTGCGCCCAACTCCCTTTTTTACGCAATTAAAATTTCACAAGTGCACGTGTGTGTGAATAATTGTGTAAGCAAACAACTTCTTTTTCAATGAAAAAATAAGAAATAAACGTAATTTAACTCTCCGTTAGGCGGACAACTTTTTAGCCACTTTATCATATCAATTTTTATTTTTTTTATCATTAACTGATAAAGTTAGCAGGACGAAATTCGTCCTTGTGTGGTGGCGTACATACTAGTCCTTAAAATAACTATAAATATATATATAAATAAAATAAAATAAAAAAAATAAAAATTTTTTAATGTTACAGAATTTCTTTCTGATTTGGATAAAGTACACTAAATTTTTAAAATAATTTTTTGAATAAATCACATCCTTGAAACATCAAATTCCTTTAAAAAAAATCCTGACATCAGATAGAAAAACTTAAAACGCAAAAGCAATTCTTTCGCGCAATCAACTTGAATTCTCAACGAAGAAGATCTTTTGTGGATTTTCTCTTCAGCCGGGTGACAACATTTCGGCAGGATGTAATTTCAATTATAAATGGGTTAGTGTATGGGTTACCAGTATTAGATTATAAGAGACAGCATACTTTTTAATTTATTCTGCAACGATTTTGGGGGTGATATAATAAGTTGCATTTACAATATTATTGAGAGTTTTCGATTGAAATCTGTGAAATATTTCGATGCTATAATTTGCTGCAGTTTCCCACAACCGAATTCCTGACGTCCAGTTAGGTTTTGTAATACATACCAGAGTATAGGAAAAGTTTATTGTCAATAGACAATTGAGACCGAGAGACCGACGATTCATAAGCCATTGCAGGTTAATGAATTCTAGTTTTAGGGTCTTTCATTTTTTAAATTCATATCGTCGATGTTTTTGCAAAAGCGGCAATCGACCAGTTGCAAACCCGCCTAAATCGCCGTTGTGGCAAAAATGAGATTTGGTAACCCTGAACTCCAGGCATCGAGATTTATGCATAAAAATCGTTAAATCCTTATTAAAACAACATATTTGTGCAATAATAGCTAGAGAAAATACCGTCTATCAAGGCAATGCCTTCAAAGAATAAACCGTTTTTTCGCTCTCCTGTAAAATTTCAGTGCCGTAAGATAGGCGGTTTTGCAATTGGGCGATGGGCGGTTTTGCAAAAACATCGACGATATGTACATATTTATATGCGCTCTCCAGGTTGACTTTCTATCGAGGTATATAGTTACCAAGATATTTAGTCTCGTTGCTTTGGGTTTGAGTATAGTTATACACCAATGAGTTTGCCGTGGCGGGCAAGTATCTCGTTTGACGGTTAATGTCACCTGGACAGATTTTGAGTCATTGGTCTTTATTCGCCAATATTTCAACCGGAGAGCTATCTTATTTAGGCCTCTCTGAAGTTTGAGTGAAGCCAAATTAGGGTCAATATCCGCTGATAAAAGAGCAGTATCATCAGAAAAGGTGCCGACGGTTATTCTTCCTGAAGTAGGGATGCCATTTTTTTAGAGTAAATATAGGATTGACCCATAACGCTTCCTTGATTCCTTTGATGAAAAAGTAGCGAATTTTAAGGTATATCAGACTAAATATATATTAGTTATTTGGAAGTGTAGTTTTAATTACATAAATGCCAAACACTATCGAAATCTTCCGAAATATAGAGGAAGGCAGCTGTACAATACCTGTTCAGGTATTTTCAACAAGGTTGTGGAGTTGTTCAATTGTGTTCTTTTTCCCTGAAGCCAAATTGATGTTTGGATATGAGGTTTTGCTATTCTATGATTGGAAGTAACCTTTTAAGGAAGAGAACTTCCACACTTCCATGACTTTGGAGTAAAGTATCCAGTTAGTTGATACGATTCTACTTTACCAGCACTTTTCCTGGGTTTCAGAATAGTTTTTATTTGTGACATTTTCAATCTTGGAGGTACAGAGCCCCTAATAAGGACAGCATTAAGCTAGTACATCAAAAATGTGAGACACTCTTTGGTTAATTGCTTTAGCAATTGGCTGGTAATGATATCGAGCTTTCTTCAGGCTCTACTTTTCAATTGCTATTTTTACTTCTGCTTAAGTAATTTTTTTTTTTATGGGTGGTTCTGTTTGATGAGTACAACCCAAGCTGACGTTAACTTTATTTATTGTCTCGGTTGGAGGTTCAAAGTTATGCGGTGTGAATACCTTTTACTTTTTTAGATAGCTCACAAATGTGATAGCTTTTTCTAAATCACATTTTGCACATTCGTTCTTTTCTTATATCTGATTCTATCAGAGTGGGTCTCTTGAATTTGCAGCAGCTTTCCAGAGGGAATATTCGGTAGTTACAGAGGCATACTGCTCAGGTTACGTTTAGTTTGGGAGTTCCGTCGTTATTGAGGGCCTCTTTTAGTTTTTTTGTCAGCTTGTTTAATCGTTTTCTATCTTCAGGGTATTTATTTTGTTGCCAACTTTTTCTTGAAAGTCGTTTTTCAAATTGAGGGTGGAAGAAACCATAAACCGAAAGGAATTGCACCCCATTTTCCGATTATGTAGAACACATTGTGTGGGTTTGGCAGCAAAATTGCTATGGGGAATGAATAAAACAGGGGAGTGATCAGAAGACAAGTCGAAACAAGAAATAGACGTTACTTCTTAGGGTGCAATGCCTTTGGCCATGCAGAAATCAATCAAGTCGGGCATTTTTTTGCCAGTATTTCGATAGGTTTTCCGGACTAGAGCGGTAATAAATTCAGCTTTCTGATAGCAGCGTGGAGTTGTCGTCCTTTAGAAGTGATAAGGCGCACCAAAAGTTATGCTTTGCGTTGCAATCGCCTTCGGCCATGAACCCATTTCCAAGGAAAGAGAAAATCCGTATATATTTTGCAGTACAGTTGACAGTAAAACATCCTTATAACTATCCTGCTATTGTCTTTTTTAACGTGATTTAGCTATATGTGAATAAGCTATATTACAGAATAATTTTACAAGTAAAATAGAAAAAGGTCTGACCAGACCCGTCTGCCTAACGGAGGGTTAAAGTCAGAAGAGTTTTTCGAAAAACTCTTTAAATTCCAGTTCGAATAGCGGCAGCTTTTGAAAGTTAAAGGATTTGTATGCCTAAAAGGCAAAGTACTTAAGCATTTTTTCGCGCCCGGCAGCTTTTCAAGTAAACCCTTACTTACTACACCCATATGTTTTGGTTTAATTGCGAGCACAATAAATTAACTTGCATGCGTAAACACGTGTCGATATAGAAATTCGTTAAAAAAATTTTGCAATTAATTATGGCATGAAGTGAAGTGAAATGAATGCTTTGAGATTAAGAAAACCACCCCACTACCCATGCAATGTGTTAGCCACATGCATACCTACATATATAATTATATCAATGGCACCACCTGCTCCTCCTCAGGCTCACCCTCATTACCTCACAAACGCATACCTCAGAATAATGGAGAACTGCCCGAAAGCGGCACGTGTGCAACACCGCCTGCTCCACATGTTTTGTGTTTAATGCTACAATTTGCGCATATAAACATGATGGAGGAAGCATGGGCGTAGCCGGGTAGGGGCAGGGGGTGCTCGAGCCTCCCCCCCCTAACTTTCAAAATTTCCTTATATATATATAAAATAGTACCCTGAAATGCTAGCTTAATAGGGTCGAGCCCCCCCTAAATTTCATTCTGGCTACGCCGATGGGAGGAACACTCACGCTTGCTATATGTAATTATTTACTACCCACTTTTGTATTCTCTAATTTCTCTGTTTGCTCACTCGTGGCTAAGCCTGCTTTTGTTTGCCTTCCATTACTTTCATTTTACTTGCTTATCTAGCTATGCTTGTCTATCTCTGCCCTATCGTTCATCAATTCGTATCATTTTTTCAACTCATAGCAATAATCAATTCTTTCCACTCTTGCTTTGTTTTGTTGAAGGTGTTCCTGGCTCAAAAGAAAATACAAATATCTGATATTTTTGTTTATCCTCTCACCCATGTGGGCGACTGTTTAACATCGCAGTGGTGGTTTAAGCTTATCGTTTTTTCCACTACCAACTTAACTCCAGCACACCATCTCACCCCAGTTGCAAGTTTCCCACATTTTACCGTAAATTTTTTTACCTCCTCTCTTTTATTTGTTGTTGCAATAATTTATTCGAGCGCATAAATAGAAAGTAAATAATTTTTTTCGTTAGCAACACCCACCAGCCGACCGAAAGACTGACCTACCACTTGCAATATGCAATAATTGCACCCATCGGCGTAGCCAGAATGAAATTTAGTGGGGGCTCGACCCTATTAAGCTGGCATTTCAGGGTGCTATTTTATATATATATAAGGAAAATTTGAAAGTTAGGGGGGCTCGAGCACCCCCCTGCCCCTACCTGGCTACGCCCATGCTTGCACCATATCGAAATTAATACGACACGCACCAACTGGGCAACAGACCACCAAAAATCAAAGAACTTATTTATATGTATCTATATTAGGCCGCATCTCTCCCCATACAAAAAATTATTATTATAAAATCTATTATATTTTAAGATGTCCACCAAAATATTTCGGAAAAATATTAAGATTTAAGCGAGCTGGACCGATTTGCAAATACCTCCAAAAATGGATTTTTTTATGAATGAAAATAGTTTCTTAAAGATGTTTTTTGACTAAATCCCCTCAAATGACAAAACGGTTTAAGCTTTAAAAATTTGCATAAAAATATTTCAAAAAAAAACCTTTCTACCGAGATCCCACAAGTCCAAATCAGAATAGTTTCGGCACAGTTATTTAAGTTTTTCGTAAATCAATCTTTGAAAAAAGTAAAAAAAGGCATCAAAAATCTCCGTTGGAAATATTTTTAAATATTCTTATTCAGATTTTTTAAGCCTAATATGTTTTGCCATCCGAGGGGACTCTTTCTTTAAGAAACTATTTTTATTCATAAAAAAACTCCATTATTGGAGGTATTTTCAAATTGGTCCAGCTCGCTTAAATCTTAATATTTTTCCGAAATATTTTGGTGGACGTCTTAAAATATAATAGATTTTATAATTCCATTGGAAAAACCGCAATTTTTTTTTGGTGTTGCAGCCTAATGTCTATAATACATGAAAGCCAAGAAAAATATTAGTTTGACAAACCCAACCCCAGTACAGCATAACAATCCCCTCACATCGCCCCACAGTAGTGTCTGAAAATGTTTCTGGTGTCTATGAAAAGATAAAGATCTTCTGAGTATTTGATAGGGGTGGCAGGTTACTTTAAGGGTTGTAAGGAAACACAGTAAGGCTTGGCTAAACATTCTACTTTCTACATTTTAACTTAGATATTTAAAAAATATGCTAATGCAAATAATATAAGGTAATGCCAGAGACAGCATTAATAATTTTTTTTGTGCTTTTTAGTAATGAATTTTAGGACTATCTTTAAAAGGTCTTTACTCTAGTAGTCACTTTCGTGCATATTCAAAACTTGGAATGAAAAGTAGAGCAATTCAATAAGATAGCATAAATTCGCGGCCCTATTTCATGTGCTCTGTGGCCAATGGCACCGCCCAGTTCATACCACATATCATCCTAGTCCATGCCATCTAAGTCAGGCCATAAAAGTTTTTTGGCATGTCACGACAACGTCCGTTCACCGTAACAGCGTTACCGGCATCATTTTCGATGAAGTACTATCCGATGACTCCGCCAGCCCAAAAGCCACACCAAAGAGTCACTCGTTGCGGGTGCATAGATTTTGCTTGCAGTGGACGCAGTTGTATTTACTAACGTATCCGTTTAGGTGAAAATGTGTCTCATCGCTCATAATGGTTTTTTTCCTTTTTTCTAAAAATCGGCATCAACGTTTGTATCACTTTTACGCGTTGTTCAACTGAGTATCGCGCCTATACCTATGATACCATTTTTCTGAACAAAGACAATAACATATCTTTCCATATATACTATGTATAATAAAACTGTAGAAAAGTTATGTCGGTACATTGAAAGTTTCTTTGAAAGAATGACCAAAGGTAATGCAGGTAAAACCCCCGCAAACATATTCTGAGCGTTCAGAATATTTGAATCCGAAAGGAGTCCTAGGTAGGTAAGAAATATGAGTTTCAAAAACAATTTTTTTTTTACTCTTTTATGAATCTTTTAGGATTATGAGCAAGTACCTTGTGCCAATATAAAAACAATAAAGATTTGAAATTTATATCTAAACTTGTTTATACGGAAATTTAAAATAATTAGAAAACAAAAAATGAACAAAATTTAACAGCAGCTGCTGCTATTGAATGCATGTTGGAATGTGTATATGCAAGTAAGTAAGTGTGTATGCTATTTGAAAGGCATATTTGTTGAATGCCTTTGCCAATATAGTGCGTTCAATAAGACTGAAAGAACAACCTAAAATAGGAGTCCGAATGTAACAATTTATGAGGCCGATAAGAGCCTCGAAAAGAGTGTGAAATGATTTATAAATGAGTCCAAAATGAGCCATATATGAGGCCAACAAGAGTTCAATATGGCTTACATTGAGGCTCATTTGATGTATGAGTTTAAGCTCATATAAGTCGACCTTCGGAGGAAGGGATACACCCACATATCGGACTCTTAAATGAGCTCATTATGAGTGTGCCAGAATTTTCCAACTTGGAAGATAATAAAGAATTATTACGGTGGTCCACAACCGGCCAAAATTTTGGAGAAAATGAACAGGAACATTTATTTTATTTGTAAAGTTCCTATTTCTTCATTTTAAAATTACAAAACGAAATCATTTACAATACCTGCATACTAAATTATGTGCACGATATGTATTTACACTGAAAATTTCAATTTTACCTACATTTTATACAACAAAATCTGAGCTAAGGCCAGCAGGACTCTTGCCATCGAAAACGGACCTCGTCCAGAGGAGCGTCCATTTTTGGCTGAATGTTGAATGCGATTAATAGATTGGCGAGTCGTTAATATCTACATCTTCTTCAATTCCCATTTTATATTGCATATTATTTATTTTATGTACACACCACTACAATTCAATAAAAATTCAATAAAATTCACAGGAGAGGAAGAATGGAAACTGAACTCGCAGTTCCTCGCAGCTAGAACTATTTGAGATATCACACGCATATTTAAAGTTTTACTTGTCCTAAGTATGATTTAGCTCGCTTCCCAGGTCCTTTTTAAATATCCCTTTTCAAATTAAAAAAATTTTATACTCACAAAATTATGTAGAATTTAAAAGATTTATAAAAATTTAAAGCAATGCTTGATCACAGATATATTCAAAAACTGCTCATCAATCATATTGGCTTTTTATGTATGCACACAAGTGGAAAAATTAATTTAAATTACTTGCGACAAAATCAAAATTTTTTCTTACAAATTTTTTTTTTCCCATTGTTCCTACTTTAAACTGCCATGATTGCAAACATGCATTTTTATCAAAAATTCGTTTTGGTTGGGGTTAGCTGGATATTTTGCTGTGTACATGTAGGCGTATTACATTTTGAGAGCCATAACCTTAGAGCCATTACGAATAGCCAGGCAAACGGAATGCCCTGTTGTAAAAAATACCACCATATTACTAAGAGGGCTATTACGCCCGGCCTCCTAGTCTCCCGGCTTAGAGGTGGACTATATCTATGTACTGTAATATATAGCAGTATTCAAAGGGTAGACAGGGTCTAATGAAGAGGGAGTTAATATACCTATTAAAAAAAAAATCATTAATTCCGTATAGTCGGTTTTCCGGTATGCAGTTACAGTTGCACCACTATACTCAATCCACACTCTTTCGTCTCCGTTCGTGCACTCTCTGGCAATGTGAGCAACCCTTGCGCGAGATATTTTTACCAATTCGTATGAAGTCTTGGTTCATGGCAGAGATAAAGAGAGGGGAGCTACTTTAATGAGTTCGTTTCAAGGGCTCACTAAAATCAGCAGCATCTGTTCAGCCTTAGCCTCTGCTACAAGCGAGCATCTGTTGTCTTGTATCAAGCGGTTCGCTATTTAAATAAGCATCTTCAAAAACTTTCCCAAAAATGGTTTGCGCTCTAGGTTTTGGGCCCAGGAATGTAAAAAGCAGATCCAATGGAAAACCAAAAACAGCCTCGGCTAATTGCAACCCAAACTTTGAGGACCCACCACACGAAAAAAGGACTACGCCTTACGGATATGCGCTTGGTAAGTCCGTTGAAGCCGTGGTGCTAGAGTCATAAACGACATCCGAGAAATTAAGGAATCGACTCTGAAGCCCTGCTTAAATAAGAAACTTCTTATCGACCTCATATAAATAAGCAGTGGCAATCGGTCTTCCAATCTACTCGTATCGCTGCGGTTGGCTACTATCCAACACCGGAATAGCTGGTATGATGAAAAATGCCGTGCAGCTGCAGCAGAGAAATACGCGTCATCCAAAGCGAGCGGTAATTGAGTGGTACCGGCGAGAAAGTAGGAAAGATAGTGAGTGGTACATGTGTTACGAAGAAGAAAGCTATGCTTGTTTAAATGTGTCAATGCAGGCCTCAGGTGGAAATAGGGACAATTATGAACACAATTTTTTATTTTTTTATTTATTATTTAGGCAGGTTCTGCAATTCACTTCCGAGAATTTCAACCCCATTCAATTTGATTCAAAGTAAGTTGGTTGAAATTCAATCGGAGTTGATTCATGTTTCGTTATTGAAATTAAACTTAAGTTACATACAGAATTATGTAAAAACCTAGATTAGCTATGTTGGCAAACTCTTCTCATCATTTATAGGAACCTTTAAAGGCTTTAAGCCACTGAACGATATTTAATATTTTTCGCACATTCTAAAAGGCATCCAAAAACTTTGTATTATTATTACTTTTTTTTTACCTTTTGGCTTCGTTATATTTTTACACATTCGTATCATCGACCGCAATAGTAAACAAGCATTTGTGCATATGTAAATTTATTTTTAATTGCGATCCTGTGTGTAAAACGGTTGAGTATTAAACCACCCCTTCGTGTTGGAAAAACCTGAAAAGTCTTTTGAACGGAAACACTATTAAATATTAAAGCTGAAGGCAAAAAACGAAAACAACAAAAGCAACAAAACCGTACTTCATTCTTACTCGTACTGATGAGTTTCAATGGGTTAATGTACATATACCCAGTAGAAATCGGTTGTTTGCATTCATGCAGTAAGCATGCTGTATCAGTGAAATAGTGTGAACAAATCATGCGAAGCACAGTGTTTCGATTATATGGATTTCGCTGAAACTTTACATGTGCACTAACTTTGCTTAGGAATAGAAAATTATGAAATTTCGTAAATATGGGATAATTGCCACGCCCGCCACTCTTGTGGGCGGAAACATTAAATCCAATCCGATTTCGATGAAACCTAGTTTGTAATCTTTCTTTAATTAGAAAGCCCGAAATATAAAATATGGGGAAGATTGGATCACTATAACGTCCAAGACTCGCAAAAAATGTGTGCCCAGTATTTAAATGTGATGAAATTTCGGTTAGTTTTTGTTTTTTGCTTTCCACTCTCAGAAAACAGAGGGTTTACTAAAAAATTACATGGGTGTAAAAATTCTCCTTTCTCCCAATATTTCGTGTGATTATTCAATTTACGCAAAAAGATGCCGAAAATCGAAAATTACAAATATTTACAAAGTCGCACGAAAAGATCAAATTATATATTCGAAAACTGCATAAAATTCTCTAAAGCATACGTCTAATTTCAAGACCTGACTTACTTTTTGTAGACAATTTTTTGATAAAAAAAAGGATAGTACCAGATAAATGATAAATACCTTCACCTGAATATTTAACGTTACTTAAAAGCTTTATTACGGTTTAAAAAAAACTTGCTCTAATGGGTTCAACGCCAAAGGCAACTAAAGTGATTAGTCGGTATGGCGCAGATTTCAGTATTTTTTTTTTGGGAAATGTACCGTTCCAGTTGCGGGGACGTGAGTAAATAATCTGAAATTTTGTACTTAAGACTTTTAATTTTCCCTCCCTAAGCCCTACTGTTTTTACAGGAGTAGAATTTTTGTAACATTTTCAGTCTTGTACAAAAATTTTAGTGAACGGATGTGATTTGCATATGAAAATGCCACTTTTTTGGATGTACGCGTATGTGCCATATATTAAAATATGTATATCAGAAAAGTAGCATTTACATATGGGGATACATATCGTGGAAGAATGCATTTTTGTGTGTTTGAAACATTAATACAGCCATATGCATACAGCAATAGTACAAGTGAATGGTTAGAGTACGCATAGATACGCTCTGGAAAACCAAACGTGTTAAATGGAAATTAAGGTTCATATATACTGGCTTGTAGAGACAGCAGCAAGTTCATGCCACCAACAGCGATGTCGTATGCATAAACCTTCTGCTGGGTATATGTATGTATTTGTATTTGTCTGTAGATTAAGCAGCACACCGTCATATATTCGCCAGTGACTGCAATAAATATCCCGCAATAAAATGGTCAAAATGCCAATGGTAATCACGTCTGACTATGTAAATGCACACCCAAATGCATGCACATCCAAATGCAATATTAAAATATTTCTATATAGAACAGTATCTGAGTGTTTGTTTGTAGGTGAGTTAAAAAAAAAATATATTTTTAAAGCTCTACGCCATGCCAAAAAATAACTGCATGTTCAAACAACTTTCAACGTGTGCGTGCCGATAAATATGTGTTCGTGTCTACATTGATGAATATCGAGCATTCAGAATTTAATGATTTCGAACACGAAAGCTCCTGAGCAGCACTTTTTCAGCCTTTCACCGCGCTTGTTGCAGCTGCCATTTTTGCTGTTGGCGCTCATCGCTACAACAATGGTGTCGCGGTGGTCGTGGCCGCGCTGCTACTATCAAATTGACAATCATTGGCAGCCAAACGGATGTGTGACAGACAGACAAACAACCAACCAACCAACCAACCGACCGACAACGCTGCTCATCGAAAGACAGACAGGTGGATAGCTCGGCGAGCGGCGGTTAAGCCAAATGGCAAGGGGCCTGTGAAATGTGGCATGACCCCAACTGCTCGGCAGCCACAGACACAGTCGAGGCGGCGGAAGCGTGTTAATACATTAAGGGCCGTTTTCTGAAGTAACCTTTAACTTTAACGCTCACTTTATATTTAAAGGTTGGATTAAAAATAAAGCTATGTATAAAGTTAAGCATTTCTGTTATCGGTTTTTGACGAATATATGTTTCTTGGTTATAAACCAATTTAAAACCGATAATAAAATGCTTTACTTTAGACACAATGATAAATTTTAATGCAACCTTTAAATATAAGGTGAGCTTTAAAGATACAGTTTACTTGAGAAAACGGCCCTCAGTGTGGCAGTCAGCCCGTCAGCCGAATGCATTGCTGCTATGTTCATGGCTTCGATGTCTCTATGGGAAATGTTGAGCCCCTTTTATTTATTTGCTTTCTATTATTCTTCACCATTTTTTTGTTTGACTATTTTTTATTCGACAGCACACAGTGGTCTTGAAACAATGATAGGTATGACTAAAATGCCAACCAAAACTGCTTGCATACCTGTTTTGGAACGCACCCATAGATCAATATGCCGTTGGAATTAAAACCATATCTGCTCCTATGCCTAAAATATTGTCAAATGAAAATTTGGAAAAAAATTAACTGCAATTGTTAGTATTTCTTGTTCAACAGAGTATTATAAAGCTATCGTTTTGTAAAGGGTGAACACACCAAAACTGCGACACTTTGGGAAGCTTATAACTTACCAAAACGAATTCAATATTTTGAAATTCAAATACCATAAGCTGACCACATGGCCTTAGTTGGACGTAGAAGAAATTTCATTTGAATTTGATTCATAGTTGAGTTAAAAATTGCAACCGAGTTAGAAACGAGACAAACCATTTTGCACGAGTTTATAAATGACCAGGCCTTAAGTACACGTAAAATTGCTAAAAAAATTAAAGATTGCACTATTCGACAGTTTGCAGGGTTTTAATCGGTACAAATAAGGCCTGGCAATTACGAGAAAACCAGGGAGCGGGGGTTAGCATGGTCAAAGTGATAAAAACCGTGCTCGGAAGGTCCTCAGTGCGTTTTCGCGAAATCCGAAGATTTTGTCGCGTTATGTTGCAAAATCCGTACGCAGATCGCAGTTTTTCGTACAAAAGGTAAAGCGGAAAGCTTCATTGAGATGTTCTACAGCTGAAACAGCTCCAGACCGAGGCGCAAAGTAGAATGTTACAGCGAAATCCCGCATTCGGAAGTTGTATGAATTCTAAATTTAAAAATACAACTGCATTGTTATGGACAATGAAACCTACTGCTATAAAAATTCAAAATATCTTGCAGGTCAAGATTTTTATACTGGTGCAAGTCGTCAAGATGCCCCTGAAAGTTGTAAGCTGAAAATGAAGTCCAAATTTCCAAAAAACCACATGGTTTGGCAAGCTATTTGATCCTGTGGCCTTAAGAGCAGCCCTTTTTTCCCATCCGGGACAATGAATGATCAGGTTTATCGGGATGAGTGCCACAAAAGGCGTCTTCTGTCATTTATCAACAGATAAGGAGTAGGCCACTATTCTAGGCGGACGTGGGAACCTGCCTCTATGCCAAGGACACATTGCCGTGGTATAATGCAAATAACATCAATTTTGTACCTCACGACTGCAATCCAACCAATTGGGGAATATTGGTCAATTGTCAAAGAAATCTTGCAGAAAACAGGTGAAACAGTGAAAAATATTGAAGAGTGCAAAACAAAGTAGTTGTGCGCATCGCGTAAAGTCGATGATGCAGTCATGCAGAACATGATGGCGATGAAAATACCGATCACTTGCATATGGAGCAAATAATAACTAATGTTTTAAGATTTTAATAATATCTAAACTTCCAGGTTATATAATACAAAAAATAATAATTTCAAAGCCTGCTAGTTTGTTTCTGGTAGTAATTTCTAAGTGTCGCAGTTTTGGTGTGTTCACCCTTTATGTTAGTGTAAAAAAAAAAAAAAAAAAAATAGTATTTTTCTCGATGATAATATTTGTGGTGTAAGCTATTTTATTGCACATCATGTCTTCTATAAGTCATCCGCAACATAAGTGTAATCACGAAGAGAACAGATTTAAAGTGTGCGCGCCTTGTGGGAGAAAGATTCCGATCGTCAAAACCTTCAGAATTTAATATAACCGGAAAATTGGAGTGTCGTATTAAAAAATACGTTAGTGAAAATTTTAGTTTGACCAATTCGAAGTTCCCATTAGGCATTTGTTGTACATGTCGTAGGGTTCACTGTGACCGAGATAAGGACATACCAAATGCAACGCGACCTCTTCCAAACATGCCTAACTATGAAGATTCGACAAAAGAAACAAGAACAAGTTCATGCTCTTGTTATATCTGCCTCACTGCTCGGGCAACCAGCCATCCAAAAGTTATACGAGGAAGAGCACATACCTTAAATTTATCGAGTGAAATAAACTCCACCAATGGGTTGACTGCTTTGTCGATAAACCTAAATCTTAAAAATAAAATATTTAATAGAGAATCAACCTCCGGGTCAAGCTTTATAAAAATTTCTGAGAAGTGTCTTCAAAAAATAGGCAGAGGTACCAGGCATCAAGGCAAAGTTGCAGCTGGTCGTGAAAATGCTCTGGAACTGATTAAAAAATTACCAAAAAAACAACAAGAACAGGTTCTCAGCAATTCGTTGGTGAAAAAAATGGAGTCCGCAAATAATGTTGGTTGCTGTCTTTCAAATGGACTGAAATTAAGTACATTGGGATCAAGGAAAGAGGTCTTCAGTCAGATTGTGTTGAAGTAAAAATAATGGCAGATGGTGGACAGGAGTTTTT
>NW_023458560.1:22010768-22023469 GCF_013731165.1 Rhagoletis pomonella
ACTGATTTTGGTAATAAAATTCAATGATTTGCAAGCGTTGCTCGTTAGTAAGTCTATTCATGATGAAATGTCAAAGCATACTGAGCATCTTTCTCTTTGACACCATGTCTGAAATCCCACGTGATCTGTCAAATACTAATGCATGAAAATCCTAACCTCAAAAAAATCACCCGTTATTTAGTCCTATGTATGTAGGAAATATGAATTTCAAAAAAAAAAAAACTTTTCTCCATATATGAATCCTATAGTGCTCTTATGATCCAAATCATGAGTCGGCAATACAGATTCGGAATTTTTATCTATACATACTCTGAAAAATGTGTACAGTGCAAAAGCAATGGCTGCATTTCTTTATTCATTCTGAACGTTTGGAATAAACTTTTTTGTTTATTTATTCTTTAGAACATTCCAGATGATATGTTGACGTATATTTCAAACGCATTCTGTTTATTCCGGCTGTGAAATCGGATTATCCGGAATGTGTAAAGAAACGCAGCCAATGTAAAAATTTGTTATTCCTTGCTAATGTTATAAATCCGAAAGTGAGTTTATTACGCTTGAACTGCTTAATCGATCATCTTGAGATTTTGCACACTGGTGTCATAAAGCCCAACTTAAAATATAGAATATCTCGATTAGACAAAGGGGCGTGACATCTACCATACAAACGTAATTTTTCATACTGCATATCTCAGGAAGTATTTGTGGTAGAGTACTGGCGCTCGGTATGGAGATATATAAAATAAATTCGATACTCATGGTGGAGAGCTGCCACCTGTTTAAAAAATCAAATGCAACTTGAACTATTTGAGATTTGTATTACTATATGGTTGTCAGACGAAAGAGGCCAAAAAAGGTTGTAGTTTAGATAAGGGTTACCGCTTGTTCAAAAATTAAATTCAATTAATTTAAATGAATTCTTTGAAATACGAGTATCAAACGAAATGGTTTTGAAAAAGACTTTTTCGAAACCTACTTCAATTAAGGGAATTGGATAATTGGAAAATATATCAAAATATGACTGTCAGACGAAAGAGGTTAATAAGGTTGTAGTTTGAAAATAATTTCAAGAGGGCTGCCATCTGTTTAAAAAGTCGAATTCACTGAAATTATATACAAGTTAAAATATTAGCCGCGAGAGTGTCTAGACATCTTTAGTTTGAACATGTAGACCTTTCTGAGTTATTTGAAGAGGGTTGCCAACTGTTTTAAAACTAAATTAAAATAGAATAATCTAAGAAGTTAAATCAATTATAATTATTCAATGGGGTATAAATTGAAATGGCTTAAAAAGGCTTTAAAGGCTTTTGTTTGAAAAATCATACTGAACTTGAATTATGAGAATTAAGTTATTCAAATACATATGCACATAGCCATAGCAATATGAGTGTCAGTCGAAAGAGGTTTAAGAAAGTTGCCACCTTCTTCATAAATTAAACCCAAACTATTTAATAACTTCAATAAATTATTATAAGATGGGTATAGGTCGGAATGATTTTGCCATTTTGCTTAAAGGGGATCAGTTAATTAAAATGTATCACAAGGAAGATGTTTAAGAAAGTCTTAGTTTGAAAATATTTTGAAGAAGGGGTTAAAAAAACTTTTAAAATCTTTTATGCATTTGACTGAATTTAAGTATGTTGAGTTTTATTGAAATAAATTACACCCGCCTAGTTTAGCACGCCGAAGTTTCATATGCACACTCAGCGAAGCGGGTGAGTCCCATATAGTAAATTTATTAAATCTAGGTATGAATGTATTAATGTTTTTAAGCCCACTCATCAAAATAATTAACAAATGCTAATAAACGATTTGGATATTAAGTTAATTATTTTATTGATATATATGAAAATTATTAACATATAAAATAAATATTGATGTTTATAAAATAAGTTTTTGCGGAATGAATTTTGAAAAAAAATAAAATAAAAATATTTATGAGGCCAATAGGAGTCATATAAAAGCCTAAAAAGAGGCTTCGAAATTAGTCACAAATGAGGAGAATAAGAGTCTAAGAAAGCTCTGAATATGAGCGCAATATGAGTCAGATGTGACCCATTTTATGGTTTAGTTGATAATATGAATTCAAGTTCATATAAGTCGACCTTCTCCAGAAGGAAAACACTCTAATTTAGACTCTTAAATAAGCTTATTAAGAGCGTATGAGTCCTTAGTGAAACATTTATGATTCCAAATGTTTGCTGGGATATCCAATAAACGTATTTGTTTTCATTTGCTATTTGTGTGCATACTAATGTGTCATGAAATCATTTCAATTGCATGAAAATCGTTTTCGCGAAACGTGAAACGCTTAATGAGCGCTGAAATGAGGAAGCAGAAATAAAGTTAATGACCGCATTCGAATGTGGAGCAATTAACGTAATGTCATCGATAATTGCATGGCTGCCGAAAAGTCTCTACGAAAATCGATACCATTCCGACTTTAGTTGCTACATGCCACCAAAAGTTTTTAGGCTTAGTAACAGTAATTTATGTGCTTCTTAACAATTTTCATACCAGTGTGCATTTGTGCACAAGGGCTTTATGACTTTGTTCACATAACTGTTTTTGTTGCTTATCTCGTTCAAGATAGATTTGAAGATGCATTAAGCAAAATACTCAGAATAAAGAGCAAAAACGATTCAACCATGGCTGCCTGTCCACCAGGTTGGTCCAAAGAAATAAAGTCGGAATTTTAATGCACTCACCTGTAAGGATTGTTCTCTATCGAAAAAAAATGCAAATTTTTTTAAATAAAAAAATTTTTTAAAGCCGCTGAAGCGCTCAAACTTCGTCATGTATTTTTTAATATTTTTTTTTAATATTAACTCATTTTTATGGGTCCCCAAAAACTCTGAAAAATTCAACGGCCCTTCTCTTGTGAAACAGTTGCCGTATACGGCGAACCGTTCATGACAACATGCGCTGGATATATGTATAAAGCTTTGCCCAAACTTAAACTTCTCTACTTGTTCTGATTGTTCTTATTCCTATGTAAGTGCTAAAATTTTTTTCGTTGTAATTTTTCTACTTTTCCTAAGTACCTTACATTACATCAATTTGGTTGACAGCAATGCCGTTAAATTAATGTTGCTGTGCTCGCCTGCCTACCTATTAATATTCGAAAGCATATTACCGCCGAAGTGCCAACCACAAGCCCAATTTCAGCTATTTTCCTAAGAACATACACTTATTTATATACATACATATGAATATATACTAAATAGGAGTCAAGCTCAATGATGTCGACGCGTTTTAACAAGGTATCAGTTACTTAGTCTTACTCTGTACAATGGAGTCAAGCAAGCAAAAAATTATTCAGAATTGTAAGAGGTTTGTATGGCGACAACTAAATTGACCTTCTTCCAAAAAACGCAAATATAAGAAATTCTTGGTCAGTTTTCAGAATAAGTGATTTAGTCGGATTACATTCTTTCTTTATTCAGTTGAAGTGTTCACGGCCGTATTGTTGCATGCATCGCTTCCGTATGGCTGGTGGTGATGCCTCTGGTGGTTTTGCCTCTGGTAGAATTTGTTCGTCGCATTTAAGTCAGCAGAACTATATATACAGGATGCTTGAGTTATCTATAGCCAGTTATACGCAACACACGGCACCTCGCAAGGCCGTGTCCTTTATCCGTTCCTTTGGAGTCTAACAGTGAATATCCTGTTCTTAAAGTTGCAGAACACGTTGATGATCTTGACTTGGTGACAGTATGAAGTCACACCCAAGCTCTATGTAACCTTATTTAAGGCGCCTTAAGCGTCTTGGAAGCCTGGCCCAAGGAAGCAGGCCTCAATGTCAACGCGTCAAAACCGGAAATGATTCACTTTTCAAAGAAAACAAAAATTGTTTAACTAGAACTTTCTTCTTTGGGGCTTGAAAACCCCAAGTTGTCAACTGGATGGACAAAGAAGTTTTACGTTCCATTCTGATCTACGGGAATGACGTTTTGGTGGACGTTCATGGATAAATCTACAATGAAAATCAAGCAATTAATGGTTCAAAGGGTTCTCAACGCCCGCAAACCCCTAAAGACCTTGCTTCACTGTCTACCTGCGGACTTTTACGGTAAACTGCGGGCAAGCTATACGGCATTAAGATGAAATGTGTTATTAAATGGTGTGATATGAGGATCGGACAATCTGAAGTTCTGGAGGAAGTTTTAGCGAACTTTATGCCGCTCGACTACCCAGTTCCGCCCACTGGTCGGAGGAATTATTTTCAAAAAGGACCTCTTAAATTGGCGTTTTAAAGAAGACTGTTCAGGACTAGTTCTAGACTAATTAAGTCTAGTTCCGGCCAATTTTTGAATTGGGACCCTCACGAAAATTTCGGCGCCAGTTTGGGATCATAGCGACTGGCGTGCTTTGTTGAACGCGGCCAAAATTGCTTAGGCGGTTACAGCGCCAAATATGAGGAAGAAGAAGAAGAAGTTTGGTATCATTTTGGGCCTGGTAAGGGACTATTACGGGACCATTTCAAGATTTGTTCCAGATCTTTTCGGTTCAGGACTATTTCATAACCATTTCGGGATTAGTTTGGGATCACTTTGTTTTAGATTCTAGCTGGACAAAATCACAACTTTTTGAAAACTACTTCAGGATAATTTTGAGAGTAGTTAATGGTCATTTCGGAATAGTTTGAAACTAGTCAAGAAATTATCCTGAAATAGTTTTGAACTATATCCTAAATAAAATAAAATCAAATGCAATGAATGATTAATTTCTGTTTATGTATGATTACCTAGTACTCTCGTCTTTTCTAAGAAAAGAGGATGACGGGACGGCATCACAATGGTGGCCAGTGATCGATGAAGACGGGCAGGATAACCTTACCTAATCTAACCGGTCCAGCACAATTCCATTCTATTCTATTTCATTCCAATCCATTTTAACCATATTTTCCAGAGTTTTCTCCAAATGTATACACTGCACAAACCACTGTACTGCTCCCACATTTGCAAGAGCTTAACTGAAAAAAAATTCCTAGACACTTTCTATTGGACCAACATTAATTTGGTGATACTTCACGCCGCTATTCAACAATGTCGCCATTAACCAAAGTTGATGCTAACACATCGCCGACGCAATGGAGCAATTTACTATGATAATTTACTTAAATGTGATTAAATAAATATTCCACGCCTAGCCTCAACGCAGCATTACGAATGCTGTAAAGCAAACGCAGGCCAGTACGTTGTAGTGTAACGAGAAGTTAGATAGCCAAAAGTGAGATGTGAGAGGCGGGAATGTCTGAAAAATTATGCGAGGGGTTGGTGTTAGTGAAAATAGTAAAGCCAAATATATAGTCATGGCACTTATTTCGCTGGATTTGTTGGCTTTAATGTAAACGCGCCGCTTGATGACGCTATGCATAAAGCGTAACGGTGTTCGTAAGCGCTTTTTTGTGTCTACCACTGTTGAAAATGCCCTTAAATCACACACGTAATGAAGTTGTTGCTGTCGCTGTTTACATTTTATCGCTCATTATTTTTACATTTCAAAGTTTGTTTTGCTGTTGCAAATAAATTACAGTTCCGTACTTACAGCCAAGTAACGAACGCAAGCGCGCATAATATTCGCCACGCAGCATCACCGGATTATTATCCTTTTTGAATGGTTGTTGTAGCAACACTCTACCTCTGCCGCCTTCCTTACTTGCCTGCTGTATTGTTTGTTTGTGTATGTTGTGTACTCCGAGCGTGTGCGCGTGCCGAATAAGATAAACACGCATTTATATGAAATCCAGCAATTGTTCCTCGCAATGAATTTCTTTTCATTTCGTGTATAAAATTTAAATTTCCTCTCTCACCGTCTTCATGTCGGTGATGTCAACACAGCGCGAAATACATTAAAAAGCAAACTAAGTAGTTACACGTTGACTTGGTGCGCGTGTCCTTGCCAAAATACAGAGAGCTACATACAGTCACCATCTCGAAGACCACCTACCTGATAGCCAGTCAGTTCTTGCCCGAGCACTTTGTTGTGCCACTTTGCTGTCCGCTATGCTTCAATGCGATCGTACTCTACTTACTTACAGGCGTATATTTACAGAACTAGTACGAAGGCGAGGATTTATTTATCTGTCCGTGTTCGCTTTCGCACGCAGTACTTTCATCTTGCAGCACGAACGCTTATAAATTCTGTCGCAATGCCACGCGGCGCTCATTAAAATTGCGTAAATTCTGCCTTATTATTCTTTTTTTGGTGCCACTATAAGGAGCCGTCAGTGGGCAGAAACAGAGTCAGTGTCGATGCCAGCAGCGCAAGTGCACTCGTACAAATTAAAGCAACGAAGGATGCGCGTAAGCAATGTTAAATAAGAGGATGACGGATATCGTTGCATGTCTGCACGTTGTGAGGAGATGCCGCGTGCTCTTATCACTGCTTTTGCTGTTGCGCTTTTTGGTGGAAAAGAAAACTTGGTTGTAAGTAAGAGGAAAAAATTTCGAATATTAAGAACAGCGTTCGAATTTGTTTTGATGTTGTTGGCTCGTGAGCTGACAATAAAGGCATCGCTACGCAACAGAGCGCTGTGGCGCGTAAATGTCCTTGAAACGTATTTTCCTGTTGAGAGGGTAATTAAATTTTTTTTTAAATAATACCAAAAGTAGATCAACTTGTTCTATTTTTTGAGAAGGGAGATGCAGGTTGAAAACAATGTAAAGCAGATCTAAAAATTCAATAAAACAGAATTTTATGATGGTGTAATTAATTGCATAATTGAAATAAGTCTCGATTTTGTAAACCAGGAAGGTTAGTTAATAGCTCGTTGTCTGCTGCGCCATGCAAATGTATTGAAATTAGGGCATTGGTACTTTGCTAATTTTTCCAAAAAAAAAAACTTAGATAAACTGCAATGCAACCTGAAATCTATAGTTTTACTGTCGCAAGTGTTACAAAATTTTCGTCAAAGAGGAGAATTGTAAAAAAAGTTTTTAAAATAATATTTAAGTGATATGTCGAACAGTCGATCTATGTAGTAATTGATGTTGAATAAACTCCTCAGGAACTGCAGGGACAACCAAGCTGCTCCAAAGGCTTGGAAACCGCTCCCACCTCCTCAAAGATTTGTCCAGGAATGTAAGTGGAGGCTTAACTCCTTTACAAGATGGGATGAGCTTGAACTTGTGTCGCTGCCAAGATTCTACGGTCTTCAGGGAAACGAAGCGGCTTTAGAATGCGAACGATCGGGTATATAAAGGATCTCGTAAACCATAATCACGAGAGCCGTAGGTGGGGTATTGACACCTGCAAAACAACCGAGTGCTTTCTGAAAAGGCCTGACCGGGTGGACCCTTGCGGAAGGTGTATGGGCACCGTTGGTATCATCGACGATCCACTGGACACATCTTATTTGCGAGGATGAGGAAAGTACAGACCATTATCTCGGCCACTCTCCGGCCTTCGTCAGTCTTCGATGATATATTTTTGGGGCGGATATATTAGGAATAAAGCAGATACATTCTCCTTCCATCAAAAAACTAATAAGAGTTATAGAGGAGCCTGGAAAATTTGCAGAGAAGCAATAAATTCCCACCGCAACTACATAAATATCCCTTTCCTTTAAACCCTGTCTCTTGGCCTTAAGAACAAAGGTAATACTGCCTGAGTTCTTGGAAAAATTGTTTTTGGTTCTTCCGGGCACCCACAATTCCATTCCATTAAAATTCCTCATAAGTATATGAAATTATAGCGTTTAAAAAAACGAAATATTCTATCGTTTAATTTGAGAAAAAATGTTTGTATTTAATTAAAACCTATTGAAAATGAGGTAACGCTTTGTTTGCCCTTCATCGTATCAAGATCTAGGCATATCTAAATATACTAGTATCACCCAGTTGTCGAAATTCGACATCTTTTTTCATACACTTTTGAATTTTACCTGTCACCAATACTAAATCCTTTATGCGAATTACTATTTTGACGTCCACCAGCATCATTTATAGCGAATTTACAGGAAAACTTAAAATCGAATTATGAACGTTAATACCGGATTGATTAATGCTAATTCGACAAAGTCTCCTCCTTAGTAGCTTTTGCAAATATACCGAAAAAGGAACCTCGATTTTCATTTATAAAAAATATGCATATGTATACATGAGATGTTCATCACTGACTAATATCTCAAACAATTCAGACTGTAAATAAGCCCGTAAATACGTATGGGCGGTGCCATGCCCTCTTTTCCAAAATCTACCATATTCCGCCGTAGGTACGGTATTGACAACATATGTTGCTGTGTCAAATTTCAAGGCGTTAGCTTAAGCTGTTCCAGAGATAGGCGATATGAGAATTTCCATTTTTATGGGAAGTGGCACGCCCACTTTCCCAGTACCTACCATTTTTCACCGTAAGTAGGGTATTTACAATCTATGCAAACGTTGCTAAGTTTCAGTTCCCCAGCATAATTGGTTTTGGAGATATAGTGGTTTTCACATTTTAGTATATATGTAAGATGCCACGCCCCCTATATATCGGGATTAACATTTCTGGATTAGAGGAAGTTATATCCTTTAAATCGGTGTATGTTTCATTGAAATCGAGCGAACGGTGCCTTAAAAAAAGGGATTTAAAAATTTTCTTGTGGCGTATTTATATATAGATATGTATGTATATGTACAGTGACGAGCAAAACTGTAACATGGTGTAACACTTTTTAATTCACCCACCGCTATGTTTCCAAGTTCTAACGACTTTCATCCTTTTGTTGTATGTTCTTGTTGGTACATCCCTACTCCCTCTCTCATAACGATTTGAAGTCAATACAACAACAATAAAAAACCCAGCAGTAAATTAAGGCAAATGTTACAGTTTTGCACTCACTCTAAGTTTTGCATTTTGCAGTTATTTTTTACTTAGTTGGAAGTCAGATGACTTTTTTCTGTATTGTAATTTATTGAAGAAGTAATCACCAGTGAATTAATTGCTTTCAATCAGATGGCCGGGCATGGTATTGGATCAAAAACCCAAATTAAGCCCATGCGCAACATGTGAGGCAAACTGTGAATCACAGTGGTCGGTCAATAATAGTTTGGGGTTGTATTTAAACAATTTTGTCGGTCCGTTAGTACGCATTATGCGTAAGGAACAGTATCTGTTCATATTTCAACAAAATTTGCAAGATGTAGTCGAAAAATGAGAGTTTCTGCTGAAAAATCACCCAAAACATACTGCATATGTTCGCAAAGACTGGATACAAAATAAAAAATTTGCTAATTTGAAATGACCTCCACAATCCGCGCACATAAATCTCATCGAGAATTCGCGAAATCAACTAGAAGCACAGCTTATTAAGTATCCAAGTCCGTATAATCGAGTACATGAGCTGTGAAAGCAAACTAAGGATATATGGAGGATATACCTCCAGAAGTTTTACAGAGAAAAAAATAAGGTATGCCAAATCACACCCAGAAACTAAAACAAGCAAAAGGGTACTGAACATTGTGTTAGTAGTTCTTTTTTCTCGTTATAATTGTTAAAAAGTTCTTAAAAATATATGAGTGCAAAACTGTAACATCTGCCTTAATTTACATTTTTGTCTGCTGGTTTTATTATTGTTATTGGATTGACTTCAAATCCTTATGAGAGAGGAAGTACAGGTGTACCAATAATAACATACAACAAAAGTATGAAAGTCGTTAGAACTTGGAAAGATAGCGATGACTGAAGTAAAAAGTGTTACACCATGTTACAGTTTTGACCGTCACTATAAGTGGTAACTACTCCGCTACGACTGACCAATTTCTCGTAATCGATTGTTAATTTCTCTTGTTTGTTACCCACGTCGCACTGCATTTTATGAAACTAAAAGGAAATCGAGAGATGCAGAACTGAACCGCTCAGGAAAAATTTATTACAAGAGCGTGCAATTGCTGGCGTATACCGATGACATCGGAATCGTCGGTAACAAGAACCGTGCAGTCTATTCGGGGTCTGTGGCGGTGTCGGTCATCGAACAGTTAGCGCATTCGCGCCTTGGCACCGACGTCACTGTTAACAGTTATAATTTCGAGAAAGTGGAGAATTTCGTTTACTTGGGAACTTGCATTAACACCGATAATAATGTCAGAATCGAAATTCAACGCAGAATAACTTTTGCCAACAAGGGCTATTTTGGAGTGAGTAGGCAATTCAGCAGTAAAGACCTCTCCCGAGGCGAGTACCGCAAACGACGGAACGATGAGCTGTACGAACTTTACAACGATGTGAACATAGTGCAGCGTATTAAGATACAGTGGCTCCGCTGACTTGGCAATGTCGTTCGAATAGTATTTGCACCGATGCGCTCGTTGGGAAATTATTTTCGGGTACACCCAAGACATATTGAACAGGTAATACCAGTAAATAAGCTAATTAGTTTTTTTTTTTAAACTATTTGGTCTCAAACAACATTATCATTTATAATTTGCGACAATAAATTTTCTTGTGAAACCTTTTTCCATAAAAAGAAGCAAATGAAAATCATCTTTCGGAACGCTCGCTTAACCCAGAAGCATAAACGTTGATTACTGGGCCTTGCAAAGAATGGATCAGTGCTCCAGAAGCAAACAAATATAAGCACTTACCAAGAAAAGAAGTCGTAGAATTACATTTTTTTTATTTTTTTATTTTTTTTTTCTCAAATATTTTTTTGACATTTTAAAGACCATGAGCAACAACAAAATACACCTAAATGTTTAATATGCCATTGGCACACCTGAAAACTGTTTCAATTGCACTGGCCTATTAATAAAAATTACTACTAACAAGTAATATTTAAACAAAAAACCAAACCGACTTCGATTCTCAAAAAAAAATATAAGATTATCGTTAATTTCTTCATGACCCAGAGATCGGATTTAAAGCAAATTAATATGGGGAGGTAAGTAACACATTTCCTTTAAAAGAATAATTATAGAAATCTGTATATAAAAAAAATATTCCGACGAATTGATAACCTTCTCCTTTAGGTGTAGACAAAAGAGCGAGCAACTCATGTTATGAAAAAATTGAAATCATGAAAAATTGATATACCTTCATAATATATATCTAAGCGATCGTACCAGCGCACAGTGGAAGATCACTAAATAATATGTGTTCATCGGGCGAGTTTGGAATAAAAGTGCAGTTTCACGTTCGCACCGATGTGTTTGGTAGTAAAGAAATAACACGATAAAATTTGCTATTAGAAACACAAAAATTCAGATAGATTTTATTTGCTCTAATAATGTATATATGTACAATTGTCTTTCAGATTACCTTTTTTATTAAATTTATGAAGCGATGAAACATTTTGGCTGGATACGTTCTTCTCTGCAAAACACTCGGTCGGAAAACAAGTAAGTAAATCGTTCTTTTATTTCAATTGCGTTGAAATTTTAACCTAGCTAGCGGTTGATACTATTGAGTAGCTAACTGTGGTATATTATACTAATGTTAAACATTAGAGCGGAACAAAAATTAAAGATATATTTCGGCCAAAGGCCTAAACAATATGCAAGAAAGTTAGTAACCCGTTCTCCGATTTCGCTGTTATATGCCAGATTTTTTATTTGTGCTGTGGAATAAACAAATCTCAAAATGCATAGCATTGCAAACTCACGCACCCATTTTACTAGAAGGCGAAAGTACAAATATTATCCATATTTAATAAAACTCCATTTGCATTTTAGTTTTAACCAGAAAAACTTAAGCACACTAGTCACATAAAAAAAAATAGTAAAACCCCAAAATTTGTAAAAACGGGATTTTGTCTAACATATCGTCCCGTATACATATGTAGAGGGTAACTCTCTTGAATCCATATAATTCTCCATGCTTTATGCTTTCTTAGACTTAGACAAAAGTACTATACATATAGCAAATTCTATAAAATCGGATGTCAATAACTATTTTTGAAAGCATCTGTGGAAATCTGGGAATCGTCATAGAACCGTTTTGAAGCTCTTATTAAGCGTAGGGCTGGCTTTATTTCTAGACCGGATAATTCCGTTAGAGGTCTGAAGAATTGCCTACCTAAAAAGCCTACTCTGCTCTTGGCCAAAGCTGAGTAACTGCAGAAGAAAAGCTTTACGGTTTTTTTCTCTTCCTCATCTTTGAAATTTCTGCGATATTTGTGGGATTCCCAATCTTAAAGAGTGCCTGCCAAATAGCCAATGACCGGTTACACAAGCCGTAGCCTTCGCAATATCTTCTCTTGAGAGGCTGTGCAACTCTGCCGACCTTTTCTTATCTATAATACATATGGTTGTTTTAAAGAAAAAGGAAATTTATCGAAAAATCCATAAATCTTGAAAAGTTCCGAAAAGTTTCAAAAAACTTCCAATAGTCTTGAGAAATAAATGGCGAAAAATAATTTTAAAAGACGAAGAATATAAATCCATGAAAATTAAATGCGAAAAAAAATCAAAAAAAAAAGTCTAAACAAACCTGAGAGATGCGCAAATACTTAATCGGATGAAATATCAAAAAATCCTGAAAAAGTTCGTTGAATCTATCAAAAATCAAAAAAATTATAGTGACTAAATCGCGAAAACCAAAAAGTCTTGGAAAATATAAGAAAAAAAACTTAACAAATAAAACATGAAATAATGTAAAAAGTTTCCCAAAAGTATAATAAAGAAATTACAGAAATTCCGGAAAAAATTCCGAACAATAGAAACAAACCCGGAAATTGTCGCAAATGTTCCGAAAGAAATCAGAAAAATTAAAAAAAA
>NW_023458560.1:22026469-22035978 GCF_013731165.1 Rhagoletis pomonella
AACTTAATAGTGCATCCATAATTCGTTCATAGTATAAATTGAACGTCTGCAACCAGAAAAAAAACGAAAAGGAAGGCTTAATGCAATGGAGAAAATGTAGAGAAAAATACATTTTACGGACCAAGTATGTACATGAATTTCTCTATCCAACTTTGTTTCGCTTCCATTCGTCACTCTTGCATGCCAATTAATACACAAGGAAACAATTTTGTAAATTTTTCTACTATGATTGCCATATTTTCTAAATTGCAGACACGTACTTTTCAAAGTGGCGGATTAAAATTAAATAATCGTCGCTCATGGGGCGCAATTGTAAACTGAACGAAACAACAAGAAAAACAACGCTAATCGAGTAAAAAAACAAAAACAAGAAACAAAAACGCATCTGTGAAAACAAATAGCTTCATCATTATTAGCAACAGCACAAAGCATTTAACGCAGACGAGGAGACAGCTGCAAGTTCTCTAAACACGTAGATTAGCCGACGCCTACAATTACATAAATAACACGAGCACGCACAGAAGGATACGTAAGCAGAGCCAGCTAGAAAATTGCACGCAGCGTATTTAGCAAAACGTTTCGAAGCCAATAAAACTTCAACAATTACTTCTATTATTGAGGCGAGTAAATTAAATTTCCGTGACAAAAAAGTATTCGATGATTATGGCGACAAATCCAAAGCGTGGAAGCAGCCAACAAATTCAACGTGCAAACTGCTACTGGACTCACACACAAAGATGTTGATGTAATTACGAAACAGCTGTGGAAATTCGCCAAATGTGTAGGAAAAAAATTAGTTAAGGCTAAAAAAAGAGAAAAAATATTAGCAACACCAACAACTACTTATGTACTTGTCAACACACAGTTCCACACTCACATGAGGGCCAAGTTTGAAAAACTCTTCCTTTTCAGTGCAATGGTGGTGAAAATTGGTGCGTGTCGGGCATTTGCTGCCTCTATGCCAGGGACTACGTGTTGTGTACGTAACTTTTATTAAAAGCTCATTAGGGCCTCTTCGGCAACCAAAGTCATCATACTACATCTAATTCGAAACTAAATTTGGCAGGATTAAAGAGTTTGAAGAATGGCAAATCTATTGCAAAAACAAAGCGGCACGTTGCTACGATGTTGATGTTGTTGGGGCTGTAGCTGCCGCGTAGTTTTGTGAGAGGTTTCGGATACGAGGGAGGTCAAAAAGTTTGTGGAATGAAGGAGAAAGAGTGTGCAATTAAAGAGAAAATTATTTTATCATTTCTTCATTCGACAAAATTTTTCATAGTTTTTCTCTAATTTGGTATGTAGGAATGGTAATGTATAGCAGTGATTCCCAAAGTGGTCCAGGTGGACCATCAAGGGTTGTTGGCGTGAAAAGAAAATTGTAAATGGGGGTTGCTAAGTTGTAAATGGAGGTCCACGATAATTTATCTTGCTTTGGTAGTAGAAGCAAACAATGTAGGTAGATAATACACTTCGGTGAAAAATGGTCATATTAAGACTTCAAAAAAAGCACTTTGAAGTGTTAGTGTTTGGCCGAGCTTCTCCTCCGATTTGTGGCCTTGATGTTGTCACACAAAGCGGAGGGACCTACAGTTTCTCGCCAACTCCGAGCAGCGACTGTATTTTTATGAGAAGCTGTTTTTCATGGCAGAAATACACTCGGAGGTTTGCCATTACCTGCCGAGGGTCGACCGCTATTGGAATACATTTTTTTTTAATTTCGATGTTGGTTTGAACCGGACTTGAATCCAGATCCTGCGGAGTGGTAGCACGCACTGCTGACTACTACACCAATATAATATAAGTATATTAAATAGAATAAAATACAAGAAAATATACTGGTTATGTTTTTATTTTTACCACTCCATATTTAGGGGTGGAAGTCAGCCGTGACACAAATGTCCATCGTTTGACATAATCTTCAAATTTTTTGACGAGCTTTGGGAATATGGTAAAAATGTAGGAGCAGGCGGTCCACCGAAACGAGTAAAATTTTAAAAGTGGTCTACGAGAAAAACAAGCTTCGGTTATCCTCTTAGGTTAGAGGTGCGTTCTACCACTCCGTATGGCCTACGTTCGATAATTGGTTCAGACCAATATCTAAATTATTTGAAAAAGTTTGTATTATAGGAATCGGATGACGGGACCTGCGAACATAATTTCTTACCTAGGAATATTTAGTCAGTTCGAGTTGTGTTCAGTAGTAAATAAGAAACCAGGAAAAATGCGCACGGCTAGCAACTTGAATGATTCGTCGGTACTATTCCATGTGGTTGCAGGCTGGATATTAAAAATAAATGCAAACAGATAGCCATAAAATACCCTACACAAATGTCTCAACTATGTACAAAAAATATTAAAAAGATTTGGAGCTTTTAACAGATCAATTCTAAGCAAGATCTGTGGCCGTGTGCACGTGGGTGCCAATGGCCGAGAAGATTGAATGACAAAGTGTATGTTGTCATTTACAATCCGTTTCACAAACTGCTCACTATTCTCGCTATGTAAATCCAAAAATTTGTACCAACACTTGACGTGAAATATATTCAAGACAATCGGTGACGAATTTATATTATTTCTGCATATCTCTCTTTTTTGAACACGTCTTCAAAAATATCGAATGTTTATGTGATGTCTTTGCACATGCGTTAAATGGTCGGCCTAGAAACTAATTAAATACTTTCAATTGACGGTACCCTGCTTAAATAGTTTTTAGTAACCCATTGATTTGTTAAAAAAAAAGTTATCATTTCTTTCCGGTTGCAAATTTTTGGGGTTGCCCTAGCAATTCACATGGCACCGTTGCCAACCAACGCACATTAGGGTAATTGATCTCTTTGCTGTGTGAAATTCAAATTTCGAAAATGTGATTTTATTCCTTTTATTATAATATTCGGTTTAACAACACCGCTAAACCTAGAAAAGCGCAAATATTATTTACCGCCTGACAGGGCTAACCCAAAGCCGGTTTATCGAAGTGTAAGGAAGGAAAGTTTTAAGTGCAATTTACAAAATCTCTGTACGCGATTGAACTTTTTCTTTCAAATGGAAAGTAATGATATAATTAAGACTAAAACACTTTTATTAAAAAACATTTTAAACTTAGTTTTTTGTGGTAACAAAAATAATGCCTTCATTTTGAAATCTTAACTTAATGAAACTTTAAAAAGTTTGTTGAAGGTCCTTAATCTTTAAAATAAAAACAAATTACTATTTTAATCCATTATGAGTGTGTTTCACTTTATCCTAATTTGTAACATTTTGACAAAGTAGTACAGTAAATATGTGTATGCTCGTGAAGGGGTAAGCAAATTTTGGTCGTGAATGGGTTAATTTACGAGATTTAAGCTCATTTTAAGGTTTGTGGTTGTGAAGCCTACTTTAATTTCGCACAGAAAAAGTGATAATTTGACCTACTGTGCAATGTTTTCAACGGCAATGACGGCAACGGCACTTTGCACGTGCGTGTAACGGTGTTAGTGTGTAAAAGGATCATTCTAGCTGATTTGTATGCATATATGCATGCAACACGTGCACATCATTAGTCGCTCGTATTACTCGCAACCCATCCAACCCACTTCAATACTTTCGATTTTCTACCTACTAGATATGTAGTTACATACTAATGTAGGCGTGTGCTCTAGCTATATGCACATATAAGCTGTTGTGTGAAAACACTTTCGTCGGTAGTTGTTGTAATAGTTGATGAGGCAACGCAAATTGCTTGGGTGGGATAAACGACCAGCACAGACGGCAGGTTCTCATCAAATTGCGATTGCTTGAGGCTCAATTTAGTTTTCCAAGTGCTACCAATTTGTGCACGCACGAAGAGCGAACAGCAGCAGTTACATATGTACCCACAGGTTTACAATCTCAACGCTATCTAGCGCCGTAATGAATTCATGACACTTCAAGTTGGAGCACTGTAATTATAATGGGTGAAAGTGATGCAAAGAAGTAATATTCGCGCTTACGAAAGCCTTATAAGTTTTTCTAAACCAAGTTTTGAACTTTGTAAAAAGCTACAAAAAAATGCAAAAAATTTGCGCCTAAATTTCAAACTATTTTCTAAGAAGTGCTAAAAATTTTTTGGGTCCGCAGTTTTATAGCAAATTCATTTTTAATCTAACAATGTGAAAGTTTCCAGTGGCTAAAAATTACTGTTGATTTGTTTATATGGTTTTTTTTAGAGAATGAACTGTATTTTAATTGAAAATTCTTAAAAGTTAATAATTAAGCATAAGTGGTAATAAATATCACTTTGAAATGGGGGTGCTATAGATATGGCCAATACTGTATGTATGTACTTAAAAAAAGTATTAATAACCACCTCCTTTTGTTGAAGTCGGTTAATAAAAAGATTAGGAATCGCTCTTAGTGGGCTCGAAGCTGGGTGCTACTGAGTTTTAGTACACAGTTCTCACCACGCGGCCATAACGGATGCCAAACCCGCTTGCTTTGTTTGTTCACTTTTTTGCTTTGCTTGTTTTAAGCCCTTTTTAACTATGGGCTATTTTAGTACTATGGTACTTAATCCGGATCAACTGTAGTTAATTCCAGAGATAATTCCGAATCTGTCAGCGTTGAGAGCTGCTGGGAAACTTCTACTGTGCCCCTGCCGCTATCCAGCTGCTATTGAGAGCCATCCGCAACCACTAATCCACTATTATTGAGGGCCAGCTGCTGAGAATCATCATCCGTCCCGCTGCCGCTGCTTCACTGCTATTGAGATCCATTTACTACTGTTGAGGGTCAGCCGCCGTGCTGCTAGTGCACTTCCCGATGCTCACCAGTCGCCCCAACAATGCAGAGAGATACACGCCATGCTAATAGTTGCTCATAGCTAAACACCACCTTTCGGGTATACTCTTGAACTCTTTAAAGGCTAACCGCATCATACCAGCAAAGCTTGATAAGTCTCCCGAAATAGCAGATTTTAGCTGAGGTCTACTCTGAGGAACTCGGTATGGCTATAATTTACGTCTAGAGAAGGATCCATGCATCTTTTCAGCAGAAATTCCAGGTATCTTAGAAGTCTGTAAAAACTTAGGTAAGTGTGTAAGGGTACCGACTGCAACATCCGATTACCTCTTGGAAAAACGCTCAGTTTCTCAGTCAGTGATCGCCTCTTTTGGTTATCAATCTGAGGAATATAAAGCGGTGGAAATGAGATGCCTTTCGCAATATTTCAAACATAATATATTTGCATTGGCTTCGACTGGTTATAAACTAGTGGCCACATATTATGAGCTCATCATGAGGACGAAGGCTTTGGATCTTCTTGATACGTCGACGGCAGGAGTATTCGGAACAATAGAAATCATCACGGGGTAGAGGCCAATGCCAAGGCAAACAAGTGGCAACAATAAGATTCTCCAAAGATTGAAATTGCCACAGCTGTCAGCTAGAAGATAGTCAAGAAATTTTCCAGCATTTTTTCTTTTGAGAAAATTTTGGGTAAACACATAGTAATATAAGCTACTACAAGGGAAGTACAGTGCTATCTGGGTCGAGTTAACTAATTAATGCAAGACCAGTTCATAGAAAACAGATTGTTCACTATATCCAGATTGAGTTTTTTGTTCTTATAATCAATTTTATTGCGCAGTGCGCCTTTTAAAGTTAAATTTTTAAGAACTCTGAAGTGTCGTCTTTTCCCACAGCTAATGTCAACACATGTTTCCTGTTGTTGTTGTATCGTTGTCGTCAAGCTCTATAGCGGTAGACCCGGGAAACGTGAAGCCTCGATGGGGTCTGTCCATAAGGCCAGATACCTTAGCAGGGTGGGGTTCAGTGGGCATGCGAAGAGATGCTGCGAGTCATGGAGCGTCTCTCCGAATGCCGGGAATTCATTTGGCACATCTGCATTTATTCTGTTCAGGTATGAGTTCAACCTGCTGCAGTAGCCCGATCGAAGTTGGGCTATGTGGTCCGAGTCTCCAGAGGCACACGAAGCGTCCACGTCAGGGGGTTGCGTGCCCAGAACGGCATTCACAGATCGAGAGTCAATATAACTCGGGACTGGCTCTCTTTGAATTGCGTTCAAGGCCTGTCGGTAAGTTGTTGGGTTCAGAGGTAGTTTTATGAACCCCGGACTTCGTCCGTCAGTTCTTATAGATGCCTTCTGACGTGCCATGGTGAGGGTTCTTCCGCAAGCAGAAGTCTGTTTGGGTGCTAACACGATGACACCCTACTAGGAATTTCCTGCAGAGCATTGTGTTATGCTCCTTAATCGGGAGCATATGTGCCTCGTCGCGCAGGTGATGTTGCGGCAACATCAGAAGGAATCCTGTCGCTGTCTTAGTGCCGTGTTTTGGCAGGTCTGCAGCTTCATCTACTGCGTCCTACTAGTCCCCGGTAACCACACAGGGGCTGCATAGTTCAGAACCGGCCGGCCAATAGCCTTGTATTTACGTTGCCAACAAACATTTCTTTGTCTTTGCCCCAGGTGCTGCCGGCTAGCGACTTGAGGACTTTGTTGGGGCTTTGTACTTCATTGACAATTGAATAGTTCTCTCACAGGGGGGGTTTCGGTTAAGGCCACGAGTTATCTGGGTGTTTATGGCGTCAAGTCCTGTTTTTGTGCTGTGCACTTTACGGAACCTATGTTGATGCTTCGCTGGGGTTCAGTAATTTGTGTAGTGCGGGAGTAGAAGGGTCTCTAGTGTCTTCGCAGCCGGGGAAAGGAGAGCTATCGGGCGAGAAGAGTCTCCTTTGTTGGACGGTTTCCCCGGTTTAAGCAGTGGAACAACTCTCCCCGTTTTCCAGATGTCTGGTACGATGATAGTGGCCATAGACAAGTTAAGGACCTTGGTTAGATAGTCCACTCCCGCAGGACCCAAATTTTTGAGCATCAGCATGCAAATTCCGTCGGGTTCAATGCCTTTGGAGACTTTCGTCTTCCCGATGGCATTCCTTTCCTCGTCGCGGCTGGAAAAAAGAAGCGCTCTTGGTGTTGGCAGTTTGTGCAGCCTTCTGGTAACTCTACGTTTGGCTTTGTCCGCCGGAGAATGTAGTATGAACTGTCGGCTAAAGTAGCTCGCGCATGGCTCCGGGTCGGACGAAGCGTGGTCTCCAAAAGATATTTCAACTCTGTCGTCATGCTTCGTCGGATTAGACAATGACCTCACGGTTGACCAAAGCGTGCTCACACCAGAGGCGAAGTTACAGGTCTTCAGATGGTCTTCCCACTTCATTAGTTGCCGAATCTCCGAGTTGGAACCCCCTTTGCTATTAAGTATTTCGTTACAGTTTTGAATTTGGAAGGAATTGGTTTTAAATTTTTGTTCACTTTATAGAGTACTCAATGGAAAAATTTTCATGTTCACTCTTTCGAGGTGTTCGTAGCATCGGCTGTTCACTCCAGCCAGATACCACTGTACTTAATTTCGTTATGCTGGACTTCCACTGGGTTTTAAATGGTAAAAATGACAAATGACAGAGTTGAGAATAAAAAAATATCGGGTCATTATGTGAAAAAATAGTCATTAAGTTCATTTCCACATGTCACTTTTTTAAATGGCATACATTATTTGTCATTTCAATGCCTAGTGGAAATTCGGCATAAGGAAATGCAGATGATATGTGAAGATAAATTTCATTTCACATCAAAAGTGCTTTTAAACGGCCCAAAAATTGCTGAATATATCCTAGGCAATCGCTAAGAAACACTGGCATAAAAAAAATGAAAAAACGCTCCTTGGTTTGTGCTACGTTTAATTTGGCTTGAATACAAGGAGCCAAAAATACCTAATGAATCTATTCATATATAGACTGAAGTTGAATTTGAGTTTAGTGGAAGTATATGTATTCCACTTTTTAACGAAATAGAAGGGGATTCATAAAAAAAAGCAATTTTCGTATGTTACAATTTTTAAAGACGTCTGCTTTTCTACAAAATATGTTGTGTTTTCATTTCACTCTTCTCAGTACTTGTGGGAAGAGAGCATTGAGAAAGTCACATTTTACGGTAGAAAAGAAAACGACATAAGTAGATAAACTAGGGGTTCCACAGGGTAGTGTTCTGTCCCTCTTTCTAATTGACTTCTGCATCTCTAAGCTTTCCAGATTTCATTTGCTGACGACTGTTCGATATTGGCGTCTGGGAATGGAGTGGATAACCTTGGCTCGAAAGTAAAGGGCTATCTCTCCGAACTTTCTCACTTTCTAACTGAACGGAGCCTACCCTTCTCCCCAACGAAATCAGCGCCGACCCTCGTTTCCAGCTGCACGAATGAGATCAAGCTTTAACTGGGCATTCACGTCCGACGGTGAACAATCCGAAAATCTTAGGAATTACCTTTGCTACCCTGCTATCTTTCACCGCGCATACAACAAAAAATTGGCAATAAAGTACAGTGCCGCAACAAAGTAATCAAGTGTTTCGCCGGCAGAACCTAGAGCGAAGACACAGAAGCGTTTTTAGCAACTTACAAGGCAAGATCGCCGAGGACTAGTTTGACGCAGTGGACAGGTGCACACATGGCAGAACGCTGCACTCCGGACAGCTACAGGATAACTGCTGAAGTCGCGTGAGCATCATCTCCATACCGAGGCAGTTTTTGGTGGGATGCGACAGATGGGAGCATCTCAACCAAGCTCCTGCTCTAGGAAGAGCCTCCGCCTAGGCACGTCAGAAGGCATCTTTTCGAATATATGGAGGTCTAGACCTATATCGAACAAACTTTGAACCCGACGACATACCGACGATTGATCATAGATTTTCGGTCACCATCTACCATGAGCCGCGACCTATGAATGCGGTGATCGAATCCCAGTCTCCACCCATTGCAGACAAAGGGCACAATTCCGGTCAAGATATTGCAGCCGCCTAACCTGATCCTTATCCACCTAAACTGATCCTTATCCAGACTCTTTCGATATCTCCAAATAATGTGCAGCATGTGGAGGCTACCCCCGTGACAACACGCACCTCTTCAGTTCAATCCTATTCAGCTAACTCCACTCTTACTTTTATCTGTGCGCATCCAAACTCAACCAATAGCTTATTGATTTCGACTACAACTCATGCCTTATTCTTTTTTTCGACCCTACTGGTCTCTTTTCTAAATATCAATATTATCTCTTATTAGAGGCAGTCGTCCTAACCTAAAACTACTTGTAAGCAAGAAGGCATAGACAGCAGAGAACTTTTTATATTTTTGGTTTTTATAACTTTAATGCCAGCGCCTCACCATAGATAGTACCTACTCATGATCCCCTCTTATTCATTTTTTCCTTCCTGACCTCAGTACACTTTTACCGTATTTTTTTTACAAGCTTATTTTTGTGCTTCTTTGGTTTTTTTTTTTCAAAGTTTGTCATTGTTAGCCAGCATTAACATTAACACCAACAGCTACAGCTGCTGCAGCAGCCGCAGTGACAGCTTCACCAACATCATTATCCCCGACTAAGTATTCATGTAGAGTGTCATAAATGTTATTGTTGCTGTCACTTCACTGACATTGCATATTACAGAATTTGTCACTACGCGACGTTGTCAGGAAAAAAAA
>NW_023458560.1:22038978-22041501 GCF_013731165.1 Rhagoletis pomonella
TTTTTTTTTTGTATTTTTTGATGCTGGGTTGAACCGGGCTTGAACCCAGGCCCTGGCAGCGCGCCCTGCAACTAACGCACCACAGCAGCTGCATATTAGAGATTGGGGTGGTAAAAAAATCCCGACTTTGCTTTATGCTATGTTAAGATGAAATAGTAATTTTTAAATAGGTGGCAGCCTTACTCAAAAAAATAAAAGTCTTTGTACATGCGAAGACCATGATGATCTTTGATTTGGTATCTTATTTTTTTATCCAACGAACAGCGAAGATCTTGTAATTTTTAACCCTCCGATGAGTGACAGTGCCGATGACGTTAGATTCGTGAGAAGGTCCTTAGGGCCGTACAAAGAGTTGCTCGATGTTTCGACTGTACATGTGCAACTTCTTTGGTATTTATGTTGTCTTTTGATTAAATTAACGTCCTGCATATATATTAGGAATGAAATAATTTGAAGAACAAGTGAAAAAAAAATCAAAACATGAAGACAAGTAACTTGTTATTTCTTCTAGGGACCTTGTCACTAATCCCCGTACTATATATGTTGAAATCTCAATAACACTCGAACGTGATCCCATATCCCTTCGAAACTTATTTTAAACGATTCAGCTTAATTTATTCTTGGAACACATGTATAAATTCTTTTCAAAAATGCAAGTAACTTGTTATTTCTTCTAAAATTGTACAAGGTCCCTAGGGACCTTGTCACTAATCCCCGTACTATATATGTTGAAATTTCAATAACACTCGAACGTGATCCCGTATCCCTTCGAAACTTATTTTAAACGATTCAGCTCAATTTATTCTTGGAATACATGTATAAATTCTTTTCAAAAATGCATTGAACAAAAAGATATAGGCACATGAAATACGAAAAGGTCCCTAGGGACCTTCTCAGAAATCTAAGGGTTAAACAGGTGGCAAACCTCTTCAAAAAAATAATACATTTTTGCACATCTAGAGGCTAAATCTTTTGGTTTGACAATTACGGTGCAGAACTGATACCTTCGCTTATCAAGATCGAATATAGCATTTTTCTTAACAGGTGGCAACCCTACTGAATAAAGCATTTGTGCTTATCTAGGGACCAATCCATTTCATTTGACACCTCATTTTTTGTAATCCAACGAACGGAGCGGATCTTATAATTTTTAGACAGGTGACAACCCTATGGAAGTTCTAAATACTAAAGGTTACGCTCCTATCGATACAGAATATATTTAAAAAAAGCTCGTAGTCTAGTAGTATCGTAGTTGGTTGTTGCTTTGTTGGAAAGGAGAAGTGCACAAAGTTTTAATTTTTCCGAAAGCTGGCGCAGGGTTTGAGCTATGCCAAAAAATCGTTTTTCTGGTCCGATTTGCTTCAAACTCAGAATATATATTCGGCCCTATGGCGAATTTCACATAAACAAATATTTCCAAAAATTATAAAGGAAGGGAAAAAGTATGTTTCCCAATTCGTTTTTGTTTTGTAGGTCAAATTATGAACGATTTATTGGCATGGATTTGGCGATAGGGCTGATTAGCTACATAAGGAGAAATAAACCTGCCAAAAATGAGCCATGGAATGGAATGGCTGCCGACTTTGAAACGGCTTATCTCAGAATAAATCAATGGTTTCGTTTGCATTAGGGCGTTTTTGAACCGAATTCTGAAATAGGGCGTTTTCGAACTTGCTGCCGATATAGGTCGATCTTCCACTCAGCCATCGATATGTTGTTCTTTAGTTTGGATTAACAAAATTATAGATTAGCTTAGAATTATAACATTATTTAACAGGAATTATATCAATCGAACAACGTTAGTCAGGTAAGTGGGCCATAGATTATTACATAAATTTTGGAGTGCTAATGTACTTCAAAATAATCATCAACATGAAGCATTATTGTCTATATATTGATGACAAACAAAATGAAAAAGTGTGTAAAAAAAGTGAAGTGGTCGAATTTCGACAACTGGGCGATACTAGTGTATTTTAGTAGGCAATGAATGGCACATACACAAACAAACATATGAAAATCGAAATTTAGTGCTATTTCACTAAAAAAGCACTGAATGTGGCTATATACATTTTCTCGGAAAAATAAATATGTATAGTGAAAACATAAAAATTCGGTCTGTGTACCTCATACCCCCATGCACTGCTTAGAGCGGGTCAACAGTTATTTGTATTAAATTATTTTGACGTTATTGTGACTGCGGCGTGAAAATCACGAATTTTCTCTCAACTACAATGGACAATAAAACAGCCGACATAGCAGCAGACAACTTAAGCATGTTTGTCAGCTGCCTCCATTTTATTGTTCTGCCTCTGTTTAGGTTATACACCTTCGGCTGCGCATTGCTACCGAAGCTGCTAACACCAGCTGCCATTCGCTCTTATATCCATTACCAGTTTCCGTATTTCACTTTTATTATAGGCGATCATAAATCCCAACTGTAGACATTTATGGCATAACAGCCAAAGAAAATCTCTGTATTATCCTCTGGGCGTTCGCCTTAGTCATTTCGTTGTTGGCCAACAA
>NW_023458560.1:22044501-22060633 GCF_013731165.1 Rhagoletis pomonella
TGCTTAGCACGTTTCTTTAATTCACTATCAATATTAAAGCATACATTTAGGAGGCATTTCCGCCCCAACCATGTACATGTATGGCATTGGTATTGGTGTGACTTTTGAATTGATCTTTTCGCTCTATTTTAAACTAATTTGAAATTTTAAATTGCCTGCACATCAGCATCAAAATACCTTTCTAATGATATATAATTGTTTATACCTTAGAAGTACAGTTTAGCCGTAAAAGGGGTGTAAAGGAAACATGATTGCCTATTTATATAATTGATATGCGCACAAGTGGAAAAATTAATTCAAATTACTTGCGCCAAAATCAAAATTTTTTCTTACAAATTTATTTTTTCCCATTGTTCCTACTTTAAACTGCCATGATTGCAAACATGCATTTTTATCAAAAATTCGTTTTGGTTTGGGTTGGCTGGATATTTTGCTGTGTACATATAGGCGTATTACATTTTGAGAGCCATAACCTTAGAACCCTTACGAGTAGCCAGGCAAACGGAATGTCCTGTTGGAAAAAATGCAACCACATCACTAAGAGGGTTGTTACACCCGGCCTTATAGTCTCCCGGCTTAGAGGTGGACTATGTCTATGTATGTACTCTCAAATAATATATAGCAGTACTCAAAGGGGTAGACAGGATCTAATGAAGGGGGAGTTAATATACCAATTTAAAAAAAAATCATTAATTCCGTATTGTCGTTTTTCCGGTATGCAGTTACAGTTGCACCACTATACTTAATCCACACTCTTGCGTCTCCGTTCACGCACTCTGGGCAATATGAGCAACCCTTGTGCGAGATATGGTTACCAACTCGTATGAAGTCTTGGTTCGCGGCAGAGAGAAAGAGAGGGGGGCTACTTTAATGAGTTCGTTTCAAGGGCCCACTAAAATCAGCAGCAACTGTTCAGCCTTAGCCTCTGCTACAAGTCTTGGAGCAAGCGGTTCGCTATTTAAATAAGCATCTTCAAAAACTTTCCCAAAAATGGTTTGCGCTCTAGGTTTGGGCCCAGGAATGTAAAAAACAGATCCAATGGAAAACCAAAAACAGCCTCGGCTAATTGCACCCCAAACTTTTGAGGAACCACTACACGAAAAAAGGACTCCGCCGTACGGATATGCGCTTGATATGTCCCTTGAAGCCGTGGTGCTAGAGTCATAAACGACACCCGAGAAATTAGGCAATCGACTCTGAAGCCCTGCTTAACCTTAGAACACACACCCAGAAAATACCACGTAAACACACACCCGGGATACGTTTGTACCCGGGACCATACTTTGCAGTTTTTTTAATGCTTATTCAACCGATTTCTATGATTTTTTTTTTGAAATGTATATTTTAATATATAACAAGTATTTTGTCTTTTGTTTCATTCGAATATTCCTACTGGTTCCAGCGATATGGGCAAATAAAGTCAGGACATGCAACAGTGGATTTTTGTTTTTGTTGTTGTCCTGATAAATGCAAAACAAAATAATATAATTTATAATAATATACTTGTAGAGTAACAACGAATACACATTTTGGTTTTTATTTCATTGAAATATTCTACCTGGTTCAAAAGATATGTGCAAAAAGGTCGCGCAAGGTATGGGTACGTAGGTAGCAAATACACTGGTATAACTGGGTTTTGTATTTTATATGCAGCTGCAAGGGTTGTTTTCACACGAGGTGTTGTTATAAATGCTGCCTGTTGATATTTTCATTATTGTTTTGGTGCTCAAAAGTGTAAGAAGTGAAAATAAAAGTGAAAATAAATATAACTGAAACTATAAATAACTGGATACGAAATGACTTCAAGAAGAAACGAATATTTATCAAGCAGCAGCATATAGAAGGTAAAAAATTTAAAATAAGCAACAATGTAAACATATACTAATTTTTTTTATTATGCAGGCTAACTGAGGAACAGCGAGAATCATATATACAATCTTTATTTGATGAAATTTGTGACGATGACGCTCCCTATGACTTTGACTCAGAAGATGAAGAAGAAATTCAAATCAATGACATTGAAATTGCTGATGACGATGCTGAAGTTTCGCAAAGTGCCGCAGAAGTATTACCTGATTATGCGGACTATGAGGATGATGAAGAAGACGATGAAGAAGAAGAAGTAGAAGAAAATAATTCATTATGCTAGTGCCGAAAAATTTGTTGCACGTGATGGTACTGAGTGGATGAAAGAACCAAATGTAAGTCGTCAGGTACTCAGACAAAATATTATAAGAGAACGTTCTGGACCAGCTAGATGCACTGAAATGTTGTCAATAGAGCAAACCTTCAAATGTTTCATGAACGTTGAAATGGCTGATATAATTATGCGCCACACAAATAAGTTAGCAAAAGAAACTTATAATGCTTACAACAATGCGCATCCAAACACAACTCCTAAGTCATGGACGCCTGTGTCAATAACAGAGCTGTATGCATTTTTTGGCATACTTATTATGACTGGTGCGAACCATAGCAATGGAGAACATGTTCGGGATTTATGGAGCGTCAAAAACTATCCTTTATATCGCGCCACAATGGGAGTCAACCGTTTCTGTTCGATATTGCGGTTCCTAAGATTTGACGATAAAAACACTCGTGCAACACGCTTACTAACTGATAAAGCAGCACCGATCAGTGAGTTGTGGACGATGATGAACAATAATCTTGCTGCACATTACAAGCCCAGCTCATGCTTGACGATTGATGAACAATTATTTCCTTACCGTGGACGCACACGGTTTATGTACTGCGTACTACCGTCAAAACCTGCTAAATATGGTATCAAGGTTTGGTGGAATTGCGATGCCACAAATGCATATCCACTGCAAATATATACTGGCCAAGCAGAAACTGGTAGGGAAACGAACCAAGGCGAACGAGTGGTGAAGGATTTGTCTGCCAAATACCAAGGAAGTGGCCGAAACATTACAATGGACAATTTGTTTACGACCTTGCCAGTTGCAGAACTGCTTCTCACCTGGAAACTCACGATCGTTGGAACTTTGCGCAAAAACAAATCATATATTCCTCAAGAAATGAAGCAGAACAAAAACAGGACAATTGGTTCAACGACATTTGGCTTCAAAAATAATGTGACAATGTGCTCTTATGTTCCCAAAAAAAATAAAGCAGTAATTTTGCTTTCGACCATGCATAATGATGCTGAAATAGCTGACAGTGGGAAAACTGAAATAATTGAATATTATAATCGTACCAAAGGTGGTGTTGATCGAATGGACCAAATGTTTGCGGAATATCCAACACAAAGACAAACAAAACGATGGCCACTAGCGATGTTCTTCAACATGTTGGACATTACAGCTCTTGCAGCCTACATTGTCTACGATTTGAATAACCCTATGCTGCCTTGGAGAACAAACAACAAGCGTAAGCAGATCCTGCGCAGCTTGGCTGAAGCATTGTGTATGCCCATTATTGAAGCCAGAGCCATAAATCGTCAAGTGACGCGAAATTTTTCGACTAAAATTGCTATTGAAGCATATTTCAACCGACCGGTGGAATCAATGGTGTCAACAGCAGCATCAACATCTGCCGCAGCGCGCACGCCAAAACCTGTGTCCGGATCTTGCTATTTATGTTACGCACAAGAGGAAAAACGCCGTAGAAAAATCAGAAAGCTGTGCGACAAATGTAAGAATCCAATGTGTCTTGAACATTCGGTCACATCAACAAATTGCTCTATTTGCCATGATTTTCCTTAGATATAAGATGCATTTTTATAATTTTTATAATAAAAGTCAATAATATAATGTGTGAAATGAATATTTTTAATTTTTCAAATAAAAAAATAATATAAAAAATGTTTTTTTTTTTTATTATTATGAGGATTTTTACTATTGGGGTACAAACGTATCCCGGGTGTGTGTTTACGTATATAATGTGTTTGGAAGGCTGTAGCTCCTGAACCAATGGTCCGATCTGGTTCAAATTTTGAATTTGAACTCAAAACTAAATAATCTTCCTAGATCCGAAGTTAGCGGTATAGAGGTATAGCAAAAGTTACAACACTTCAAAGTTGAAAGTGGATACATTTGTAACCGGGTGTGTGTTCTAGGGTTAAACAAGAAACTTCTTATCGACCGGATATACATGACCAGTGGCAATCGATCTTCCAATCTACTCGTATCGCTGCGGTTGGCTACTATCCAACACCGGAATAGCTGGTATGATGAAAAATGCCGTGCAGCTGCAGCAGAGAAATTGGCGTCATCCAAAGCGAGAAAGTAGGAAAGATAGTGAGTGGTACATGTGTGACGAAGAAGAAAGCTGTGCTTGTTTAAATGTGTCAATGCAGGCCTCAGGTGGAAATAGGGACAATTATGAACACAATTTTTTATTTTTTTATTTATTATTTAGGCAGGTTCTGCAATTCACTTCCGAGAATTTCAACCCCATTCAATTTGATTCAAAGTAAGTTTGTTGAAGTTCACTCGGAGGTGATTCGTGTTTCGTTATTGAAATTAAACTCAAGTTACATACAGAATTATGTAAAAACCTAGATTAGCTATTTTGGCAAACCCTTCTCATCATTTATAGCAACCTTTAAAGGCTTTAAGCCACTGAACGATATTTAATATTTTTCGCACATTCAAAAAGGCATCCAAAAACTTTGTATTATTATCAGGGTTCGTATTTGCACACACATGCGCAGCACATCCTAACATTTTACGCTCACACACGTGTGCTGTGCATATAAAAAATTAAAAACTTGCTCACATCACATGTGTGTGCCGTTTGGTAAATAGCACGGGCACATGTGTGTACTTTATTTTTATTAATATAAATCACACGCACATGTGTGTGCTTTGTGTAGAGAAACTTATACACTTCGATTTCTATCTCAAATCTTAAAATAATTTTTTAGTATGTTTTCTGTCATATAAAAAACAAACAACATCTCACTTTTTATTGAATTGTCTTTCAAAAAATAACGTTTAATAAACAAATTCTTTTAAAAATATATTATGTGCATGTGCATGGGCTGAAATTTGTACAAAAATCGGCTCACACACATGTGCATGTGCTTAATAACAAACAGCACACACTTTTCTGTGAGCAGAGTTTGTATTCCACTTATGCACACACATGTGTATGAGCAGTGAGTACCAGTTGAATGTGTTTCTGGCGTGTGTGTGAGCAGAGCATGTGTGTGCAAATACGAACCCTGATTATTATTACTTTTTTTTACCTTTTGGCTTCGCTATATTTTTACACATTCGTATCATCGACCGCAATAGTAAACAAGCATTTGTGCATATGTAAATTTATTTTTAATTGCGATCCTGTGTGTAAAACGGTTGAGTATTAAACCACCCCTTCGTGTTGAAAAAACCTGAAAAGTCTTTTGAACGGAAACACTATTAAATATTAAAGCTGAAGGCAAAAAACGAAAACAACCAAAGAAACAAAACCGTACTTCATTCGTACTCGTACTGATGAGTTTCAATGGGTTAATGTACATATACCCAGTAGAAATCGGTTGTATGCATTCATGCAGTAAGCATGCTGTATCAGTGAAATAGTGTGAACAATTCATGCGAAGCACAGTGTTTTAATTATATGGATTTCGCTGAAACTTTACATGTGCACTAACTTTGCTTAGGAATAGAAAATTATGAAATTTCGTAAATATGGGATAATTGCCACGCCCGCGAATTTTGTGGGCGGAAACATTAAATCTAATCCGATTTCGATGAAACCTAGTTTGTAATCTTTCTTTAATTAGAAAGCCCGAAATATAAAATATGGGGAAGATTGGATCACTATAACGTCCAAGACTCGCAAAAAATGTGTGCCCAGTATTTAAATGTGATGAAATTTCGGTTAGTTTTCGTTTTTTGCTTTCCACTCTCAGAAAACAGAGGGTTTACTAAAAAATTACATGGGTGTAAAAATTCTCCTTTCTCCCAATGTTTGGTGTGATTATTCAATTGTTCGAAAAATTCTTTTCGCGAAATTACGCAAAAAGATGCCGAAAATCGAAAATTACAAATATTTACATAGTCGCACGAAAAGATCAAATTATATATTCGAAAACTGCATAAAATTCTCTAAAGCATACGTCTAATTTCAAGACCTGACCCTGCAAACCAAAGTTCCCGAAATCTTAACGAAATCTTTAGGAGTATCTGATTTCTGTAACGATTTTTTTTCGAATCTTCAAAGAAAATTATATGAAGTGGTTGACACGAACTCGTAAAGAAATTTCTGTACGAAAAATAAAGAAAATTCTGAAAAAAGTCTGCAAGAAATTCTTCACATAGCAGCATTATTTTCATTTCTTTACCGATTTTCTTCCGAAATTTCGTAAAAGAATGGAAGTGTGCGTAATTTATTTCATTTTAGAAAATTCTGCAAAAAATCGGATGGGATCTTTCCGAATTCTTTAAAAATTCTTTACGATTCAGAATACTCTGAAAAAATGGTTTGCAGGGGACTTACCGGCACTCACACTCTTTTTTACTTATAATATTTAGCATCTACTTTTTGTAGACAATTTTTTGATAAAAAAAAGGATAGTACCAGATAAATGATAAATACCTTCACCTGAATATTTCACGTTACTTAAAAGCTTTATTACGGTTTAAAAAAAAACTTGCTTTAATGGGTTCAACGCCAAAGGCAACTAAAGTGATTAGTCGGTATGGCGCCGATTTTAGTATTTTTTTTTGGGAAATGTACCGTTCCAGTTAAGGGAAAGTGAGTAAATGATCTGAAATTTTGTATTTAAGACTTTTACTTTTCCCAGTCTAAGCCAACTGTTTTTTTTTTATCAACTGTCCCCATGACTTTTTTCCAGGCCCCCATATAGTCGAAACACTGTACGACGTCATGAATTTCCACAAATAAATTCAAATTTTAGTGAACTGCAAGCGAACGTACGTTATTGTTGTTTTAAGTACATTTCTTGATAAATTTAACTAGATACTATGCAGCAGTGGAATTTTTGTAATATTTTCAGTCTTGTATAAAAATTTGAGTAAACGGACGTGATGTGCGATAATATTTGCATATTTAAATGCTACTTTTTGGTATGTACGCGTATCTGCCATACATTAAAATATGTATATCAGAAAAGTAGCATTTACATACGGGGATACATAACGTGGAAGAATGCATTTTTGTGTGTTTGAAACATTAATACAGCCATATGCATACAGCAATAGTACAAGTGAATGGTTAGAGTACGCATAGATACGCTCTGAAAAACCACACTTGTTAAATGGAAATTAAGGTACATTTATACTTACTTGTATACACAGCAGCAAGTTCAAGCCACCAATAGCGATGCTGTATGCATAAAACTTCTGCTGGGCACCGTCATATATTCGCCAGTGACTGCAATAAATATCCCGCAATAAAATGGCCAAAATGCCAATGGTAATCACGTCTGACTATGTAAATGCACATCCAAATGCAATATTAAAATATTTATGTTCTATATAGAATCTATAGAATCTGTAGAATCTATAGAATCTGAGTATCTGAGTGTTTGTTTGTAGGTGAGTTAAAAAAAAAAAAATATTTTTAAAGCTCTACGCCATGCCAAAAAATAACTGCATGTTCAAACATATGTACATACTCGTTCAACGTGTGCGTGCCGATAAAGATGTGTTCGTGTCTACATTGATGAATATCGAGCATTCAGGATTTAATGATTTCGAACACGAAAGCTCCTGAGCAGCACTTTTTCAGCCTTTCACCCTTTCATCGCGCTTGTTGCCGCTGCCATTTTTGCTGTTGGCGCTCTTCGCTACAACAATGGTGTCGCGGTGGTCGTGGCCGCGCTGCTACTATCAAATTGACAATCATTGGCAGCCAAACGGATGTGTGACAGACAGACAAAGAACCAACCAACCAACCGACCGACAACGCTGCTCATCGAAAGACAGACAGGTGGATAGCTCGGTGAGCGGCGGTTAAGCCAAATGGCAAGAGGCCTGTGAAATGTGGCATGACCCCAACTGCTCGGCAGCCACAGACACAGTCGAGGCGGCGGAAGCGGGTTAATACAGTCAGTGTGGCAGTCAGCCCGCCAGCTGAATGTGTTGCTGCAATGCTCATGGCGTCGATTCCTCTATGGGAAATGTTGAGCCCCTTTTATTTATTTGCTTTTATTCCTCACCATTTTTTTTGTTTGACTATTTTTCATTCGACAGCATTGCTTCTTCGTTTATTGTTTTTTTTTTTCATACATATTTTTTTCGTTTGCTTTTTTGCGAGTCATTTTTAATTAAAATTAAAATTAATTGTTGCAATAAAAGCTTAAATTGCAGTTGAGTGCATTCTTAATGAATCGCGCCGTATGGAAATCAGCAATAAATTTGGAGTGAAAAAAAAATGTTTAATTGGCGATATAATTGCTGAAGGTTACAGCGCAAATAACTCTTCCAGGTGACATATTTATGTATTTGGCGTGCACAGTCTAGGCTTTTTTTATTTCTTAGATAAACATGCAGTAAATACATACGTACATATATGGCTAGAAAAAGGATTTTTAAATTCAGAAATGTCAGGTTCGATTGGTTAACTCCAGTGGCATTAAGATCAGGTTATGATGACGCTGTTAAACTTTAATAATTTTCTCCTAAAAGGCCGCTTAAAACTACAAAGGGTATATAGATATGTACGCCTGGCGGTTCTGCATACGTTGCTATGATACAGGTTAGTTCAGGGAAAATGGGTGTGGGCTTGCCTCCGCACATGCAGCAAAAGCCTTACTTAAAATATAAATTTATGTAGATATTAAACTAATTTAAAAGGCATGAAACCAGCCTATAAACTCAAACGATGCAGCAACAAATTGCAAAGGAGCAAGTATGAAGAAAACGCTTTCATGTACACGCTACATCAATGAAATTGGAGGGGAGAGAGGATGGCATTTCACCCCAGTTCAGTTCAGATTTCTGGTCCCACTGTTTGAATTCCCATCACAAAATGATCTGTCAGAACCCACACGACTAGCGATAGCTCTGGCTTTGCAAGTATAAGGAGCTGCTTTGACCGCCCCCGCACAACAAGCCACATTTCAGAATACAAGCCACTTCTGCTCGACAACCTTAAATCGGAGAGGTTAGCCGCCCACCAGGGTGGTTTCCTCCCACTTTCGGGAATCTGAGTGGACATGCCCTTTCAAGAGTTTTCGACCAACTTTTTCAACGCGTCGTCGAAAATATTCAAGTCCCTATACGACGCATAGGGAAGAGCCAAGCGAAGATGTCTGTAAGGTGTGCTAAGAGGACACGCTTCGTCCAATATACATAAATTCAATGTACGTGTGATCGGAAAAAGTAGTGGTGACTGGAGTATTTCTGAAATTGGATAAAAGAAAAACTTTTAGTACTGTCAGTCACCGCTTTTGCATCAGGACGACATCAGCTCCACCTTGCTCAAGGTGACCGCAACCCTTTCGAAGCCTAATGGGTTTATGGTCCCCTTGGCACCTCCGAGAGGGCCGAGGAAATCTGCATTTAGCTGGTCAGCGCTTGCCGATAAGCTAAAGTAATTTGCGTAGAAAAGAAAATAAAAAACAAAGGTATCGCTTCACATCCCAATAAACATTATGGCGAGTGTTCTAAAAACATAAAAATAAAATGTCCTTCGTATGACGGCGATGCCTGACTAAACGACATCATTTCAAGTTCATGTGACCGTGGAGTTCTTACCAGCTAAAACTTCGAGACCATGAGTCACATAAACTTGAAATTTATTATGCAGATATATCTAAATTAGTTTGTAAAGGGGGCATCGCATATCACAAAGGCGTCAAATTTGCTTTTAGCTAACTAAATGTTCTTTAGTAAACTGAAGAGGAATAAGAGTTTACAAGAAGGTCTAGCAGCTCTCTTAGAAGGCATATTTTTATAGAATGGGCCATAAGTCACATGTCACATGCCTCAACGAACCAGTTCATCATGTTGTCACGTAATCAATCGCCTGGTTCTAACCTATAGATAAAGTTTGGGAGTTGGAGTTGTGCGGGGGTTGCTGATATCGTCTCATTTTCACTGAGCGTGACACATAGCCTCGCAATACTCTACGCCCGGAAGAAACTAAAAGGCATTGTGATATTAAAAACTTTTTCAATAGTGTAAAACCAACCAAAGCGGTTGTAAAAATAAGAGGCTATTTAAGGCTGTTTGGACAAGTATTGCAGAAAATTCTACTCAAGCCATCTTTAAGTAAGCACCTCGTTACATTGTGATTATTCTATTCCTTATTCGATTTTGTTTCTACAACAACTTTGCTACCACAGCAGCCAATTTGACCGCCAATATGTACTTGCCAACGACTGCTTTTTTTCCTACGAAGTCCTCAACAACCAGATTTAGGGCCAAACAATCACCACACATTGCAAGGGAAGGGCTTTAGCTAAGTATTGCATAACACCAAAGATTTTCTGGCGGAATTATGGTTTGAATATTGCTTCAGGCTAAAATCTTACTAATACAGTTCTCATTTCCCTTCCTGGTTACCGTTTTTTTGTGTTTGACGACAATGATTAAAATATTTGTTTGAACCTATTCATTTATGCACGTAATATTTATCACTGAATCTGGTAAGACCATGAATAGCAGCTCTTGCCATACTTCTATTAAGAGAGACATTCAGTGTCAGCCTGAACCTGGGACTGTCTTGTATTTTAAACAAGTTCGACAAAATCGCGTGACTCTGGTACACCTATGGTGGGGATACTGCAGCATGATAAACATTTACTTACCCAGAATTGATCCCGAAATATCCAATATACATATTTCAGGTGAGTTGAGATACCTCACCTCATACACTTTTTAGTTACTTGTATCAAAATTGCATAGCAGCAAAAATTAAAAAGAAAACAAGATTTTCAAAAACACCTTTATTTTGAGATATAAAGTTTTAATTTAATCAAACGTCAGTTATTTTCTACATGCAATCAATCTTACAAAAATTCTATAAGTCCCTGGCAAGCAAATATGTGTCTTTAAAGCTAAACATAAAAAAAATGCTTACTTTCCCTTATTCGCCATTTCATTTTCATATTTAAGTAAATAAGACGAGCAGTCTGTCGGTAAAACATCCAGGCCAACGCCTCTGAATACAAAAGTACACTGGGTTCACGCCACAGCAACTCCCATAGCAACAGTAGCTGAGAGCTCAACTATCCAACGAGCAGCGGCCTATTACACTACTGCTACAATACTCCTGAGATAAAAAATAAGGACTATAGCAAAAAAAAAATATGCAAAGTAGGGAGAAATGATATGCTTCGCAGTCGTTCAGCCAGCGGCTATTGCTAGGCACGCTGTTTGGCGCGTGCTTGGCCTTGGTTGCACTACTTCGGATTTTGTTTCTGTGTCATCTCTCTCCATCCGTTCTTCCTATGTATACATAGTAAGAATTGTAAATGTAAGTACTGCCTTTTCTTTCCCCAATCTGTTACCTTGGGTGTCTACAATTTTCACTTCACTTTGCTTTACAACATTCACAAATCTGCAAAGTACTTCCCCCAATTCAGTGATTCAATAGTTCTGATGAAATGTATTTGTATACACTCTGAATTTTCCTTGTTGAACGTTAATGATGAGGGTGACACTTTGAGAAGCATCTTCTTTAATGCCTTGCTGAACACCGACGCCAACGTCGAGGGGGTAAGATGAGTTTAACGATGCGGCTGCGGCTCTTCATGAATGTACATAAGTATTCCGCCGTGCATTTTTATGAGTGGCTTGTTTATTCCCAGTTTCCGTTGGAGGTTGTTAAGTGTAGTTGCGTTGGTATTGGTGGCAACAATTTGCCATTACAAGTTGCTGGTTATTGTCTGCTTTTGAAGGTGGCTCTTTTTCCCGCGCTTTTGTACATTGTTGCTTTTGTTTGCTTTTGATATTATAATTATTGTATATTTGTTGAATTTGATTGAATTTGTGGAGTGTAGCCTGGGGAATGAAGAGCAATTGGTATATTTCATTTGTCTAGCTTTTGAGCTTAATTTACTGCGATTGGTATTTGAGAACGAAATTTAAATATGTATGTATGTTATGAACATAGCAATTGGCTTCGAAGTATTTAGCTTAAATTAATTATCTATTATCTATGCCGAAAGTTTTCATATTATTTTAGGTTACATCAATGAGCATTTCGGTACTGTAAATTTCGCAGCAACGCGGTGTTTTTAGGGGACAAGAACAAGTTTGCTATATTGATTTTTTCGTTTAACTAAGGCTCTTTATATGGAGGTTGTTGTCGTCAATATAATCTACTACAATCGAAGTAACATTTTTGTTAAATAAATGTTCAGCTTTCGGAACACATAAAAATACAATCGCCGTTCGGAGTCGGCGTTAAACTGTAGGTCCCTCCGCTTTGTGTGACAACATCAAGGCGAACGCCACAAATTGGAGAAGAAGCTCGGCCAAACACTAACATATGTGTAAGCGCCAATCTATTATTTCGGAACACTTCCACCTCAACTGATACTGACGCTGACTTAAGCATCTGTAAAAATTGCGGCCATCACTTTCAGTTTTTTATTTCCTCAGAAGGCTAAAAAAATATTAGCCAGTATTGCGTCAACGAAGGTGAGGAAAGGAGTTCTACTTTTCTTCTTATTTGGCGCTGTATCCGCCTAAGCGATTTTGGACGAGCTAAACAAAGCACGCCAATCGTTCCTCTTCTGCGCTAACTGACGCAAGTTGAAAATGCCAAGTGAAGCCAAGTCCTTGTCTACTCTCTTCCTGGTATTTTCATCGCAGTGGGGGCATCCTTCTTCCTCTGCTACCACCAGTGAGTTGCGATTTGAATACTTTCAGAGCTGGAGCAATGGAGTCCATTCGAACGACATGGCCAAGCCAGCGGAGAAGCTTTATTTTAATTCACTGCAATATGTCTATGTCGTTGTAAAGCTTATAGAGCTCATCATTCCATTGTCTGTGATACTAGCTATCGTAAAGGTCCATAAATCTTCCGAAAAATCTTTCTCTCGAATACTCCAAGAGCCGCCTCATCGGATGTTGTCATTGTACATGCTTCTGCGACATATTCCAACACTTGCATAATGAGTGACTTATGGAGTGTGGTGGAACCGGCTTTCAGACTACAAATCTAAATCAACGAGCGGACCCCAAAGTCAGTGTCGAGCCAATCGTGAGATTGGGATCAGGAGTGGTTTGGTCATTGTCTCCGGGCGCGGCGCACCATATTTGCCCAGGCACACGGTCATCAGGTGAGAAAACTATGTATCTTTCATCGAGGCCTGGGAGAAGTCTTATGGGCCAATGTGAGACTTTTGATGATCTTTAGGTGTTTGCAAAGACCCGTTTGAATTTGTCCATGTTTTATGAGGGATGCTGGGCAAACACATCAGCATCGCACGTTTAAAAATTTAGTTCCAAAGTCTGAGTTTCTTCGCTTTGCAGAGCAGTACAGACAGTCGGACTATTGTGGTCGCGATTAAACTTAGTTAATTTTATCTCATAAGTATGTACTCTGTGCAGATAATTACCTGTTGTGAAACCACTTGCGTAAAGTTTCAATTAGTTTATTTCTGCAGCCGCTTAGCGGAGCGCATAAGCGTGGAAAGTGCGGAGTGGGCCACTTTTTGACGCTAGTTAACTGAAAGGAAGATTCAATCCTAAAGGCCATGAACGCTGGACAACCGGCGGAATAATGTAAAGTCACGAGAATAGCTTTCGGGCGAAGTTTGGAGTCGACGAAAAATTATGGGCTACTGTCGACCATAATAGGGAGGGAAGATGATCGCCGGGATCTCCATACATAGGATGCGTATCCGTATGCGTAAGTTTTCCATTTACGCTTAGAAGTCACAATTCATACAACTAGCTTACATTTTCATGCATTGCTATATAGATGCTGCCGATAATTCAATAATAAAAGGATTGCTCAGAAAACATTTGTCTCGCTCCCTTTTGACAAAATCGGCTCCCTTAGCCGATATATCGTTGCTGGAATAATGAAATAGTGTAACATGAAAAGTATAGTTTTGAGAAAAACGAATTGGACGTTTTTATAAACCATTACAAACCATACAAATACAATTTAATTTTTCGGGAATAAATTAGTGAGCCAAAGAGATATTTAAGAAAACTAAAGATTTTTCTAATAGATTAAAGGATTGTCTATCCAATGGTGCAATTATCGAATAATAGTGTATGTGGCATTTACACTGTTTCTTTATTCGAGCGACGATATGTAGGTGTGTGTATGTGTGAGTAACCTTATGTAAGGGAGTGTCAAAACTCGAATGTCACTAGTGAGCAAACCTTTAATTATTGAAATCATGGGTGCTGCCATAAAAATGTTTATATTAATTAATGTTTATATTAAATTTTTTCTGCCAAACGCACGCATGCTATAGAGATCAGCATTAACAGAATCGTACCCCTACTTCTTAGTGATTATTTCAAAGTATCAAAAAGGAAATACATGTATGTGCAAAATTTGACTAACCCTGGCTTATTTAAATAGTTTCTTCCATCGTCGCAGAATCATTAGCACCATAGAATGGTTCCAAAAAGATATTAAAACTAGTTTTTGCAAATTTATTTACTAATCACACAACTGAAAAAATGCGCCAGATCACAATGCTCCAACCGGAAAAAATAGTAATGCGTAGGCAAACCTATGTTGCCAAATTCAGATTTTTTTTTCATAAAAAATGTACACTAAATAGTACATATAATAAAAATAGCGTGAATATTTCTTCAAACAGTTTGTATTTAAAAAATATAAAAATAAATTTAGTAACCTGACAACATGTCAACAATCTAAATATATTTATTAATATTTATTTCGCTCCTTTGTATTCTAAGATTCTATAAGCAGTTGTTTGAAACTCTGAAAATTTTACAAATACTATCGATAGTGGCCCATGACCATTTGATGGCGCAAAAACTTAGAACCAATCGATACTATCGATAGTACCATAGAAAGTTTTAGAGCTCTAGCGAAGAGCTGAAAAGCTGCATGTATTAACTCTTATGCAGAATATAGTCAGATGAACGCATGCCAACTATCGCGGGATCAGCCTTCTAAGCATAAGTTACAAAGTATTATAGAGCGTATTGTGTGAAAGACTGAAGCCCACCGTCAACGAACCGATTAGGCCTTACCAGCATGGTTTTAGACCTGGCAAATCCACCATATAGACCATATCTTCACAATAGACGAATATAAGTTGGCTCTATGCCGCGATGTCTGAATTTGGTGTCTCTGCAAAACTAACCTCCGAGGTTTTATACAAATTGATTCCTTTTCGTGTGATTTCTTTAACCCGAAGAAGCCCCGAAAATTGCTATTTGTAACAAATACATATGTATGTATTCAGGTATAATCTTAAACGGTGTTCATATAAGGCGATTTTACTGGCAACATTAGAGGCGACTAGTTGAATAAAAGGTTGACTGCCCCCAAACTTTATTGGAAGCGATTAGTTGAAGGCCACTCACACCAGGCGATGATTGCTAACTAAAAATTGCCTATAAAATCGCCTCATATTAATACCGTATTACTAAATCGTGTGACAAGATTGCAAAAACATTTGCACTTTTTTTGCGAATCAATTCTGCCCAATTTAAAAATCCGAAAAAAAATTCAATTGAGTGGTTGCTAAAAAAAAATGTCGCCTAATTTTTTTCATTTTGTGACTATAGCCCGATATGAAATTTTATACAAATTTGTACAAATACGCCCATCATGTGATCCGGTCTGTGCACAAATTTAAGAGCAAAGCTATGGATTTCAATTGATTTAATGATAATGTTCAAAAAAATAAAGTTTCTTATGCCCTTTTATGGATATTTGCTACAAATAAATAAAAAATAGTAAACTGATTTTGTTTAAACCAGCATTCATTTAAACAACATAAGTATGTCTGCCCGTAAATATTTCGAGAGCAACAAATGTGTATGCCCCTGAGGTGTTGTGTTGGCGCTAAATTCACTTTGACGCTACCAAATTGGCTTAATTGCTACGCATTAAAATTATGCAAAAAGCGGAAAATTCTATACAATACACAAATTGTATGAGAAAGAGAAAAGCGTAGCGCAAAATGCAACGAAATGGTACAACGTCAGTATAGAGCAAGCCTCTAAAATGCAAATGTAAATACGTA
>NW_023458560.1:22065633-22102649 GCF_013731165.1 Rhagoletis pomonella
TGAAAAAAAATTTTAACAGGTGGCAACTCTGTTAATGTTTTAACCTATATTTACTTGATTTTAAACATTTTCGAGTTGAAATATTCATAAATATAATTTTGGCCGCATAAATCGGCTAAATACCCCTATGTGCATCGGCGGTACAGGCGACAAGCCCTATTTTTAACCGACTTCCAAAAAAGGAGGAGGTTATCAGTTCGTCGGAATATTTTTTTTTATGTATGTTACCGCATAACTTTGGACCACGTCAACCGATTTCGATAATTCTTTTTGCATCGGAAAGGTAGTGTCTCAGAGGTGGTCCCATACTAATCTGGTTGAGATCCGATCAGTGGATCATGAGATATATATATATATATTTTTTTTTATATGGGAGTTGAAGTCGGTTTTTTTTTTGCTAAAAATTACTCGTTATTTCATGAAATGGTTTAAGAATCCCACTATCGCAAATAGCCAGAGTTAAGGAGAGTGTAAGACAAGATAATAACCTGATCTTATACATGTGTCAATCCTTTAGAACGCCAAAAGCCATTTTCTAGGTGTGTCCTTTTATTTGTTACATCTAAAAATTTTTTGTTAGACTCCTTCAAGGGGCAATTATGTTCTTTGATTTCCAAAGGTTTCTCAATAGTACGGGGATTTAATTTAGTCTTTAAAATGTATAATAAGGTATAAAAACTTAGCGTCCTGAAGTGCTTTGCCTGTGAGTGAGTATCTGTGCCTTACGGAGGTATACAACCCCGACGAAAAAGCGATATGTATGACAATTTTTTACAATGCATTTTGGGTTTTAAAATGTAATTGTAACTTTGTCAGTTCAAAATTGACCCTGATTAGTTAAATCATTTCTGTCTAAAAGTAGCTCAACATGAGCGCTTAAAATTTCCTACAGGTATGACAAGTGTCATTACAAACATCACTTACTTACGTTCAACGCATACTACCAACACATATTTTCAGTGTTCTTTTTCTTTTGCACCCCATTTTCTCACCCGTTTTACATTGGTGCAAATTCATTCCATAATTATATGCATTTCCATTGGATACTGTTGGGTTTTTCGTTTCAAAGCAAATGTGCATTTTGGTTCATCATCGTTTTTACCAGTATTTCTGGTTCTTTTATTTTTTTTCGAGATGAATTGAAGTATTTACGTGCTTTACATACATAGCGTAGCACTTAATTTTCCGTTTCGTTCACGCACTAATGTTTTCATTTCAGATGAGCATTCATCATTGCTGTAATTTTTCGCAAATGCCAAAATGTTTGCGTTTTTGTTGTTTTCGGTAGAGCTCATACTTCTGCAGTTACAGAAATAAGCGTGAAACTTAAATGCCACAAAAAGTCTGGCCATTTTATTGCAAAACAACTGTAATATATACCCTTTGGGTAAAATAAAAAAAATAAAATGTTTACTTTTTTCATGGGTAAATGTTTTCTCTGGGTTTCTTAGAAATGTTTAGCTATAAGTTTAAATAAAAAATTTTTTGACACAGATTACGTCTCAAATGTTGTATGGAGTTGTAATTTTTAGAACTTCACAAAGACGCTTATTGCACAAGAACTAATAAAGCGATATCAAAAAAAAGTCGGCGTTTGAAAGATAAAATTCCAAGCCTACCGACAAATTCATTTTGGGTTATGTTTCTGTCCTAGAAACAACGCTAAATATTGGCTTGTATGAGCATAAATGATTTTCCATACAAATTCACTTCGTTATCATTTTGCAAAGACGTGCTTGCGCTGAAAATGAGAAAAGGAGACAAATGGTATGTACGTATAATTCAGCTTTTGAGTAGCAGATGGTGCACCTCCGGGGAAATATTTATAACTTAACCGCAGCTAATGTACATATATACATAAAGATGTATGTTGATTGCAGTTAATGTGGATCTGTTCCTCTTTTAGTAATCTATCAATGCATAATACGCGAACCATTTTTGGTGTTATCAGATCTGTTCATTCGATATTACGCGCGGTATTAAATTATACAGCTTAGCCTTTTGATGTGCAATAACGTTTTATTTTTTCAAAAGGAGTTGCCACCTGATAAACAATTTATTGTAAATTAATTATAAGTTAAATCAATTACTACAATATGCCTATCGAACGAAATGATTTTCTTATTTCTTATTTATATGTAGGAGGTTTACAAAGTTCAATTGAATATATGCAATACATAGGTTAAATAAATTATTTCAATATGGATATCAATCAAAATTGCTTTGAAGAAACTTTATTTCCATCCTACATTTAAGAGGGTTGGCATCTGATGTTTAAATTAAATTCAACTTGAATTAATGGAATTAGATAATTTAAATGTGTATCGCAATGGGATGTCAGACGAAAAAGGTTTAAAAAGGTTTTATCTTGAAAATAAATTTGAACAGGGATAGGTTAACGGAATTACCACAATATGGATATCAATCAAAATGGTTTTGCAAGAACTTTATTTCTAAACTGCATGTAGGAGCGTTGCCACACGTTTACATAATCAAGTTCAATTTAATTTATAGCAAATAGTAAATTTAAATATGTATCCCGATATGAGTGTCTGTTTGAAAAATTTAATTCAACTTGAGTTACGTATTCTACGTTTGAGACGCAGGTCAAGACGATCCATGATGATTTTTTAATGGAATTCAAAAATTACTGTACTGTTTTTTTCGAAGAGAGTACCTAACTGGTAAAACCCCAAAGACAAAGTTAAGATATGGTGTTTTACATTTAAACATTAATTACACACATTTTATCGTATGTATTTGCAATTATATTAACCCTTCGTAGATGGGGTATACCACACCCCAGCTGCTTAACCCTTGTGTTAATATCCGGTTACCGGGGTACCCACAACAGGACCTTTTTCCGTATAAGTTCCATATAAGAGTATAAGTTGACATTTCTTTCCCATCCTCCGGATCGTCGTTATTTAGCTTATATAAAGGAACTTGGACAATTGAAAGTAAAAAAATTGTGTTATTTATCAAAAAAATAATCTACTTGAAATGTAGTATACCGTACCAGCACCCGGGTACCCGGGTACCCAATCATTTCGGTAGTCTATTGTGTAGTTTTTTTTCTATTATACGCACGTAATTCGTAAAAATAACTATACTATATAACTTATTAGGAAAACAAAAACGATTAAATAATCACTTTATTTATAGCAAGTATTATATTTTTTTTGTGATGTTTTTGGAATGTTCATGACATAACGCTTGTTCACATTCCCAGTAGTTCTTCCTCGTTTTTCGTCTTTTTTTCCAGTTTATTTCAAATGAAACCACAACCAGTTACTTCGATTCTTCCTGGTGCATTTCGTTCAATTGAAGGGTTTGGCGTAACGTCCACAGTAATTTTTTGACGACCTATGATGCTTTCAATGGTGGCGATTTTTGTCGTATAATTTGTCATTATTTGTACGTTTGTCAAACGATTTTAGATATTGGTTTTGTTAACTCCTCGCTCAATTGACGCATAAACAGCCGTCACTGGTTGATTTGCTTTTGCAGTATTTCATTGGGGCGTTTTCTTGTTTTCGTACGAATCGAAAATCATGAAATTTGCTATCATTTTCTACAAAAAAAATTGCAAATTTTCGATTCGCACGAAATCCAGAATATGCCGCATTATTTTTTATAGGATATAAGATATTAAGCGAGTGAACTAATATCTATTATATTGAAAAACATCGCTAAAGGCCATCGGAAAAGTCGCCGTTTCGTTGTGTATCTTCTAGCCATCTGGTTCATGGTATCAACGCCAGGTTTATACTTATTATAATAAGATATAATATGGGGTGTCTTCTTATCATCCCTCACAGCCTTACCGCAATGCAATGTGGATAGCATAATTACGGGTTTATTTCTGTTTGGTATGTATAAGCACATAGTTACTCCTTCATGGACACCAAATACGGTAGAGTACTGCTCTCAGGCCCTCTTTGGGGCCCATTATGTTTTGTATGTAGGGCTTATTTTTTCACAAAGTACCAACAAGAGTACAATTCCATGAAAGCAAGTGCTTGGAAAGGGACATACATAGATGTAAAAGCAATGCCCATACATACATTTACTTTCGCCTGTGCCTTTGTTTGCGATAGCGCATGTGCGTGTATTTTAATGTAGTTAAGGGACTCCCATATTATATTTGAAATTTTTCTTAATGAATTCTCTTAATTTAATCTGTATTCACAAAAAAATTTCAGTCCGCAAAATGGATTTGTGAAGAATAGTAAAACAAATACTGTGTGGGTATCTGGGTACCTCGGGTGCTAGACAACGTAAGAAAATTTGGGTATTAACACAAGGGTTAAAAATCGTAATAACTCTTAAATAATAAAAACGGCGAGTCCGTTTTCCCAGTAGCCATAAATTCAACGTCGCCGTTCCGAGTAGCGCAATTAGTTTAGTCCGGCTTTCGCCACGAATCGCGTAACAAGTGCGCAAAGTGCATATATTTGAGTTTTGTACTCAAGAAGAGACATTAGTTCATAAGCGGAAGGAAAAGTTTTTTTTTTTAGTTAAGGCCTATTAAAATGTATAAGTTAATACGAAATTTCTTATTAATAAAATAATAAAATAATAATTTGTTGATTTTATTTAATGTTATTACTGGGGTATGCCAAACCCCACCTAGTATGGCATGAGAGATTTAGTCACCTATTAGGTATACGGAGGGTTAAAGCATACAATTTTTGAATGACATTATTTTGATGGGGATGTCCAGAAAAAAAATATAACATAAAATTCTAAAATTGATATTGATATCATTTATTTGATATCCAAATCATTATGAGAGAATGCCAAATAATATTTTATAATTATTATTTTTTTTTATTTTTTTGTGGTTTGGCATTTCCACTATTTTTCAAAGAATTTGGTGATGGTGCGACTATCTCTCCAGGTCCTGTTGGATTTGGATGATGATGCGGCGGTTCCTCAATGGGAGGGTATGAAGCAAGACTCGGTAATCTGAGAGTCGCACCTTGTTTGATAGAGGACGAGTGATTTCTTCGATTACAGCTCCAATCCATTTTGGCACACTTGCGTAGTTAAATAGGTACCCACGCTGTAAAATATCTTCAAGATGCCGAATGGATAGCGGCGGTAACAGTAGCGACGACTGCCGACTGGATGGAATCCATGGGTGTGAGTCTGACGGAGCAGACATCGAAGGTGTTACTCATCAGTGGCCGTAAAATAATAAAGCTCTATGAACACATGCATTACATCTGCGGGAAAGCTGCAAAAATAAATCGCGCTCACGATGATAATGGTAAACGAGAGGGGAGCCGAGGTCTAGATAGATTCACTCCAAGAAGCTTAATATAGCCGTGGAATTCAGTCGATCTACAGACTCTGTGCATTAAGGGTTTGTTTTCCTTTTCGGGCGTTGTCCGAAGATGTAGCCCTTGTGGTGGCTGTGCAAAAACTCTATTGATTTACTGGCAAAGAAAACCTCATTAAACGTTCCTGACTACTCCACAGCACTGAACACACGACCGCTAGCAAAAAGGCGCACTCTGTCCAAATGGCAGGAACGGTAGGACAGAGCTATCAATGGCCGCAGGACATATCGGCTCATACCTAATATTGAGACCTGGAATAGTAGGGCACACGGCGAGGTCGACTTCAATATCACCCAACTACTACCTGGCCATGGCTGCTTCAGATCCTACTTGCAGCGCTTTAACCACGAAGACTTCGGCCACTGCGAGACTTGTGGTTCCAACTTCTTGAAGACGCGGATCATGTACTGTTTAGCTGTCCATGTTACAATGCAGAGAAAGAAGTTCTAGGTACGCGAAGTATTCGGCGAACGTCCCAAAGCACAGAACTTAGTGCCAAAAATGGTGGACAACTGAATCAACTGGGAAGCAGTGAGCACTGCAGCAGTAGCAACAATCACTAAATTGAGGAAAGAGGAGAGGTTGAGATCGATTAGACGTAGAGAAAGAACCTGTGTGGTCGCGGCCCATATCTGAAACAGCTTGCTATTTAAGAAGCGTCGAGACGTACAAAGACCTTGGACACCAAAATGCACCCACGACCCTGCCTCTCGAATATAATGTGAGGGTGTGGGGCCGTATAGCTCGTAGAACAGGGGTGAGGGTGGGTTCAATGGTTCACAGGGTCTGGGCCAAGCAGGTGCTACTTAGGACGAACTGCGCTAAGACAGGAACGTACGATAGAGCTTAGTGCTGAAAACCGCCTCCCGACGAAATACCAAACAATGGTACCAAGGGGTATACGCTACAGCGGACAGACAAGGAGTTTTAGTTCGGATTGAAGTTCCACTCTACGGGGGTTAGGTTCTCGATGCATTCTTTTTGTATAAACAAGAACGTATCAACACTGTGTCACCTACCCTAAATTGTCTCGGTATAGGGTCTCCCCAATGAATCTAATAAAAATAGGTTTTAAGTTTACAATTGAGCAAAAGCTCTACTGGAGTTAATTTCCGTGGTCGAATGCGGCGTGATGTGCTGACTTAGAAGGACCTCTGGAAGGCTAGTATCCATCCCACCCTTTTCTAATAACTTACTTACAAAGTTCTTGGCTTTTTGAACCATCCTTTTTGCGTGCCCATTCGCTGTTTCGCTATCAGAGACAATAGCATCTGGGACCCCAAAAGTGGCGAATACTTTAAGAAGTGGAGCAATTAATGATTGACCAGATGTGCACTTTACAACCAATACCTCCAACCATTTGGAAAACGAATCAACTATAACTAGAAATAGCCTTCCGCGAACAGGTCTGGCGAAATTGATGTGGAGACGAGATGGTGGGTGCTTAGTAGCCTCCCAATTATGAATTGTGCAGACGTAATGCCACAACGCGTTTGATGGCACTCCAAGCATTGTTTTGCTGACTGTTCAATGGCTCGGTCTGTATTTAGCCCCCATACATAATCCCGAGTCAGTGCCTTTATCTTTAGCTTTATTCCGAGTATAAAATTCGAACATTTTTTGAGAGCGTTCTAAGCATTCTCCCCACCCCTTTAACGCGCAGTGGAGTACTTTCGCAAGGTCGAGATCCTTTGCAGTCTACGATGCAATGCTTTTGGAACTCAAAACTAATCTTTCGATTTATTCCACCATTAACAACTTTTCTGTTTCTTCAACTACCAAGTCGTTTTTGTCGGACAGTGGACAATGGTTAAGAAAATCAGCGTCCCTTATCTTACGGCCTTCACGGTGTACTATTTCGAAGTCGTACGCATTGAGCCAAAGCGTTTGAAATTATGGCAGGCGTTGGTTTGTTCGTGTTGTAGCTTTTTTAATATTTTTTTAACCAAATATTGTTGTTGGCCCAAGCAACTCATAAATTCGGTATAAAATTATTCTTTAATAAATTTTTTTTTATATTATTTAAAAAATGCAAAGGAAAATTTTCCTGTTATATTTTGTACAAATAGAAATGTGAAATTTTATTAATTTGTCAACTAACTGTCAAATATACATGTTCGCCTCTAAAAATCCTGAGAGAATGTTTACCTTTTTAACAAGGACAAAAAAAAAGCTGTATGTGCTTTTTAGCTTTTCCCCATCCATCATTTGTTATACAATTTTTTACAGCAATACATAAAAATCTAAACAAAAAAAATACTGTTTATTTTATTTCTCACTTTTCTTACAAAATACCATACGGTCTTTCTTTCACACTTCGTCCACTAACACAATCACACATTGTCAAATTGTGGTGAACGTGTTGTGAAATGTGCTTATTTGCTGATAATGCTGCTGTGTGCTTGCAGCAAATACCAAAAAAAAAGCTAAAACTCGATTATGGCACCTTAAAAATAAATACAAATAAAGCTATAAAGGAATCAAAAACAACCATGGCTGTCGACATTACAACCTAATTCGTCAGCATTGAACAAATTGACATTTCCGTAAATTTCATTTATTTTGTTATTTGTTCGATGCCTTGCCGGTAACCGCAAACGAACGAAAGTGCATTAAATCATTTCACGCTTTTTAGTTGTTTTAATACTTACTGTACACAACTACTTTTTCAAGTATGTTTTTATATAAGTAATCTGCCCATCTATAAAGACATGGCGATTTCTTGCTTTGGTTTGTATTCGCTCAGACGCCTTCACCTGCGCTGACACCGTGTCAACAGCTCATTTATTTGTCGTAATTTTTTCATTTTTTTCGATTACTGCACACCTTTGCTTTTATTTTTGCGATATTTTCAGTTGTTGTTTGTTTTGTCTGAGATGTAAACATGCAATTTTCGTGCCGCAAGGACATAGTTTCAGCCAGACACATCAAATATCCTTAACTACCGACCTTTGTGCGCAAAATTGAGCAATCAAGACCCACACACAGAAATACATATATGTAAACACATTTGTGCACAATGTCCCCGCAAACATATTCTAAACTTTCAGAATATATGAGTCCGAAAGTATTTAGTCCTATGTATTTAAGAAATATGAATTTCAAAAAAAACACTTTTCTCCATATATGAATCCTATAGTGCTCTTATGGTCCAAATCATGAGTCGGCAATACAGATTCGGAATTTTTATCTATACATACTTTGAAAAATATGTACAGTACAAAAGCAATGTAAAAATTTTTTATTCCTTGCTAATGTTATAAATCCGAAAGTGAGTTTATTACGCTTGAACTGCTTAATCGATCATCTTGAGATTTTGCACACTGGTGTCATAAAGCCCAACTTAAAATATAGAATGTCTCGATTAGACAAAGGGGCGTGACATCTACCATACAAACGTAATTTTTCATACTGCATATCTCAGGAAGTATATGTGGTAGAGTACTGGAACTCGGTATGGAGATATATAAAATAAATTCGATACTCATGGTGGAGAGCTGCCACCTGTTTAATAAATCAAATGCAACTTGAACTATTTGAGATTTGTAATACTATATGGTTGCCAGACGAAAGAGGCCAAAAAAGGTTGTACTTTAGAAAAGGGCTACCGCCTGTTCAAAAATTAAATTCAATTAATTTAAATGAATCCTTTGAAATACTAGTATCAAACGGAATGGTTTTGAAAAATATGACTGTCAGACGAAAGAGGTTAATAATATTGCAGTTTGAACGCAATTTCAAGAGGGCTGCTGTTTATTTATTTATTTATTTATTTTATTCGAATTCAATGAAATTATATACAAGTTAAAATATTAGCTGCGAGAGTGTCTAGACATTTTTAGATTCAACATGGAGACCTTTCTGAGTTATTTGAAAAGGGTTGCCAACTATTTTAAAACTAAACTAAAATAGAATAATCTAAGAAGTTAAATCAATTATTCAATAGAGGTATAAATTTAAATGGCTTGAAAAGGCTTTATTTCTAAGCTACAAGCAGCAGAGTTGCCACCTGTTTGAAAAATCATACTGACCTTGAATTATGAGAACAAGGTTATAAATATGTACATAGCTATCACAATATGCGTGTCTGACGAAAGAGGTTTAAGAAATTCGCCACCTTTTTCATAAATTAAACTCAAACTATTTAATAACTTCAATAAATTATTAGAAGATGGGTATAGGTCGGAATGGTTTTGAAAAGGCATCATTTCCCAAGTACGTGTAGAAGGGTTGCTATTTGCTTAAAGGGGATCAGTTAATTAAAAATGTATCACAAGGAAGATGTTTAAGAAAGTCTTAGTTTGAAAATATTTTTAAGAGGGGGTTAAAAAAAACTTTTAAAATCTTTTATGCATTTGACTGAGTTTAAGTATGTTGAGTTTTATTGAAATAAATTACACCCGCCTAGTTTAGCACGCAGAAGTTTCATATGTACACTCAGCGAAGCGAGTTAGTCACATAGAGTAAATTTATTAAATCTAGGTAGGAATGTATTAATGTTCCTAAGTCCACCCATCAAAATAATTGGCAAATGTTAATAAACGATTTGGATATTAAGTTAATCATTTTATTGATATATATGAAAGTTATTAACATATAAAATAAATAATGATGTTTATAAAATAAGTTTTTGCGGAATAAATTTTGAAAAAAAATAAAAATATTTATGAGGCCAATAGGAGTCATATAAAAGCCTAAAAAGAGGCTTCGAAATGAGTCACAAATGAAGAGAATAAGAGTCTAAGAAAGCTCTGAATATGAGCGCAATATGAGTCAGATGTGACCCATTTTATTATGGTTTAGTTGATAATATGAATTCCAGTTCATATAAGTCGACCTTTTCCAGAAGGAAAACACCCTAATTTAGACTCTTAAATAAGCTTATTAAGAGCGTATGAGTCCTTAGTGAAACATTTATGATTCCAAATGTTTGCTGGGATATCCAATAAACGTATTTGTTTTCATTTGCTATTTGTTTGCATACTAATGTGTCATGAAATCATTTCAATTGCATGAAAATCGTTTTCGCGAAACATGAAACGCTTAATGAGCGCTGAAATGAGGAAGCAGAAATAAAGTTAATGACCGCATTCGAATGTGGAGCAATTAATGTAATGTCATCGATAATTTCATGGCTGCCGAAAAGTCTCTACGAAAATCGAAACCATTCCGACTTTAGTTGCTACATGCCACCAAAAGTTTTTAGGCTTAGTAACAGTAATTTATGTGATTCTTAACAATTTTCATACCTGTGTGCATTTGTGCACAAGGGCTTTATGACTTTGTTCACATAACTGTTTTTGTTGCTTATCTCGTTCAAGATAGAGTTGAAGATGCATTTACCAACATACTCATAATAAAGAGCAAAAACTATTAAACTATGGCTGTCTGGCCACTAGGCTGGCACAAAGAAATAAAGTCGGAATTTTGATGCAATCACCTCCTATTTTGATGCAATCTCCTATATCGAAAAAAATACCGTTTTTTTTTAATACAAAAAATTTTTAAAGTCGCTAAAGCGCTCAAACTTCGTCATTTATTTTTCATAATTTTTTTTAATATTAACTCATTTTTATGGGTCCCCAAAAATTCCGGAAAATTCAACCGCCCTTCTTTTGTGAAACAGTTGCCGTATACGGCATACCGTTTATGACAACATGCGCCGAATATATGTATATATAAAGTTTTGCCCAAACTTAAACTTCTTTATTTGTTCTTATTCCTATGTAAGTGCTAAAATTTTTTTCGTTGTAATTTTTCTACTTTTCCTAAGTACCTTACATTACATCAATTTGGTTGACAGCAATGCCGTTAAATTAATGTTGCTGTGCTCGCCTGCCTACCTATTAATATTCGAAAGCATATTACCGCCGAAGTGCCAACCACAAGCCCAATTTCAGCTATTTTCCTAAGAACATACACTTATTTATATACATACATATGAATATATACTAAATAGGAGTCAAGCTCAATGATGTCGACGCGTTTTAACAAGGTATCAGTTACTTAGTCTTACTCTGTACAATGGAGTCAAGCAAGCAAAAAATTATTCAGAATTGTAAGAGGTTTGTATGGCGACAACTAAATTGACTTTCTTAAAAAAAAACGCAAATAGAAAAAATTCTTGGTCAGTTTTCAGAATAAGTGATTTAGTCGGATTAAATTCTTTCTTTATTCAGTTGAAGTGTTCACGGCCGTATCGTTGCATGCAGCGCTTCCGTATGGCTGGTGGTGGTGCCTCTGGTAGTTTTGCCTCTGGTAGAATTTGTTCGTCGCATTTAAGTCAGCAGAACTATATATACAGGATGCTTGAGTTATCTATAGCCAGATATACGCAACACACGGCACCTCGCAAGGCCGTTTCCTTTATCCGTTCCTTTGGAGTCTAACAGTGAATATCCTGTTCTTAAAGTTGCAGAACACGTTGATGATCTTGACTTTGTGACAGTATGAAGTCACACCCAAGTTCTATGCAACCTGATTCAAGGCGCCTTATGTGTCTTGGGAACCTTGGGAATATCAACGCGTCAAAACCGGAAATGATTCTCTTTTCAAAGAAAACAAAAATTGTTCAACTACAACTTTCTTCTTTGGGGCTTGAAACCCCAAGTTGTCAACTTGATGCACAAAGAAGTTTTACGTTCCATTCTGATCTACGGGAATGACGTTTTGGTGGACGTTCATGGATAAATCTACAATGAAAATCAAGCAATTAATGGTTCAAAGGGTTCTCAACGCCCGCAAACACCCTAAAGACCTTGCTTCACTGTCTACCTGCGGACTTTTACGGTAAACTGCGGGCAAGCTATACGACATTAAGATGAAATGTGTTATTAAATGGTGTGATATGAAGATCGGACAATCTGAAATTCTAGAGGAACTTTTAGCGGACTTTATGCCGCTCGATTACCCAGTTCCGCCCACTGGTCGGAGGAATTATTTTCAAAAAGGACCTCTTAAATTGGCGTTTTAAAGAAGACTGTTCAGGACTAGTTCTAGACTAATTAAGTCTAGTTCCGGACAATTTTTGAATTGGGACCCTCACGAAAATTTCGGCGCCAGTTTGGGATCATAGCGACTAGCGTGCTTTGTTGAACGCGGCCAAAATCGCTTAGGCGGTTACAGCGCCAAATATGAGGAAGAAGAAGAAGAACTTTGGTATCATTTTGGGCCTAGTAAGGGACTATTACGGGACCATTTCAAGACTTGTTCCAGATCTTTTAGGTTCAGGACTATTTCATAACCATTTCGGGATTAGTTTGGGATCACTTTGTTTTAGATTCTAGCTGGACAAAATCACAACTTTTTGAAAACTACTTCAGGATAATTTTGAGGGTAGTTAATGGTCATTTCGGAATAGTTTGAAACTAGTCAAGAAATTATCCTGTAATAGTTTTGAACTATACCCTGAATGCATAAAATCAAATGCAATGAATGTTTAATTTCTAACCTAACCTATTTATGTATGATTACCTAGTACTCTCGTCTTTTCTAAGAAAATAGGACGAAGGGACGGCATCACAATGGGACCATGGTGGCCAGTGATCAATGAAGACGGGCAGGATAACCTTACCTAATCTAACCGGTCCAGCACAATTCCATTCTATTCTATATCATTCCAATCCATTTTACCCATTTTTTTTTTCAGTTTTTTCTCCAAATGTAAACACTGCGCAAACTACTTTACTGCTAACACATAGCTTAACTGAAAAAAATATCCTAGACACTTTCTATTGGACCAACATTAATTTGGTGATATTTCACGCCGCCATTCAACAATGTCGCCATTAAACAAAGTTGATGCTAGCACATCGCCGACGCAATGGAGCAATTTACTATGATAATTTACTTAAATGTGATTAAATAAATATTCCACGCCTAGCCCCAATGCAGCATTACGAATGCTGTAAAGCAAACGCAGGCCAGTACGTTGTAGTGTAACGAGAAGTTACATAGCCAAAAGTGAGATGTGAGAGGCGGGAATGTCTGAAAAATTAGGCGAGGGGTTGGTGTTAGTGAAAATAGTAAAGTCAAATATATAGTCATGGCACTTATTTCGCTGGATTTGTTGGCCTTAATGTAAACGCACCGTTTGATGCCTCTATGCATAAAGCGTAACGGTGTTCGTAAGCGCTTTTTTGTGTCTACCACTGTTGAAAATGTCCTTAAATCACACACGTAATGAAGTTGTTGCTGTCGCTGTTTACATTTTATAGCTCATTATTTTTACATTTCAAAGTTTGTTTTGCTGTTGCAAATAAATTACAGTTCCGTACTTACAGCCAAGTATCGAACGCAAGCGCGCATAATATTCGCCACGCAGCATCACCACATTATTATCCTTTTTGAATGGTTGTTGTAGCAACACTCTACCTCTGCCCTCCTTAATGTAATGTAATGTAATGCTGTAATGTTTGTTTGTGTATGTTGTGTACTCCGAACGTGTGCGCGTGCCGAATAAGATAAACACGCATTTATATGAAATCCAGCAATTGCTCCTCGCAATGAATTTCTTTTCATTTCGTGTATAAAATTTAAATTTCCTCTCTCACCGTCTTCATGTCGGTGTTGTCAACACAGCGCGAAATACATTAAAAAGCAAACTAAGTAGTTACACGTTAACTTGGTGCGCATGCCCTTGCCAAAATACATAGAGCTACACATACAGGCACCATCTCGAAGACCACCTACCTGATAGCCAGTCAGTTCTTGCCCGAGCACTTTGTTGTGCCACTTTGCTGTCCGCTATGCTTCAATGCGATCGTACTCTACTTACTTACAGGAGTATATATACAGAACTAGTATGCAGGCGAGGATTTATTTATCTGTCCGTGTTTACTTTCGCACGCAGTACTTTCATCTTGCAGCACGAACGCTTATAAATTCTGTCGCAATGCCACGCGGCGCTCATTAAAATTGCGTAAATTCTGCCTTATTATTCTTTTTTTGGTGCCACTGTAAGGAGCCGTCAGAGGGCAGAAACAGAGTCAGTGTCGATGCCAGCGGCGCAAGTGCACTCGTACAAATTATAGCAACGAAGGATGCGCGTAAGCAATGTTAAATAAGAGGATGACGGATATCGTTGCATGTCTGCACGTTGTGAGGAGATGCCGCGTGCTCTTATCACTGCTTTTGCTGTTGCGCTTTTTGGTGTAAAAGAAAACTTGGTTGTAAGTAAGAGGAAAAAATTTCGAATATTAAGAACAGCGTTCGAATTTGTTTTGATGTTGTTGGCTCGTGAGCTGACAATAAAGCCATCGATACGCAACAGAGCGCTGTGACGCGTAAATGCCCTTGAAACGTATTTTCCTGTTGAGAGGGTAATTAAATTTTTTTTAAATAATATCAAAAGTAGATCAACTTGTTTTATTTTTTGAGAAGGGAGATGCAAGTTAAAAACAATGTAAAGCAGATCTAAAAATTCAATAAAACAGAGTTTGATGATGGTGTTATTAATTGTATTATTGAAACAAGTCTCGATTTTGTAAACCATGAAGGTTTGTAAATAGCTCGATGTCTGCTGCCCTATGCAAATGGATTGAAATTATTTTTCCAAAAAAAAATTAGATAAACTGCAATGCAACCTGAAATCTATAGTTTTACTGTCACAAGCGTTACAAAATTTTCGTTAAAGAGGAGAATTGTAAAAAAAGGTTTTAAAATAATATTTAAGTGATATGTCGAACAGTCAATCTGTGTAGTAATTGATGTTGAATAAACTCCTCAGGAACTGCAGGGACAACCAAGCTGCTCCAAAGGCTTGGAAACCGCTCCCACCTCCTCAAAGATTTGTCCAGGAATGTAAGTGGAGGCTTAACTCCTTTACAAGGTGGAATGAGCTTGAACTTGTGTCGCTGCCAAGATACTACGGTCTTCAGGGAAACGAAGCGGCTGAAGAATTGGCGAACTGTGCGAACGATCGGGTATATAAAGGATCTCATAAACCAAAATCACGAGAGCCGTAGGTGGGGTATTGACACCTGCAAAACAACCAAGTGCTTTCTGATAAGGCCTGACCGGGTGGTAGAAAAATTCCTTCTCAGACAAAGAAGGAGCGATATAGGAGCCCTGATAGGGCTTATTATTGGGCAGCACCCTTGCGGAAGGTGTATGGTCACCATTGGTATCATCGACGATCCACTGGACACACCTTATTTGCGAGGATGAGGAAAGCACAGACCATTATCTCGGCCACTCTCCGGCCTTCGTCAGTCTTCGTGATATATTTTTGGGGCGGATATATTAGGAATGAACCAGATATATTATCTTTCCATCAAACAACTAATAAGAGTTATAGAGGAGCCTGGAAAGTTTGCAGAGAAGCAATAAATTCCCACCGCAACTACATAATATCCCTTTCCTTTAAACCCTGTCTCTTGGCCTTAAGAACAAAGGTAATACTGCCTGAGTTCTTGGAAAAATTGTTTTTGGTTCTTCCGGGCACCCACAATTTCATTCCATTAAAATTCCTCATAAGTATATGAAATTATAGCGGTTAAAAAAATGAAATATTCTATCTCTTAATTTGAGAAAACATTTTTGTATTTAATTAAAACCTATTGGAAATGAGGCTCATCGCTGCAAATTTCAGTAACGCTTTGTTTGCCCTTCATCGTATCAAGATGTAGGCATATCTAAATAATATATGTAAGTGGGAACTACTCCGCTACGACTGACCAATTTCTCGCAATTGATAGTTAATTTCTCTTGTTTGTTACTCATACGCCACGTAGCACTCCATTTTATGAAACTAAAAGGAAATCGAGAGCTGCAGAATTGAACCGCTCAGGAACAATTTTTTACAAGAGCGGGTAAAGACCTCTCCCGAGGCGAGTACCGCAGACGATGGAACGATGAGCTGTACGAACTTTACAACGATGTGAACATTATGCAGCGTATTAAGATACAGTGGCTCCGCTGGCTTGGCAATGTTGTTCGAATAATATTTGCACCGGTGCGCTCGTTGGGAAATTATTTTCGGGTACACCCAAGGCATATTGAACAGGTAGTACCAGTAAATAAGCTGATTCGTTTTTTTTTTATTATTTGGTCTCAAACAATATTATTATTTCTAATTTGCCACAATAAATATTCTTGTGAAACCTTTTTCCATAAAAAGAAGCTATTGAAAATCATCTTTTGGAACGTTCGCTTAACTCAGAAGCATGAACGCGGATTACTGGGCCTTGCAAAGAATCGATCAGTGCTCCAGAAGCAAACAAATATAAGTACTTACCAAGAAAAGAAGTCGTAGAATTAAAATTTTTTTATTTTTTTATTTTGTTTTCTCTCAAATATTTTTTTGACATTTTAAAGACCATAAGCAACGACAAAATACACGTAAGTGTTTAATATGCCATTGGCACACCTGAAACCTGTTTCAATTGCACTGGACTATGAATAAAAATTACTACTAAAAAGTAATATTTAAGCAAAAAACCAAACCGACTTCGATTCTCAAAAAAAAAATATAAGATTATCGTTAATTTCTTCATGACCCAGAGATCGGATTTAAAGCAAATTAATATGGGTAGGTAACTAACACCTTTTCAATAAAAGAAGAATTATAGAAATCTGTATATAAAAAAAAATATTCCGACGAATTGATAACCTTCTCCTTTAGGTGTAGACGGTTAAAAACAGGCAAAAGAGCGAGCCTCATGTTATGAAAAAATCGAAATCATGAAAAATTGATATACTTTCATACTCTAAATAATATGTGTTCATCGGGCGAGTTTGGAATAAAAGCGCAGTTTCACGTTCGCACCGATGTGTTTGGTAGTAAAGAAATAACACGATAAAATTTGCTATTAGAAACACAAAGAATTCAGATAGATTTTATTTGCTCTAATAATGTATGTATGTACAATTGTATTTCAGATTACCTTTTTTATTAAATTTATGAAGCGATGAAACATGGTGGCTGGATACGTTCTTCTCTGCAAAACACTCGGAAAACAAGTAAGTAAATCGTTCTTTTATTTCAATTGCGTTGAAACTTTAACCTAGCTAGCGGTTGATACTATTGAGTAGCTAACTGTGGTATATTATACTAATGTTAAACATTAGAGCGGAACAAAAATTAAAGATATATTTCGGCCAAAGGCCTAAACAATATGCAAGAAATTTAGTAAACCGTTCTCCGATTTCGCTGTTATTTGCCAGATTTTTTATTTGTGCTGTGGAATAAACAAATCTCAAAATGCATAGCATTGCAAACTCACGCACCCATTTTACAAGAAGGCGAAAGTACAAATATTATCCGTATTTAATAAAATTCCATTTGCATCTTAGTTTTAACCAGAAAAACTTAAGCACGTTTTGTAAAAACGGGATTTTGTCTAACATATCGTCCCGTATATATATGTAGAGGGTAACTCTCTTGAATCCATATAATTTTCCATGCTTTATGCTTTCTTAGTCTTAGACAAAAGTACTATACATATAGCAAATTCTATAAAATCGGATGTCAATAACTATTTTTAAAAGCATCTGTGGAAATCTGGGAATCGTCATAGAACCATTTTGAAGCTCTTATTAAGAGTAGGGCTGGCTTTATTTCTAGACCGGATAATTCCGTTAGAGGTCTTAAGAATTGCCTACCTAAAAAGCCTACTCTGCTCTTGGCCAAAGCTGGGTAACTGCAGAAAAAGTGCTTTACGGTTTTTTTCTCTTCCTCATCTTTGCAATTTCTGCGATATTTGTGGGATTCCCAATCTTAAAGAGTGCCTGCCAAATAGCCAATGACCGGTTATACAAGCCGTAGCCATCGCAATATCTTCTCTTGAGAGGCTGTGCAACTCTGCCGTCCTTTTCTTATCTATAATACATATGGTTGTTATAAAGAAAAAGGAAATTTATCGAAAAATCCATAAATCTTGAAAAGTTCCGAAAAGTTTCAAAAAACTTCCAATAGTCTTGAGAAATAAATGGCGAAAAATAATTTTAAAAGACGAAGAATATAAATCCATGAAAATTAAATGCGAAAAAAAATCAAAAAAAAAGTCTAAACAAACCTGAGAGACGCGCAAATACTTAATCGGATGAAATATCAAAAAATCCTGAAAAAGTTCGTTGAATCTATCAAAAATCAAAAAAAAAATATCAAAAAAATTATAGTGACTAAATCGCGAAAACCAAAAAGTCTTGGAAAATATAAGAAAAAATTTTAACAAATAAAACATGAAATAATCTAAAAAGTTTCCCAAAAGTACAATAAAAAAAATACAGAAATTCCGGAAAAAATTCCGAACAATAGAAACAAACCCGGAAATTGTCGCAAATGTTCCGAAAGAAATCAGAAAAATTAAAAAAAAAATACTGAAAAATTTCAAAAACCCCAAAATATCTCCAAGCATTACACGAAGGAACGCATACAGGGCCACAGAACCACAGAAAGTCCCAAAGACTACTAAATTTTTATTGAACAGTTTCCAAGTTTTCGCGGAATACGTACATTCTATAAAGGCAGGGGCTTCCAGAGATGTATTTTAATTTATTATATAAAAAAAGGATCAGTAAAGCGCCTTCGTCTTGACCTGCGCTAAACTTAAACATAGATTACGTTATATTATTAAGATCACATTGAAGTTAGAAAGGATACACGAAATATTCGATCCTGCGATAAGGTTATAAATATTGCGCCATCTGTTACTCAAAGTTCGAAATACCTACACACACATACTTCTTGCCTCACTCTTCACTTCCAGCGCATGCACGTATTTGCAAATTGATGATGAAAGGATTTTGTATAGAAAATCCTTTATGACCATATATTTAATTCAAATAAACATACCTAGAAGAGAGGAAAGTTTTAGTTTTTGATTGAAGAAGATTTTGGAGCATTTTGGTTATAAAAAAATCAACTAGTTTTTTAACAATTTCTTGCCTTAAAATGCTCAATATTTGTTGAATTTATATACAATTTGTACACGATAATCTTTGCATTGCTCCAAAGAACCTACATCCCGAAAATTTAAGTTATATCTTCAAATTATAAGTTGCTAGAGCACTTTAAAGGCTCAAAATTTACTCCAAAAAAAGCCAATATTTAGCGTTATTTCTACGACACAAACCGAATTGGTCACATACAAAAAGGAATCTGTCGATAAATTCTGAATTTTATCTTTGAAATGCCACACTTCTTTGACGACACAGTTTTCTTTGGAATCGCTTCATTAGTTATCGTGCAATAAGCGTTTTCGTGAATCTTTAAATAATACAACTACAACATTTGAGGATAGCCTCCATATCGAAACGTAAGACGTATTCTACGTCAAAACAACATTTGCGTATCTCCCTTCTTCATAGAAACCGAATGTAACTAAGAATTCTAAGGCCTATGTTTTCGTAACCTTAATTTTGCTATATTATAAATAAATCGTCTGTGCACTGAATATTTAAGAAGGTATTTCAAACACTTTAAATCTATAAATGACGTTATTATTTATTACAACTTAATAGTGCATCCATAATTCGTTCATAGTATAAATTGAACGTCTGCAACCAGAAAAAAACGAAAAGGAAGGCTTAATGCAATGGAGAAAATGTAGAGAAAAATACATTTTACGGACTAAGTATGTACATGAATTTCTCTATCCAACTTTGTTTCGCTTCCATTCGTCGCTCTTGCATGCCAATTAATACACAAGGAAACAATTTTGTAAATTCTTCTACTATAATTGCCATATTTTCTAAATTGCAGACACGTACTTTTCAAAGTGGCGGATTAAAATTAAATAATCGTCGCTCGTGGGGCGCAATTGTAAACTGAACGAAACAACAAGAAAAATAACGCTAATCGAGTAAAAAAACAAAAACAAGAAACAAAAACGCATCTGTGAAAACAAATAGCTTCATCATTATTAGCAACAGCGCAAAGCATTTAGCGCAGACGAGGAGACAGCTGCAAGTTCTCTAAACACGTAGATTAGCCGATGCCTACAATTACATAAATAACACGAGCACGCACAGAAGGATACGTAAGCAGAGCCAGCTAGAAAATTGCACGCAGCGTATATAGAAAAACGTTTCGAAGCCAATAAAACTTCAACAATTACTTCCATTATTGAGGCGAGTAAATTAAATTTCCGTGACAAAGAAGTATTCGATGATTATGGCGACAAATCCAAAAGCGTGGAAGCAGCGAACAAATTCAACGTGCAAACTGCTACTGGACTCACACACAAAGATGTTGATGTAATTACGAAAAAGCTGTGGAAATTCGCCAAATGTGTAGGAAAAAAAATTAGTTAAGACTAAAAAAAGAGAAAAAATATTAGCAACACCAACAACTACTTATGTACTTGTCAACACACAGTTCCACACTCACATGAGGGCCAAGCTAGAAAAACTCTTCCTTTTCAATGCAATGGTGGCGAAAATTGGTGCGTGTCGGGCATTTGCTGCCTCTATGCCAGGGACTACGTGTTGGGTACGTAACTTTTATTAAAAGCTCATTAGGGCCTCTTCGGCAACCAAAGTCATCATACTACATCTAATTTGAAACTAAATTTGGCAGGATTAAAGAGTTTGAAGAATGGCAAATCTATTGAAAAAACAAAGTTGCAACGTTGCTACGATGTTGATGTTGTTGGGGCTGTAGCGGCCGCGTAGTTTTGTGAGAGGTTTCCGATACGAGGGAGGTCAAAAAGTTTGTGGAATGAAGGAGAAAGAGTGTGCAATTAAATAGAAAATTATTTTATCATTTCTTCATTCGACAGAATTTTTAGGAAACAACACGCAAATCGTAGTTTTTCTATTAACTTGGTATATGTAGGAATGGCTGCCAAAATTTATGTCATAATAGTGTATAGCAGTGATTCCCAAAGTGGTCCAGGTGGACCACCAAGAGTTGTTGGCGTCAGAAGAAAATTGTAAATGGGGGGTTCACAAGTTGTAAATGGAGGTCCACAATAATTTATCTTGTTTTGATAGTAGGAGCAAACAATCTAGGTAGATAATATATTTGGATGAAAAATGGTCATATTAAGGCTTTAAAAAAAACAGTGTTAGTGTTTGGCCGAGCTTCTCCTTCGATTTGTAGCGTACGCTTTGATGTTGTCACACAAAGCGAAGGGACCTACAGTTTCACGCCAACTCCGAACGGCGACCGTGTTTTTATGAGAAGCTGTTTTTCATGGCAGAAATACACTCTGAGGTTTGACTTGAATCGAGGTCCTGCGGAGTGGTTGCACGCACTGCTATCCACTACACCAGAGTAGCCGCCTCCAACTCTTCGTGCAAATTCATAAGTGAGCCAATCGTGGGAGGAGTTTATGGTGATAAGGATATAATTAACGCTAGCGGTCTGAGTTTTAGAAATTGGAGTGCTCTTAATATAAATATATTAAATAGAATAAAATACAAGAAAATATATTGTTTTTCTTTTTATTTTTACCACTCCGAATTTAGGGCTGGAAATCAGTCGCGATCAAATTTTTATCGTTTGATATAATCTTCAAATTTTTTGACGAGCTTGGTGAATATGGTAAAAACGTAGGAGCAGGCGGTCCAACGAAACGAGTAAAATTTTGAAAGTGGTCTACCAGAAAAACAAGCTTGGGAACCTCTGGTGTATAGTAAGGTGAAGAATTGCTTCGGTTATCCTTCTTTATCCTTTTAGGTTAGAGGTGCGTTTTACCACTCCGTAGAGCCATGGTCAAAAATTGGTCTGAGCGTATTCTAAATTATTTGAAAAAGTTTGTATTACAGGAATCAGATGACGGGACCTGCGAACATCATTTCGTACCTAGGAATATTTAGTTGGTTAGAGTGGTGTTCAGTAGTAAGAAACCAGAAAAAATCTCCCATGAGGTTGTAGGCTGGACATTAAAAATAAATGCAAATAGATAGCCATAAAATACTCTACACGAATGTCTCAAATATGTCCAAAAAATATTTGGAGTTGGTAAGAGATAAATTCTACCCAAAATCTGTGGCCGAGTTCACGTGGGTGGCAGTGGCCGAGGAGATGGAATGACAAAATGTATGTTGCCATTTACAATCCGTTTCACAAACTACTTACTATTCTCGCTATGCAAATCCAAAAATAAGTGCCAATACTTGAAGCAAAAGATATTCAAGACAATCGGTGACGAATTTATATTATTTCTGCATATCTCTCTTTGTTGAACACGTCTTCAAAAATATCGAATGTTTATGCGATGTCTTTGCACATGCGTTAAATGGTCGGCCTTGAAAAAAAAAGGTTACCATTTCTTTCCAGTTGAAAATTTTTGGGGTTGCCCTAGAATTTCACATGACACCGTTGCCAACCAATGCAACGGTAATTGATCTCTTTGCTGTGTGAAATTCAAGTTTCGAAAATGTGATTTTATTCCTTTTATTATAATATTCGGTTTAAAAATACCGCTAAACCTAGAAAAGCGCAAATTGTTTGTGTGAAATATTATTTACCGTCTGACAGGGCAACCCAAAGTCAGTTTATCGAAGTGTAAGGAAGGAAAGGTTTAAGTGCAGTTTATAAAATCTCCGTATGCGATTGAACTTTTTTTTTAAATGGAAAGTAATGTTATAATTAAGACTAAAACACTTTTATTAAAAAAAATTTTAAACTTAGTTTTTTGTTCGAACAAAACTTGTATCTATTACGTGGTAAAAAAGAATGCCTTCATTTTGGAATCTTAACTTAATGAAACTTTAAAAAGTTTGTTGAAGGCCCTTAATCTTTAAAGTTAAAACAAATTACTATTTTAGTTCATTATGAGTGTGTTTCACATTATCCTAATTTGTTAACGTTTCGACAAGGTAGTACAGTAAATATGTGTATGCTTGCTTTATATTTATCTCGTGAAGCGGTAAACAAATTTTGGTCGTGAATGGGTTAATTTACGATATTTAAGCTATTTTCAAGGTTTGTGGTTTTGCAGCCTACTTTAATTTCGCACAGAAAAAGTGATAATTTGACCTACTGTGCAATGTTTTCAACCGCAATGAGGACACCTAAAACACTTTGCACGTGCGTGTAACGGTGTTAGTGTGTAAAAGGATCATTCTAGCTGATTTGTATGCATATATGCATGCAACACGTGCACATCATTAGTCGCTCGTATGACTCGCAAGCCATCCAACCTACTTCAATACTTTCGATTTTCTACCTATTAGATATGTAGTTACATACATACAAATGTAGGCGTGTAAGCTGTTGTGTGAAAACACTTTCGTCGGTAGTTGTTGTAATAGTTGATGAGGCAACGCAAATTGCTTGGGTGGGATAAACGACCAGCACAGACGGCAGGTTCTCATCAAATTGCGATTGCTTGAGGCTCAATTTAGTTTCCCCAAGTACTACCAATTTGTGCATGCACGAAGAGCGAACAGTAGCAGTTACATATGTACCCACAGGTATACAATGTCAACGCTATCTAGCGCCATGATGAATTCATGGCACTTCAAGTTAGAGCAATGTAATTATAATGGGTGAAAATGGTGCAAAGAAGTAATATTCGCGCTTACGAAAGCCTTATAAGTTTTTCTAAACCAAGTTTTGAACTTTGTAAAAAGCTACAAAAAAATGCAAAAAATTTGCGCCTAAATTTCAAACTATTTTCTAAGAAGTGCTAAAAATTTTTTGGGTACGCAGTTTTATAGCAAATTCATTTTTAATCTAACAATGTGAAAGTTTCCAGTGGCTAAAAATTACTGTTGATTTGTTTATATGGTTTTTTTTTAGAGAATGAACTGTATTTTAATTGAAAATTCTTAAAAGTTAATAATTAAGCATAAGTGGTAATAAATATCACTTTGAAATGGGGGTGCTATAGATATGGCCAATACTGTATGTATGTACTTAAAAAAAGTATTAATAACCACCTCCTTTTGTTGAAGTCGGTTAATAAAAAGATTAGGAATCGCTCTTAGTGGGCTCGAAGCTGGCTGCTACTGAGTTTTAGTACACAGTTCTCACCACGCGGCCATAACGGATGCCAAACCCGCTTGCTTTGTTTTGCTTGTTTTAAGCCCTTTTTAACTATGGGCTATTTTGGTACTATGGTACTTAATCCGGATCAACTGTAGTTAATTCCAGAGATAATTCCGAATCTGTCAGCGTTGAGAGCTGCTGGTAAACTTCTACTGTGCCCCTGCCGCTATCCAGCTGCTATTGAGAGCCATCCGCAACCGCTAATCCACTATTATTGAGGGCCAGCTGCTGAGAATTATCATCCGTCCCGCTGCCGCTGCTTCACTGCTATTGAGATCCATTTACTACTGTTGAGGGTCAGCCGCCGTGCTGCTAGTGCACTTCCCGATGCTCACCAGTCGCCCCAACAATGCAGAGAGATACACGCCATGCTAATAGTTGCTCATAGCTAAACACCACCTTTCGGGTATACTCTCTAACTCTTTAAAGGCTAACCGCATCATACCAGCGAAGCTTGATAAGTCTCCCGAAATAGCAGATTTTAGCTGAGGTCTACTCTGAGGAACTCGGTATGGCTATAATTTACGTCTAGAGAAGGATCCATGCATCTTTCCAGCAGAAATTCCAGGTATCTTAGAAGTCTGTAAAAACCCTGTAGTCAAATGTACTAGTTGAAAACTACTTAACAACTAGTATGAACCGCATGCCCAACTAGTCAGCCAACTATCTTTTTTCCATACAAGCAACTGGTATTTTTAACATGGAGATGTCCTACGAAATGGCAATTGTCAGATTTCAATCGGAAATATACCAGTCTCATACTAGTTCAAAATATACAGAAAAATACTAGTCAAATTTTGGACCAAATATGCCAGTCTCATACTAGTTGAAAATAGACAGAAACAAACTAGTCAAATTATGTAAAAAATATACCAGTCGCATACTAGTTCAGAAAAGACAGAAACATACTAGTAGAATTATTGACGAAGTATACCAGTCTGATACTAGTTCAAAATATACAGAAACATGCTAGTCCAATTATGGACCAAATATACCAGTCTCATACTAGTGCAAAATAGACAGACAAATTATAATTTCTAATATTACACATTTTTATTTGGCAGACTTAGATTTGCTAATCATTTCTTACTTATTCTAAGTATTTATTGAAAAAATAATAAATACATAAATATTTCAAACTTTTGAAACTTAAATAAAAGCATTTTTCATTAATTGTTACTAAAAGTAAAATATTTCAGGTACAATAGGTATCTAATAATGCAGTTAAAAATAAAATAAATACTTTGACTCAGTTTTGAGTAAATTTAAGTAAAAATAAAAGTACAAAAACATTTACGTCTACAAGAAAATATGAAAATTGCTTTACACGGTATGTATTTGCAAGTTCTTTGAAAACGAAATAAACCTAACACAAAAGAATCTATCTCTATGGCAGATGGAAATTAAATTTCACGTTTCTAGTTCGTTTGTACGTGCATCTGCTTTGTGCATGTATGCCTTTCCATATGTAAAAAGTAGCATTTACAGATGCAAACGCATGTCGTGTAAAATCACTTTAACAAACATGAATAGCATTGATTTTTTATAATTTTTTTCTGACGGTGTTATGCACTTTTTTTCGTATAAAATATTACTTTGTATGGAAGAAAACGCGTGATATTGGCACCAAAAAAATTATCAAAAATTAACGCGATTTTTTAGCCACTTCAAACTTGCACTTTATCCAGAATGTAATAAACAATAAAACTGCATACCAAAAATTATTGTAGAAATTTAAATTAAAATGCTTGGAATTGGGATGAAAAGGAATATTTAATAATATTTAGAATTTTTTGTACAAAGTATGAAGTTTGGATTTATATGGTATTCGTTAGATAAAGAGCTGTACTTTTATATAAAATTAAGAACGTTAAAGTATTTAAATTTTTTTAATTACCCTTCAAGTAGAATTATATATCGAGGGCTTGTATTCAACCCCTTTATCTGCAATTTTCATAAAAAATATTTTGACTTTTTAGAACCCATCTTGTTGTTGTAACAGCATACAAATTCCCCAAAGAGATTTTGGGGAGTGTTGCTGGAGTGACAGTCCTTGGCCAGATATAAATCTGGGTCGTTCCGGTTACGTAGACCCGACCTGTCGTCACAAATGTTAGTTGTGACTTTGTAATTTAATAGTAAATTCTTCTGTCAAGCGTTATACAGGGTCAGCATTAATATAACCGATGAGAGTTAAGTCTGAGGTGGATTTTTATATCAGAATCTCATTTTTGTGAAAAGTGCAGATAGAGGGTATTGGATATAAGCCCTCGATACGTATTGTATTAAAAAAAAAACAAATTAACTTAAGAAACGGAACCCATTTCCAATCACTTTATTTTATGTACATACATATGTATATTCATTTACATAATACATACATATATACATAACTGAATATGTACTCGTTTTAATGGTTACAATAAAAGTAAATAAAAGTTATTTTTTGTGTACTTAATTTTATTAAAATGTTCAAGTAAAATAAAATAAGACGTTAATAAATCGTTTTGTAATTGGTAAAAGTCCGGTCTTTTTCAGATTAGTTCGATTTAAGTCAGGAAATTCTAGTTGTAAACTAGTATTTTTTCTGACTAGTTTGGTGCTTCACTGCAGGGAACTTAGGTAAGTGTGTAAGGGTACCGACTGCAACATCCGATTACCTCTTGGAAAAACGTTCAGTTTCTCAGTCAGTGATCGCCTCTTTTGGTTATCAATCTGAGGAATCTAAAGCGGTGGAAATGAGATGCCTTTCGCAATATTTCAAACATAATATATTTGCATTGGCTTCGACTGGTTATAAACTAGTGGCCACATATTATGAGCTCATCATGAGGACGAAGGCTTTGGATCTTCTTGATACGTCGACGGCAGGAGTATTCGGTACAATAGAAATCATCACGGGGTAGAGGCCAATGCCAAGGCAAACAAGTGGCAGCAATAAGATTCTCCAAAGATTGAAATTGCCACAGCTGTCAGCTAGAAGATAGTCAAGAAATTTTCCAGCATTTTTTCTTTTGAGAAAATTTTGGGTAAACACATAGTAATATAAGCTACTTACAAGGGAAGTACATACTTAATTTCGTTATGCTGGATTTCCACTGGGCTTTAAATGGCAAAAATGACAAATGACAGAGTTGAGCATAAAAAAATATCGGGTCATTATGTAAAAAAATAGTCATTAAGTTCATTTCCACATGGCACTTTTTTAAATGGCATATATTATCATCATTTCAATGCCTAGTGGAAATTCGGCATAAGGAAATGCAGATGATGTGTGAAGAGAAATTTCATTTCACATCAAAAGTGCTTTTAAACGGCCCAAAAATTGCTGAATATGTCCTAGGTAATCTCTAAGAAACACTGGCGTCAAACAAACTGCTAAAGCGCTCCTTGGTTCGTGCCACGTTTAACTTGGCTTGAATACAAGGAGCCAAAAATACCGAATGAACCTATTCATAATTAAACTGAAGTTGAATGCGAGTTCAGTGGAAATATATGTATTCCGATTTCAATACTCTCTCTAAAGTATTTTTTAACTAAATAGAAGGGGATTCATAAAAAAAGCAATTTTCGTATGTTACAATTTTTAAAGACGTCTGCTTTTCTACAAAATATGTTGTGTTTTCATTTCACTCTTCTCAGTACTTGTGGGAAGAGAGCATTGAGAACGTCACATTTTACGGTAGAAAAGAAAACGACACCAGTAGATAAACTAGGGGTTCCACAGGGTAGTGTTCTGTCCCTCTTTCTAATTAACTTCTGCATCTCTAAGCTTTCCAGATTTCATTTGCTGCCGACTGTGGGATATTGGCGTCCGGGAATGGAATGCATAACCTTGGCTCGAAAGTAAAGGTCTATCTCTCCGAACTTTCTCGCTTTCTAACTGAACGGATCCTAACCTTCTCCCCGACGAAATCAGCGTCATTCCTCGTTCCCAGCTGCACGAAGGAGATCAAGCTTTAACTAGGCATTCACGTCCGACGGTGAACATTCCGAAAATTTTAGAAGTTACCTTTGATAGCATGCTGTCTTTCACCGCGCATACAACGGAAAATTGGTAATAAAGTACAGTGCCACAGCAAAGTCCTCAAGTCGTTCGCCGGCAGAACCTGGAGCGAAGACACATAAATATTATTGTTCAAGGAAAGGTCGACGAGCACTAGTTTTATAAAGTGGATAAAGTTGCACACTTGTCAAAACTCAGCACTCCGGACAGCTACAGGATAACTGCTAAAGTCGCGTGAGCATCATCTCCATAGCGAGGCGGTTTTTGGTAGTATGCGACAGATGGGAGCACCTCAAACCAAGCCCCTGCTCGTGGAAGAGCCTCCGCCTAGGCACGTCAGAAGGCATCTTTTTGAATATATGGAGGTCTAGACCTATATCGAACAAACTTTCAACCCGACGACGTACCGACGAGCGATCAATGGTATTCTTAGATTTTCGGTCACCATCTACCGACCTGTGAATGCGGTGATCGAATCCCAGTCTCCACCCATTGCAGACAAAGGGCACAATTCCGGTCAAGATATTGCAGCCGCCCAACCTGATCCTTATCCGCCTAAACTAATCCTCATCCAGACTCTCTCGATATCTCCAAATAATGTGCAGCATGTGGAGGCTACCCCCGTGACAACACGCACCTCTTCAGTTCTATCCTATTCAGCTAACACCACTCTTACTTTTATCTGTGCGCATCCAAACTCAACCAATAGCTTATTGATTTCGACTACAACTCATGCTTTATTCTTTTTTTCGACCCTACTGGTCGCTTTTCTAAATATCAATATTATCTCTTATTAGAGGCAGTCGCCCTAACCTAAAACTACTTGTAAGCAAGAAGGCATAGACAGCAGAGAACTTTTTATATTTTTGGTTTTTATAACTTTAATGCCAGCGCCTCACCATAGATAGTACCTACTCATGATCCCCTCTTATTCATTTTTTCCTTCCTGACCTCAGTACACTTTTACCGTATTTTTTTACAAGCTTATTTTTGTGCTTCTTTGGTTTTTTTCAAAGTTTGTCATTGTTAGCCAGCATTAACATTAACACCAACAGCTACAGCTGCTGCAGCAGCCGCAGTGACAGCTTCACCAACATCATTAACACCGACTAAGTATTCATGTAGAGTGTCATAAATGTTATTGTTGCTGTCATTTCACTGACATTGCATATTACAGAATTTGTCACTACGCGACGTTGTCAGGAAAAAAAAGGTGGAAAAATTATAAGCATAGGAAATGCTAGCAGAAAAAAAAAATTAAAAATGTGTTAGTATGAATAAAAAGTTAATACAGTAAATAAGTGTGTCCATTTTGACAACGACACGCTGTGTATATGTACAACAAAGAAATAAAAAATTGCGCAAAGTGCGCAAAGGTAAAAATTGTTAAAAAATATACAAGTCTTAAATGGAAGTTGAGGGGAAACTTTGTACGCACTGTCCTGCAATTTTTTACAATTTTGATCACTCAGTTAATTCGCGTGTGACAGTTTTTGAAGGAAAAACCACTACTGCAAAAAATAAACATATTTTTTGGGAGTTGATAAATTTTTAATGTAAAATTCGTCTCAGTTATATCAATAATTTATTTAATGCATTGGATATACAAGAATGTACATGACTTTTTCGCAGGGAATATTGCTTTAAGAGTCACAAACTAATTTCTTCATTTTATGTAATAAATGGCAGAAATTCGAATAGCAAACTTGGGCATTAAAAAATATTCTTGTCATTACTTAAAAAAAAAAATAGCCATTAAATTCATTTCCACATGACGTTTTTTAAATACCTAAAATTTTTTGTCATTTAAATGCCTAGTGGAAATTCGGCACAAGTCGTTAGAAAAAATTAATTAAACAAGTAAAGACAGTGCTGTCTTCGGCTATGCCGAAGTCTTCATACCTTTCATAAACGTCAGAAAATGTTACGTCACCGATAACTGCATTTTAAATTATTTGATTGCGAATTACAATAAGTTCAGACATAAATTTAGTTGAGTCAATTAACCTTTTAATTGAGCTACCGCTTTTTGGAGTTCACACAGAGTCAGCTGCTCGATTATATACAGCGATGGAAAAGTTGGAACAATCGTACCTTTATTTAGTTTGAAAGTACATTCAGTACAAACACACCATCTTATGCCGATTTCGTTACTACCGAAAAGTGCAACCTTCTCTTTGCTCTCTAGGCACAAGCACTAAGAAGAGGGCGATGAGAAGGCAACATTTTTTGTAGAAACGAAATCACCATTAGGTACATTTGGAACGTATTTACTCAAATAACTTTTCAGAAAATCAGTTCTTATTTTTATTCACATTTCAACTCATTTTCTTGTGTGGGTAACTTGTCCAACGGCCTCCTTCCTTTGTGACGGAGTACACAAATGATACAAAATGTAGTTGATTCCGCCATTTAGACAAAAAATATTTCCCTTAAAAACGTTAAATCGAAGAACTCGGGGAAAGCGATTCACCTTTTCCAAAACATAGTTTAGTATCGTACTGCTCGAAGAAATCCCTTTCATAGCCAAATTGGTTTTAATATGATCCTAGAGGTTGATATGGTATGGAAGGGAAATCTTATCCTTTATTTTTTTTTAATATATGTACACATAAAAATACATATTTACATTTTAGGTACTTTTATCTACTTTTAAGTAAAGTTTTTGCGCAAATTAGGTACGATTAGAAATTTAAAATTTCTATCGGTGATGGAATATCAGGTGTAAAAGAGGACCGGAAACAAACAGCTGATTTCTATTTGTTCAATAAACATACCTCGTAGTCGAAATTAAACAAGGAACATAAGAAATGCATTCAATTAAGCGCTAATCGTGCAATTAAGAATTGAGATGTTGTATGGTGTCGAGCCCCATTAGCGCCTTAATCGATAAAACTTAGCTAATTGCTCGATTAGTGACTTGTCTGAATATACTTTTAAACAAAGCTTTTGCCTTTATTGAATACATATCGCTCAATAAGTTTAATAGTGTCATAACTAAGAAAAAAAAAAACTAAAATCGAGAAAAACGGTTTTAAAGTTTTGAATTTCAACATCGATGGCTGAGTGAAAGATCGACCTATCTCGGAAGCTAGTTCGAAAACGTCCTATCTTGGAAAACTTTTCAAGAACGCGCTAGTTCAGATTTGGATTGAAGAACGCAATATTTCAGATTTGCGGCTGCGGTGGATTTTGCATGTTTTTTTCGAAGAACACTATTTGTGACAAATTTTTTTAAGGTCAAGGAGTAATTGTGGCTCAATGGAAATATTTTTTCGTGAAAGGCAATTATATTAGCTTTCAAAGCCATTTCGTTTCATATCAAAATATCGCTAAGATTAATTCGCATGAAGTCTTTAAAAACACACTGTGTGCCGTCGAGTTAGCTTGAATATCTTATTTTTGAGTCGAGAAATGTGATTTTGAAATTTTCAAATTACTACGCTGTATTTTTATCAAAAACATATGACTCGAAACTTGATTTAAAAAGTATAATTCATTTATAAACAATATATAACATAATAAAATAAAATATCTATCATACTTGGGCTTACAAGATTTTTGACTTTGTGTGGGATTCGTAATTGAAAAAGCGATTTCACACATTGGATAGTTTTACATAGTAGCGACGTAATGATTGATATATTATAACAGTACACCCGCTTACCAAATTTCAATCTTTCTTTATCTCGAAAACTGAGGGACTAGCTTGCATACAAATAGACGTACACACGGAAATGGCTAAATCGACTGAGCTCGACGTTCTGATCATTTTGGCATAAATTTTAATGGGTCTTCTTCTACTGGTACTTATAAAAATCGCCCCAAAGTTAAAATACCATTTCAAGTTCATGAAAGATATAAAACTAAATATTTAAAAAAATTAAGTAGACATTTTTCTTGAAAATAAAACAAAATGTTAACAATACTTTGTACGAGTATGGCGTATGTAGGGTATTTTAACTTTATTGGACTTGGAGTTAAATTTATTGTTCTATGAATTTCTTTGTTGTTGAAAAAGAAAATTATTAATAAATATACTTTCAATATTATAATATTAAAATATTTGTACTTAAAAATAAACTTAAATATAAATAAATATCTTACATTTTTGGCGATCCTGCAAATTTATTAAGAACCGAAATTTATTTTAAAACAAGAAAAGAGCGAGTTTATATCACGAGAATCGCAAGATCAAATTGAATAATCATTTTACGCCGCACAATGAATTAGCAGTAGCAAGAATAATTAAGTACATCAATTAGCAATCAACTATCCACTAACCTTTTAAGTAACAGATTCATATTAAAGTGCGAACTGTTTCTGACGAAAATTCATCGTCTTAGTCATTATCAAGTTTGAACGTGCTGGAACATTTACGTTTACGAATATCATGAAGCATAGGAAGCTAACTATTTAATCACTAGTCCAAACTCTTCAAAGTCAAGAATTCTTAACCTCTAGGGAAATTGTGAGTATTATCGCCACATTTTATGCATAGCCGATTAGAACATCGACACTTTTTCTTTGAGAGCAACCTTGATAGGAAATTGCGAATCTATGTATGATTATATTCAAACATCATCGACCAAATTAATTAATTTTCTGCATTTACTACCATAAATAAAAAAAAATAAAAATAAAGTATGGGTGTGTTCAGAAATGGATAAATCCAAAGCATCAATCTCTCTTATTTCTAAACTATAGTTTATGGTAATACCCAATATGGGCTGTTTGTTAAATTTTTTTCATGTTCAAATTATAATTTTTTTCAGAAAATGAAAATATTTGAGGAAAATGGCAGGAGTTATAATGATACAAAAAAAGGAGGTAGTTTCACTTTGAAATTTTTTGACATAAATTGTGCTTTTGACATTTATATTTTTCGTAAATTTGTCAAGAGGCACTGCCACCCCAAGAAATTATTGTTTTGGAAATTTTAATATTTTTTAAGGAATTTTTATGCAATAAAAAATAACAACACGCAAGGTAAATTTACGTATTAAATTAACTTACCGCAAAAAAAAATTGGCATTATCTGCAGGGTTACATGAAATAATATTATATCTGGCCTTTTAAAAAATTTAGATATTAGGAGGTCGCTTTAATTTAGATCCTCTTTAGTGGAAATATGAACAGTGGATTGGTTAAAAGTAGCTTACCATCAATGAAAGCACCATGGAAGCATAAACTTATTTGTGATAACGCCTGATTTTAGTCATGAAGAGGGAGGTACAAAAATTTCCTAATTCTTTGGGCTCCTTGTTATAGCTTACAGACAGATAAACTACTCGCTCTACTGCTGCTGGTGTCGCGTTTCGCTTAGATTGAGCACATCCGTCCCGAGGCTGAAAATTTTCTGCCGAAAAGTGGTTGGAACAAATAAACAATACCTTTGTGAAGTTACCATGCACGTGGTCATCCCGAAATATGCAGCTAATCGTACTAAATAATGATGAATATATATAATCGAAAACAAGTATATTTCTATGTGCATTACGTAATGTAGTTCGAGTATTTACTGGCCTCCCGTTTTTCATTTTATTTTAGAAATAAATCACTAAAAGCTCACTATAAAATGATGCTCAAAATATATTTTTCAAATAATTTTCTAAATATCTTTTTTTTATAAGCACAGTTTACGTAAAATGGGAGCAATGGCGAAAAAGAAGAATAAGTAAAACTACCTCTAAATATTTTTATCATGGCATGAGTTAGAAAAACAGATTGCAGATTCATATTTACTCGAAGTTAAGTTCAAGTGCTTGGGCTTTTTCTTATACCCGAGCGCACTTGTGCACAAGGGTATTATAACTTTGTTCACATAACGGTTGTTTGTAATAGCCAAGACGAATCGAGATCGATACAGACAAATGTATACATAAATGATCAGAATAAAAAAAATAAATCGATTAAGCGGTAACTGTCTGTCCTCCTCCGTCCTTCCGTCTGCGCACACGATAAGTCGAGTAAAAATTAAAATATCTTAACGAAACTTAGCATATGTGCTTTTATTTAGCGTTGAACGGATGGTATTGAAACTGGGCAAAATCGGCCTTCTTTTAATATAATGGTAGTTTTCAGAAATACGAAAACTGCGATATTTTAGTAACTACTTAAACTTATTCACTCAAAATTGATATCTACAATTTTTTTTAGATGAAAAATAAGAATACTAAAAATTTAAGAAAATATATTCGTAACCGCTCCACTACTTTCTTCCAAACTTAACACAGTTCTTGGCCTTGGTACAACATACCAAACGGCTAAAAATGTTTTAAATTGGACAATAACCACGCCCACATCCCAAGCAATATTACAAATGTATATATAAACTAGCCGCCCTCATAAGCACGAGGCTTTGCCATGCGCTGAACGTGTATATACATAAGTATGTAAATATATGCATTTGGAGAAAATAGATGGCAACTCTATTCAAAGAAATAATGTCCAAGCACTTTCATTTGATGTCTAATTTTTTTAATGCAACAAACGGACCTTATAATTTATTAGACAGGCGGCAACACTATTAAAAAATAATAATAATAAAACCTGGAGGCCAAGTCCTTTCATTTGACAACTCACTTTTTATTCGAACGCCCACACCTTATAATTTTTCATATAGGCGGACACCCTTTTCAAAAAAATTAAACATCTGAAGACCTCAATTTTTTAATTTGATTGAACTGTGCAAATCTGATGTCATTAACAAAAAATGTAAGGTACTAATTTTTAAATGGGTGCCAACTCCATTAAAATAAAACCTTACTGCACATCCGAAAACCACATCCTTTCCAATGAACGGTGAAAATTATATAATTTTTAGCAAGGTATATTCAAAAAATACTAAATTATTGAACATCTTAAGGCCAAGCCTTTTCATTTCACATCTCACTCTTTGTAATCTAACGAACAGATCTTATAATTTTTTAGAGAGGTGGCAACTCTATAGAGATTCTAATTACTAAAGGTAATACCCTATCGATACAGATTTTACTAAGCAAAATCTCGTCCAAATTTGTTCGGTAATTTTCGAGATTAATAATAATAATAGATTGGCGCTTACATATATATGTGTTAGTGTTTGGCCGAGCTTCTCCGATGTGGCGTGCGCCTTGATGTTGTCGCACAAAGGTGAGGGACCTATAGTTTTACGCCGACTCGCTTTATGCTATGTTAGGATGAAATAGTAATTTTTAAATATGTGGCAACCCTACTCAATAAAAAGTCTTTGTACATGCGAAAGCCATGCCCTTTCATTTGGTATCTTATTTTTTGTCCAACGAACAGCGAAGATCTTATAATTTTTCAACAGGTGGCAACCCTACTAAAAAAATTATAAGTTTTGCACGTCTAGAGGCTAAGTGTTTTGGTTTGACAGTTACGGTGGAGAACTGATACCGTCGCTTATAAAGATTGAATATGGTAATTTTCTTAACAGGTGGCAACCATCCTAAAAAAAATTTAACATTTGTGCTTATCTAGGGGCCAATCCCTTTCATTTGACACCTCATTTTTGTAATCCAACGAAAGGTGCGGATCTTATAATTTTTTAGACAGGGGGCAACCCTATGGAAGTTCTAAATACTAAAGGTTGCGCTCCTATCGATACAGAATATATTTGAGATAATCTCGTCGTTCAGCAGTTTTCGAGATTAGCGCGTTCAAAGAATCATTACTTTCCTTTATACTATGTACAGATATTTAGGCAAGCATGAATCAATTGGGAACAATTTTCTCCTATGTTTCTTAATCGAATGGTTGTTGCTTTGCTGGAAAGGAGGGGTGCACAAAATGTTACATTTTTCCGATAGGTGGCGCAGGGTTTGAGCTATGCCAAAAAATCGTATTTATGGTCCGATTTGCTTCAAACTCAGAATATATATTTGGCCCTATGGCGAATTTCGCATGAACAAATATTTCATCTATACTAATCTATACGAACTATATAAAGAGAAGTCCCTTTTTTTCGTAACAGGTAATCTCGCGAACAGCTGGTCCGATTTTAACGAAATTTTGTACATAAATAGCTTTCAGCAACCCCCATGTTTTAGGCAAAAAAAAAATTACTTTTTTCCGGTAGGTGGACCAGGGACCGATCTATTCGAAAAAGTCTTATTATGGTCCGATTTGCTTAAAATTTAGTGCGTAGGTAGCTTTTTGCCTAGATTAGCATATATGATTTTTTTTTTCGGGAAGTGGACCCGGGATCGATCTATTCGAAAAAGTCTTATTATGGTCCGATTTGCTTAAAATTTGGCACGTAGTTAGCTTTTTGCCTAGATTAGCGTATAGGATAATTTTTTTCGGGAAGTGGACCAGGGACCGATCTATTCGAAAAAATCCTATTTATGGTCCGATTTGCTTAAATTTTTGTACGTATGTAGGTAGATTTTTGCCTAGATTAGCATATATGATCCTTTTTTTCCGGGAAGTGGACCAGGAACCGATCCAATCGAAGAAATCGTATTTATGGTCCGATTTGCCTAAAATTTGGTACGTAGGTAGCTTTTTGCCTAGATAAGCATATAGGATCCTTTTTTCCAGAAAGTGGACCAGGGACCGATCTATTCGAAAAAATCCTATTTATAGTCCGATTTGCTTAAAATTTGGTACGTAGGTAGCTTTTTGTCTAGATTAGCATATAGGATCCTTTTTTCCAGGAAGTGGAACAGGGACCGATCTATTCGAAAAAATCGTATTTATGGTCCGATTTGCT
>NW_023458560.1:22102659-22106043 GCF_013731165.1 Rhagoletis pomonella
ATTTGTTACGTAGGTAGCTTTTTGGATCCTTTTTTCCGGGAAGTGCACCAGGGACCGATCTATTCGAAAAATTCGTATTTATGGTCCGATGTGCTTAAAAATTGGTACGTAGGTAGCCAATTCCCTAGATTAGCATATAGGATACTTTTTTCCGGGAAGTGGACCAGGGACCGATCTATTCGAAAAAATCTTATTATGGTCCGATTTGCTTAAAATTTGGTACGTAGGTGGCTTTTTGTCTAGATTAGCATATATGATCTTTTTTTCCGGGAAGTTGACCAAGGATTTATATCTGATTTGCTTAAAATTTCCTATGTAGGTAGCTTTTTGCTTAGATTAGCATATATGAATCTTTTTTTCCGTGAAGTGGACCAGAGACCAGTGGATGGAGACATATAGGATCCATTTTTTCTTCTAATATGTTCCGTTTTGTGTGAAATTTGGCGCGTAGGCAGCTTACTGCCTGGATTAACATATAGGATACTTTTTTCTTATGGGTGGAATAGGATTATTGTTTTACAGTTTGAAATGTTTTAAGGCACAGATTCAAGGACGATTCACCATCGAGCCGGATCATTGTTTTCGCAAGAACTTCTTCACGGACGTAACGCTTTCGTTAGGTTATTTAGAGCGGCAATCGAGGATATGCTCTCAGACGACCACAGAACCTTATGTGAACTTGAATTGTGGTGAAAACTTTGTAAGAAATATTTGAATAAAGAAATACATTTTGGGCGGGACGAAGTTCGCCGGGTCTGCTAGTTTCATATATTCCCAAAAATTATAAAGGAGAGAAAAAATAATATTTCCCAATTTGTTTTTTTTTATAGGTAAAATTATGAACGATTTATTGACATGGAATTGGCGATAGGGTTGATTAGCTACATAAGGAGAAATAAACCTGCCAAACGGAGCACATATGCGAGTTATTTCAAATTCACGTCCATGCAATATGCTATCATATCTATGATTTTGTTTTTCAACGAATTCACATACATATCGATGGCTTAGTGGAAGATCGACCTATATCGGCAGCAAGTTCGAAAACGCTCTATCTGAGAAAATTTCTCAACAACGCCCTATTTCAGAATTTGATTGAAAAACTCCTTATCTCAGCTGCCGATTCAAAAACGACTTATCTCAGAACATTTTCAATTTATTTTCGTTTGCGATAGGGCGTTTTTGAAGCGAATTCTGAGATAAGGCGTTTTCAATCAAATTATGAAATAGGGCGTTGTTGGAAAAATTCATGATATAGGGCATTTACGAACTGGCTGCCGATCGTCCACTCCATAGTTTGGATAAAAGAAAAAGTAAGTGCGCCTGGGCCACACTGGAGAAGTGAAACTCACGTTACATACCTTTTTTGTCTCATAACCAATATATATACATACATACATCTACTTTTGCTTAAGGTTATATTTTTTACCTTTTTCTTATCTATCCTTACCTCTACCCTTATTCGTTCCTTTATCTTTATCTTTATACTCTATCGATAACAAAATCGATAAAAATATCGATAACAAAATCGATGACAAACTCGATAAAAATTTCGATAGCAAAATAGATAATAATATTAGCAAAATCGATTAGAAAATCGATAAAAATATCGATAACGAAATTGATAAAAAAAAATCGAAAACAAAATCGATAAAAATATCGATAACAAAATCAATAAATAATGGGTAATAAAATCGATAACAAAGTCGATAAAAATATCAATAATAAAATCGACAAAAATATCGATAAATAAATCGATAGCAAAATTGATAATGATACTAGTAGCAAAATCGATAAAAAATATTGCTAACAAAATCGACAAAGACATCGATAACAAAATCGATAACAAAATAGATAACAAAAAATGATCGGAAAATCGATAAAAATATCGATAAGAAAATCGATAAAAATATCAATAGGAAAATCGATAAAAACATCGACAACGAAATCGATAAATAATCGACAACAATATTGATAACAAAATCGGTAAAATATCGATAACAAAATCGATGACGAATTCGATAAAAATTTCGATAGCAAAATCGATAATAATATTGGTAACAAAATCGATAAAAAGGTCGATAACAAAATCCATAAATAATCGATAACGAAATAGATGACAAAAATCAATTACAAAATCGATAAAAATTATCGATAACAAAATCGATAAATGATCGATAACAAAACCGATAAAAATGTCGATTATTATATCGATAAGCCCCGAGAATCCCGAAAATCTCTAAAACCCAAAATAGTTCCCAGATTGAGTCTCTGTGTCTCTATCTATATCCTTTCCTCTATAATTACCTTTATTTTAATCTTTCTTCCTCTATCCTCATCTTTACTTTTATCAGTATCCACATTTTCATCTTTTTCTTTATATTTATCTTTGTTTTCACTTTTATGTTTATCATTTTCTTCATATACATACATATTGCCCTTCACCTTTGCCCTTATATAAGTAAAGTATTTAAATTAACCTTGTTTTTTGTTTTTGTTTTTATTTTTACCTTTGCCTTTATCCTTTTCTTTATCTATGTACGTACTCACCTTTACTTTTATTCGTGTATTGATCTTTTTCTAAGTGTTATTCTTTAACCTTTTATTAGCTAGTTTTTGTTAAATTAACAACATACATTCAAGAAGCACTTGTTTCCATCCCAACCATTTCCGTTGCCCCATTTCTGTGTGAAACTTCCGTTGAATTTGCCAATTTACTCCCAACTAACCAACTGCCGCTAAAGAAGTTTCACTTACTTTAATTTGGAACGAATTTCCGTCATCCCTTGTCAAGTTTGGTTTGCAGACAAACCTGTTTCGGCATTGTGCCATCTTCAGTGTCATTTTTCGTTCTGGGACATAAACAAACATATAAAAATCGAAATTTAGTGCTATTGCACTAAAAAAGCACTGAATGTGGCTATATACACTTTCTCGGGAAAATAAATATTGTGAAAACATAAAAATTCGGCCTGTGAACCTCATACCCCAATGCACTGCTTAGAGCGGGTCAACAGTTATTTGTGTTTAATACCTATTAAATAACATTAACGTTGTTGTGACTGCGGTGTGAAAACCACGAATTTTCTGTCAACTACCACGGACAATAAAACAGCCGACATAGCAGCAGACAACTTAAGCATGTTTGCCTCCATTTTATTGTTCTGCCTTTGTTTAGGTCATACACCTTCGGCTGTGCATTGCTACCGAAGCTGCTAACACCAGCTGCCATTCGCTCTTATATCCATTACCAGTTTCCGTATTTCACTTTTATTATAGGCGATCATAAATCCCAACTGTAGACATTTATGGCATAACAGCCAAAGAAAATCTCTGCATTATCCTCTGGGCGTTCGCCTTAGTCATTTCGTTGTTGGCCAACAA
>NW_023458560.1:22111043-22111899 GCF_013731165.1 Rhagoletis pomonella
ATTATCCTCTGGGCGTTCGCCTTAGTCATTTCGTTGTTGGCCAACAACCTTGAATTGCCACTCGCGACGGTCAGCTTGTAAATCGACACAGCACAGCCTCCAAGGCTTTCGCCCACTTGCTCACTCACTCAACAACTACTGTTTTCGGCTAAATAGCCGTCGAGTTGCTTTCGCCCTGCTGATTGTTGTGTTGTTAACGATTATGACTTTATTTAAAAATTATGGAAAAGTGACATTTTGGGCGGCTGCTGCTTACGGCTACAGTTTATTTCATATCCCCAAGTCTATTAAGTAAACCATTAAGCGTTTAAGGATATTTGCTAAAAGTGGCATTTGAAATGATTTCGTGGTGCCACAATAACGGCTGCATAAATCAAATTAATGTATTTGTTTAGGAGCGAATAAGCGTTTGTGTTTCGGTTGGGAACTGTGTGCATGTATGGGTATCTATGTATATAAATACGCTAGCCAAAAGGTTAAATTGAATGAGACTTTTATGCAAATTTACACTCGATCAAAAATGTCGACTCGGTGAAAAAATGCCTTACTTGCCAAAATGTGCAGACGTTTACTTGAAGTTGAATTATGAATTAAATAAATATTTATATATTGTGAGTCCGCTCTCAGTCACCTCAAAAATGTGAAAATGACCTTTTCAACTGCCCTGAAACCTCAACATTTTTTGCTGATATCGTCGAGTCATCAGCAGCAAGTACGTAGCACAAGCTGTCAACTGCCTCTGACACTTAACTTTGCTGATAGACGTCATTTACTGTTGTTGCTTCTTTTTTCCTTGAACCACAAATGTAATTTGTGTCCTTGTGATACCGTGTCAATGCAATTTTTACTTACCTTT
>NW_023458560.1:22111909-22162993 GCF_013731165.1 Rhagoletis pomonella
ATTTGTGTCCTTGTGATACCGTGTCAATGCAATTTTTACTTACCTTTATAGTAGTTTGAAATGCCGTACATCCAAAAGAATAGTGGTATTCACCAAATTGAGCAAGAGGCCTGACAAGAGCTCTGCTCTTGTGGCAGATTTCCAGGCCACTTGCTCACTTTGGTGAATACCACTCATGTTTTTCCTTTTTTTGCCAGCACTGCTATCCTCTGCTCGTCATATGTACATACACAACCTCACTTCTGTCCATTGGTTTTAGTAGTCTAACCTTGTCATTTTTCTCATGTTTTGCATTTTTTGTTTCCTTAAATTGCTTTTACTGCTCTTTTGCTTACCTCTCTACTTTTTTGGCACTTTTGCTCGTCTTCGTCTAAAGTGTGGCCACTTTGTCAAAATGAAGGCCAATTGCACAGACTGACACAGTTTTTGACGTTTCAAGAGAATTTATGTCCACATTATGCCGTGAAATTTTTGCTGATTATGGCTGCATTAAAATGACGTGCGAAAGTAGCTGGAAGAAAATGCAAATGAAGGTAAGGTAGCCTTGCGTGCATGCGTTTTAGTTGAAGTAATTCCTTTACACAAAAAGAAATATATATGAGCTTTAAAAAAGTTATTTCGTAGATGTAGGTTTTGTAAGTCTCGACTCTTGCTAGAGGGCAAGTTTTATTCTCCATTCTTCTTTAAATTCGAACCTAAATATGTGTCACCTGTGTCAAATAAAACGAATGTTTTTTTTTTCTTTAGGTCCCATATGAAAATTTTATTTTCGGTCAAAAAAACATAATTGTGGAAAAATTTCAGCCCTCTATCTTAATTTTTCAGTTGGCGCTCGCAAAAATAAATATTTTTAATGGAACAATCAAATATATCAAATAGACTAAAAACAGCCTTGTGAGCCATTCAATTCTAGTATAGTAAGTGCAAGTTTGAAGTAGCAGGGACTTACGGTTGATTCTTGGATTTTTTTTTTTGAAGGTTTCGTAATTTGTTTCAATATAAATAAATAAGTGGCCGAAAACACTTTGTTTGAAATAAAATGACTAACACCGTCAACAAAAAATAGCCCAAAATCAACCGCAAGTCCTAGCTACTTCAAAATGGCATTTACTATGTTATAATTTAATGGGCTACAAGGTTGTTTTTAATTAATTTGTTATAATTAATTGTTTGCTAAAAAATAGCGGAAACCACTTCTTCATTGAAAATACTTATTATTTTACTTTATATTTTATTTTTTTACTTACTATATTTTATAATTAGGTTTTTTTTACCGACAATGAAATCTTCATATGGGACTGGGTTTTATTTGAAACAATCTAGTAAAAACATATAGCTCCCACCATCTGCGAGTAATTTTTTAAAAACACTTGATTTTTTGTTTATTTCTTAAAAAAAAAACATCCTAACCCTTGACGTCCGATGGGTCTATAGGGGCACTTTTTAATTTCTGGTTTTATTGAAAACTTTGAATGCAGTTTTTTCTAGATATTTTTATTAAAGAAAAAATGCCACTTCGTTATAAAAACTATTTACAAAGTGGCTATTTTTAAGAAATATTGCCATATTACAAACGAATGCAATAGCCCTATCTATCTGTTTATCCCCTGTTAAAATTGATGGTGTTGAAGTACAGATCGAGTAGGCTAAGACTAATCTTGGTTTTAAAGTGAATTCAAGGATGAGCTGTGTTGATCATATAAACTATTCGATTTGTAAAATGTATAACGTATTAAGGAAATTATATCGCACTGCATATTTATTACCAAAGGATGTAAAACTCCGACTAGGTAAGACACTAATAGTTCCTGAAATCACACACTTTGAAGCCTTATACTCTAAACTTCACAAAGCATCAAAGTATGACCATATTTCAGCTCATTCTAAGCAAATACTTACAACACCCTGGATAACTTTTTTAAGATAAGAAATCTTGTTTTTACACAAGTTGGTTTATACTTTATATGTGCAAAGCGAGCGTGTGCTAAATGTTATAATACCTAAGACCACATACTATACAGTGCTACTTCTCGCATGTTCTTTGTTCATGCTGCACAATTATGGAACACTCTTCCACCCCCGCTATAAAAATTATTAAGCATACTTGATGCTTCAAGAGTACAACACAAACTTACTTCTCTTGATTTGCCTCAGGAAAATCTCTCACCATTCTCTTCCATCTCGACTATCTTCTTCTCCCATAAAAATATTATGAATTTTTTTTTTTAAACCTCACCTCTCCTCACTTCGTCCTTTTAACTTTGTTAGACTAGGTTTAAAAGAATTTACCAAAAAGAGATTTACAATATCTATTCGTCCTTTTAAACTACATCCACATAATTTCCTCTTTCATTTGCTACCCATATTGTTATTCTACATGGCACTGAATTTTTGAAATAATTTTTTGAACTAATACTAACCCTGAAATTTTAAAAACCTTTTAAAAGCAAACCTGACTAGCGAAAAACAAAAAAACGCAGATTTATTTTGTTCTGGTATAGTTATCATATTTTCAACAAAAATTTTTCAAAGTGCTCGCTTTCGAATGAAATTAATTTCGCTTGAGTGCACCTCAACCAGCAATCGCCGCAGACAAGCTGCTGAAAACTGTAGCATCTACGCTAAAATCCAATTGTGGCAAATTTCGTCTTAGCAAAAAAAAAACGTGCGCTTCACTGTATGCTTGCAAAACACACAGGTACTAACGTTAAGGTTGTTAACAGCCTTGACGTTTTCATCTAGCTGTCAGCGCTTGCCTCAACATACCTGCCGCCACCTGGTGGCCATCATGGCATAGTATTGCTAGCAATTTGGCGCGCCTTTCACAGCTGAAAACGGGCAGCATCCAACCACGACGTTTGCTTGCTTGCCAACGCAAGCGTAACACATGATGAATCCCTGCCAAAATGAGATGCGTGCCAGGTGACATATTGCCAGCTTTAGACTTCCTTTACTTTTCAGCTCGTTTTTGGGTTTGCGCACTTTGGTGGTGGCACCGCGCCCTAAAGTATGCTTTTGCAGATATTAAGCTGATATTGTACACAATTCAACGGAGGTCGCGGTAGCGCAGCTTCTATTAAATGCACATGTATGTACCTACATTCATATGTATGTAGGCACGAGTAGCTAACTAACTTGACTGCTGCTTAAAACAAAAATCAAGTGCTGTGAACGATGCTGCGATGCCTCGTCAGCAATGCACTCAGTGTAATAAAAATGGCATGACATTTATATAGATTAGCTATGTAAGCCATACTGCATTTACATACACACATATGTATGTTCATACAAAATTGTTTCACGGTAAGGTACATATGTATGTACATTAGACTAACCCAAATAGCTAAAAACTCTCGAATACTTGTAAAAACTCACCTGACCAAGTCTACATAGTGGCGAAATTCAAATATTACCCCGATGGGAGTCTCCGTTTTGTACAATTTTTGGGTACTAATTAATATTTTAGAGCGTGCTCAAGGAGATGGCAAGGGTAGATTTTGTAGAAAACTGACGCGCTCATAGGCTAAATTTATGTTTCCGAGGTCGCTGAACACGATAAAATTCTTGAGAAATACAAGAAAATCTAAGAAAAAAGGAGAAAAACAAAATGCTCACTTTTAGTGCCTAAAATTGATTGTTTAGAAATAGTCAGGATCAGGGCTGCCACTGACGAAAAAAAATACTTATCATCCACCTGAAAAAAATCTACCAAATCTGGAGAATATTTACCAATAACTTTTTTTTAGTTATTTAAATAAAAGCTATAGATTTGTTCTTTTTTTAAGTTATTTCAATAAAAAGTTTTTTATTAAGGAATTTTTTATTTAACCAATGATATGATATTTGAGATCATACTAATGGCATCTTCTTGGTTTCCTTCAACCAAAAGCGAAAATGATGAAACTAAAGCCAACAACGAAACTTCATCATTTGAAAAAGTACAACTGGAGTTACTATAAACAAATAGAGTGACCCAAAATGCCGCTTTTTATTTCTTTAATATTCACAATGTTTTTCAAAAAAATTTTTATTTTTTTTTTAATGTTGATTGCGCTTAAGCCAAAATCATAAAAATCAATGATTAATGCTACATTTAGAAGAATTCAACAAATTTGCGCCAAAATTTCGAACTTTTTTCTCTGAATTTAACGAAAAGTTTGAAGTTCGCACAAATTACTTTAACAAAAACCTACCAAAATGAAAACAAATTTACCTTTTTACCAACCAAAATTTTGTCTACCAATTTTGGTAATAATTTACCAAAGTGGAAACCCTGGTCAAAGAGCTTTTAAATGAAATAAACTCGATATGATTTGGCCCCATCGTGTTCAGTGACCTCGAAAACATATATGAGGGCGTACATTTTCCACAAAATCTACCCTTGCCATGATTGTACAAAACCGTGACTCAGTTTTTACAAGTATGTATTAGAAAGACTTTAGCCATATGCTTCAAAAAAAAAAAAACGACATTGAGCAAAATTGGATCAGTCTAATGTACAGACATACAGTTCGGTTTAGATTAGCTGATAAAAAATTCTCAGCGATAACTTAAAGGGCATAAACCGTGGTGTAGTCGTTAGTAGTGTGCGCTACCTTTCCGCAAAGCCTGTATTTGAGCCCAATTTCCGAACAATATCAAAAAATATGAAACAAAAAAGTTATTTCTAATAGCGGTTACCCCTCGGCAGGCAATGGCAAACCTCCGAGTGTATTCTGCTACGAAAAACAGCTTCTCATAAAAATATAATCGCCGTTCGGGTCAGCATAAAACTGCAGCTCCCTCCCCCTCTGAGTGACAACATCAAGGCGCACGCCACAAATCGGAGGAGATCCTCGGCGAAACTCTAACATATGTACATATGTGTAAGTGCCAATGCATTATTATTATTATATCCCACTGGGAAAATTGGTAAGCATCTTACCAGGTAATCCATGTTTTGTTTTAGATTTTAGTACAAAAATTGTGACCAATGTCACCTGCTAGTAAAGCACAAAATTAATACCTCCGAAGACGCCTTTTGCTGTGTGTTGCAAAATAGCGTGCCGCCGAAATTATTTCCTAGCGACTGCTCTACATTCTACGTACTTTACTGCGTAAAGCGGCTCAGAAGTATGTTTTATACCAAATGTACATTGTAAATTCCTACTTACATAAGGCGACCACGCCTTTGTTAAATTAAGGGAGGTTCGGCAGGGAAGTGGTAAGGACCGCCGGGTGAATTGCGTATACGCAATCACGGAAAATAACAGATACAGAAAAGGCCTAGTAAACAAGATAAGAAGAGACACAAAAACGAATAAATCAAACAAGAAGGAAAATAATGAAAAGCCTTGGGCAGTCTTAGCTTATTTATACGGGGAAAACATCATATAAATTGGCTTAGGTATTCCAAAAGTATGACATTAATACAGCATTTAGAACGAAGGACAACGTGGGAAGGATACTACAAAACAGCGCACACGAAGAAGACCAACTAGACAATCAAAGTGTATATATATAAGCTGACTAGCAAATGCCAACATAGTTACATACAACAACAAAAAATGCTGCATCCATCTACCACACCGGAAGCAAACAATATGGCAGAAAACCAATGTATGCCAATGAAAAAAGGAAATACAGCCAAAGTTCTTCATGTGCAGCACAAAGGTCAACACCTAAACGTATTAGAGAATATGGAGATATACAAACAAAAGACTTTCATCGGAAAAATGAGCAAACAAACACCGCATCTGATATATTATTTGAACCACTCAGGCCGCTATATGCAAAAGAGGACAGCTAACCTGCAACTACCATAAAAAATGGAACCCGGATCCAAACTACAGAGACCAAGGGCAGGAAAATAACTGATTTCTACTTACCTGCAAATCCAGACCATAATCAAGAAGATGTGAGCAGCTGAATTCTACCTACATGAGATTGTACATACACACAGAAAAAAACTACTGGTTGAGCTAAAGAATATAATTCGCTGAGTATCTACCTAGCTAAGAACCAAGGACGATTTAGCACGGCTATAATAGTGACGGACAAACAGAAACTATTCTGAACGAAAAATGATACTGAAGGTGGCACAACACCGAAACCGGTTTGTCTCAAAAGCAAATTTGACAAGGGATGACGGAAAATCATTTCACATTACATCAGAAGAAACATTGTTGAGAACATTTTTTGAAATTTTCCTTCGTTTTCTCTCCAAGCTTTTTACATTAAAGCGCACCCTAGCGGCCGTTTTTGATAAAAAAGTGATCGATATGCTGGATAAATTTTATAGAGAATATTTATTATCTGATTAAATTAATGAGCACACTAGTATTTTCAGGCCGTCTGCATACAGTTTTTATGGACGGAAGATGGAAGGGAGTAGAATGTTTCCTCCGGCCGTGATCTAAGCGTCGTACAAAAAAAAATATTGGCACAAAAGTTTTGGAGAATGAATTTTTTTTCCTTTATTAACAACATAAATATATAAAACATATACATCAATTTTCTCAAAAAATATAGTATTTTGTGCGAGAAGATAGCGAATATATTTTTGGATTTTACTGCAATCAGTTGTGACAAGAGGAATTTTTACTAACTAAAGATAGGTACGTGGGTTGAGTAATAAATTGAGGTACATTCATATGTGAGTAATAATTGTGGTGGTCATCACATTTTGTGTTGACTTACAAACTTAATTCAAAATTTGATAAAAGTAGGTTCATTACATTTCTTTTAAATAGTAGGCTATTGCTTATACTTCTTATTTCTACAGGTAATTTATTGAATAATCGTATTCCGTAGCTTCTAAGAGATCTTGCGCATCTTTCTGTTCGGAAAAAGTGTGTTCTGATATTTTGGGAATTCCTTAGATTATATTCAGTGCTTTCTGTCTCAGCGAAATTTAAATTATGTTTTACTAAATTATTTTTTAACTTATATGCGGCCAGTAGAGTTTGAAGAATTCGCTACAACCTTGGAATTTCAATATGCTATGTATTTTGAATTTATGTCATATTTAAATAATTTCGAGAGAGTCCACGCAATATGCTATCAAGCGTCAGTAAAACGCAATGGCGGACGAATTTTGATCATGCTATTGAATCAAGGTTCATAGAATACAAGGTTACGACATCGGCCATGGCCGCCATCTTGATGACGTAGACGGCTTAATTTTTGGAGTTGCCAGATTCCTAAAAAAATATCTCATAAAAATACACTATTTTAGTCAAAAATAGATCAAGTTTTATTTCAAATACAATGAGCTCGCGATAATATGAACTAATTAAAACCAAGCCTGTTAATTTTTGCGAGATTATTCATATTTACGAAAGGCTCAAGAACTAAAAAAAAAAAACAACAAGTTTCATTTATTAAAAAAAAAAGTTTTATTTAAAACTTTAAAAGAAACTTGTATTCGTTTTGTGTGTTGCACAAATAAACAAACCGCATATGCAGGGAACTTCGGGTATTGTGGTATAAGTATTTTTTTTTTAGATATGTAGCAAATGTACGAGCTTTATTGTAACAATTATTTATTATAGGAGAATAGTGAAACTTAAGTTATAAAATATTTTTCAGTTAAATACTACTTGTATTCAAAAATAGCAAAGTTATTGAAAAAAATTTAAAAGAAACCAAAAAATACCTACTTCAAAAATTACGATAACGCAGCTGTTGTCATCTATATCATGTTGCCTCGGGTCCACTTTCGGATTTCCCCTATTTTTGGCATCTAGAATAATCGTGGTGTTCAAGTAATTAAAAATTACCTATGGAGGGTATTGTAATACTTTAACCGACCTCTTGTCTACCACAATAACCGATTTTCAAAATTTCCAAACAAACTCATACAAAACATAAACTTTCTATTAGCCGAGACTTGATAAACGAAATACAAAACTTACTTTGCAAAATTCAAATTTCTTTTCTAAAGCAAGTTTTCTTTAACAAATAAAGTTGATTTCTTGCAGTTAAAAAACTTTAAAATCTTGGATCACATGTTTGAGGCATATTTAACAATAAGAAACCCGAACACGAAGTTATTTACTGTAAGCATTTCCGAGCGACACGTATGGACATTTCCAATGCAAATAACTAGGGGTTCCCCAAATTACCAAGCGCTTGAAATTCGTTAGAAATTTTTAAAAACAATAATGTTCATATTTTGAAGCTTTTGCCTAAAGTTCATAGTAGTCAATGGTAGCGAAAAAGTGTTCATATTTTGGGATGTTCATAAGTTAGGATGTTAATATTATCGCGAGTTCCTTGTATGTGTAACCCTGATATTGTGCTTTTTTCTGTGTCTTTAAGTTTATTTAAATTATTAAAAATTTAAGTGCGCTGTTTTTGATTGCAAAAATTACACTGAAAAAGGTAATTTAGGTTGTACCGTATGTCTAAAGATGAATCGCAATTTCGGTAGCGAAATTTTGCCAATGTTATGAACGCTTTTTATTTAAAAATGCGCGAGTGCGTTCTGCTCACTTTCAAGAATAAAATCACCAGCAAATTTCAATTTGCATTCTATTTACATTTTAGTTGTCACTATTATTATGTTAATCTGGTTTCACGTGAAGTTATAACATTTTATGTTGTTATAATAAGCTTTGCCACGATTTTATATAAAAAATGCCCATTTTATTAGGATTCCTAAAATATGCTATACGGCAGGTATATTTTCTGCGTTTTGTGTACTCTCCTTCTTCGTAAAATATTTCAGCCAATCAGAACTCACTTCGCAACTACGTCATTGGAGGAAAACAAATTTTTGACAGCACCATGTCGTAACCTTCTATTCTATGAACCTTTCGATTGAATAGCTTCCCCGAACAGTTTTTGTTTTTATGTTATTGAAACTTTCAACTTTTTTGACGTTGTTGAAAGAATGATTGTCGGCCGCTGTGGTGTAGTGGTAAGCAGTGCGCGCTTTCACTCATCAGCACCTGGGTTCAAGCCCTGGTCAAAGCAACATCGCAAAAAATATAGCAAAAAGGTTTTTTCTTAACAGCGGTCGTCCCTCGGCAGGCAATGGCAAACCTCCGAGTGTATGTCTGCCATGAAAAAATAGCTTCTCATAAAAATACAATCGCCGTTCGGAGTCGGCGTAAAACTGTAGGTCCCTCCGCTTTGTGTGACAACGACAACAAGGCGCACGCCACTAGTCGGAGGAGAAGCTCGGCCAAACACTAACATATGTGTAAGCGCCAATCTATTATTATTATTATTATGAAAGAATGATTTTTTTGACGAAGCTGTGCAGAACCTTGGTTTTCCTTTTCAGGAGCCCTAGAAGAAGTTATGATACATTTCGTATGCTGCTATCCAGAGCTCTTTTTTCTTTTCAAGAACTATTGAAAGCTTGCGTCATATCTTATGCCAACTTCCCAGACATTAGATCCAGCCAAAATATATATTTTTTTATAATTGCCTAGCAAAAAAACTGCTGACTAAGGGATATATCGCGAACTTTTTTTGCTTGTAAGGTGATACGCTCTATTTGTTGCAAAAATGTGCGAAATTTACAATTGGATTCTTTAGGAAAAATAAATTTTTTGCAGGTTTCTTGTGATGCATATTTTCACAGCATGTGTAAGTATTTATAAAAAAAAAACTGGCAGACCCGGCGAAATTCGTCCGGCCCGAAACTAATTTTTTGTATTGAAACATTTTGGTCCAACATTTTCACCAACAGTTCACGTCCATGATTTTCAGTAACGAATTTATCTTCTAATATTATGGTCTGGTGGTTGTCAGAAGGCATATTTCCATTGCCGTCTTAAATAACCTAGCAAAAGTGTATATGCATACAAAGATACGTAATAGTTTCAGTGCCTTTGAAAGGCGCCACGCCCCCTTTTTCAAACAGCCCCAATTTCTCTAAGAGTGTGCGATTGATTTTATATATCTCCATACCATGATCGAGTACTCTACTATGAACACTTCCGGATATATGCAGTATCAAAATACCGGGTTTGCATGCGAGGTGCCACGCCCCTTTTTCCAATAGCCACAATTTTTCTTCAATACCAAGTTCCAGTACTCAATGATGAACACTTCCAGAGATATGCAGTGTGAAAAACTCGGTTTATATGGGAGGTGCCACGCCCCCTTCACTTAGCTGTATGAAACATAATTTACAACCTATTCTCATACCTACCAAATACATATTCACAAAAAATTTCATACAGGTCGGTCAAGCCGTTTCGGAGGAGTTCGACCACAAACACCGTGATACGATATTTTTATATATTGGATGTACAGAAATTAAAAAAAAATAAGTACATAGTATGAATGAATTATCTGCGGAATTTATCAATACCCTAATTTTATACATAAATATGTTCGCAGGCTTAATCTCTAGTTGTATGCGATAGCCAAGTAAACAATTGGAATTTTCTTTCACAACAGTTATGCATTCATTAAACATTTCCTGTATGTCTAAACAAATATATTAGGTCCAGAAGTAAGGGTATATGTATACATGCATGTACAAATGGATTTGTAAATTTAGAAATTCAATTATATGTGCGCACAATTGTAAATAAATATGTACATATGTTTGTATACCATTTGAATTTCATTCCCTTTGCTATTCTATATTTCAATTGGCAAAAGTGGCACAGACATTAAATTTGATTGCGTTGACATTATCCCAAATGACTTTTTTACACTCTATTCGAAAAGCTGTAGACTGTTCGTCGAATAGAAATCCTAGCAACAAAATTGCGTATGTACACATGAAAACATACATGTATACCCTGCAGCAAATCAAACTGGTTCCGAACTTGCGCTGAGCTCGCCTGAAAAGGGACGGTACTGGTTCTTCATCTATCCCAAATCAATGCTTTCAACTGTCTTTTTTAACATGGCGATGTCCTACGATTGTCGCCCTCTGCAGAACTTTTGAACTTGTTCTGAGCTGACTCTGACTTAGATGGTTCTGAGACAGTTCATATAACAACAGTTTCTAGATAGTTCAAAAAAGGTCATCTCCGGGCTAGAACAAATGTGATTAGTTTTGAATTGGTTCTAAGAAGTATAGCATAGAGCCTTTTCTTTAAATACTGTAATTAAATAAGCACGTATACAATTTTGTAAATAAAAAATTCTTCATTTTATGATTAATTAGCTATTTGTTTTGCACTTGTTTACTTTTTGAACCAAACTGCGCTTTAAAATTAAGAACATTAAGTGTCAGTTATTCCTTCATTTTCTAAAACCGTTATTCTTAAAAATAATTTATATTTGTTATGCATAAAGGGTATTTCTGTGATACTTATAATTAAAAATCTAAACTAAGTCGTGTGAAAAAATGAGAAAAACAGTGATATATTGGATGCTTATTTGTGATAACTCAGCGTTAAATTGTATTAAATGTATTGCAATGTAATACATAGACTCTCCGGCATCTAATAAGAATATATAGAATTTTGAATATTTACAATGGTTTTAATGCTAAATATTTTTCGAAAATTTTTTATTTGAGGATGGCTTATAAGTATTACAACATAAACATATAAATTCACGTTTCTGTGTTGGAAATTTAGTGGAATTCTAGAAGCGGTTAAAAAAACCTCAATATTTTCAAACCGGAGTTATAAGTATGCATTCCACTGAATACTGGAAATATTTATAAAAAAAAACTCTGATTAAAAAGTTTTAAATCTGAAGACAGTTTTAGAGTTCTATCAAATTTGCAGCACAGCTAGGAACTTTAATTTAAATGGTTTATGGAAGATGAGACATACTTAACGAAAAATATTTAAAAGGTAAAACATTGGAAATTAAAAAAATTACTGCATAACTACACACTTTTGTTTACCTTTTTTTAAATCTGATTATACGGCCGAAAATTTTGATGAAAAATCGTTACATTTTCCTTTGTTTTGTATAAAGTTTGAAAACATGGTTTATATGATTTTGTTTTTAACATGATCAATTCGTTTTATAAAATAATAACAAACAAATTTTAACTCTCAATACATGGTTAATATTTAAAAAATAAATAGTGTACGCAGACTTTTGTTGTTAAGTGTAGCTTAACTAAATTTTATGGTTGTATTTTGCATTCATTTTTATACGTACGTATATATGTATAAAAATGACATTGATGTTACCAATATCGAATTTTTTGGAAATAGTTTGGCAGTTGCCCATTAAACTAGAGAATTACATATTAAATATGTAAACGAAAACAGTTTGCTATTAGTTTTAGGGTCTTAGAAAATCGAGAAAATATAGTATAGTACATTTGCGCATCTTTTGTCAGCTTTAGCATGACCAGGATGAGTAACATTGATTACAGCGCAACTAGCAACATATGAGTTTCAACCGTCCAGCTCTGCATCCCTTTTGTAGTAGTTCAGAGATAGTCCTGAAATTTGTAGGGCGGAACTAGCGCTTTGCCAGACTGTGTCTAAAATTTTGCTGCAGGGTATCTACATTCATATGTATGAATGTATGTAAGTGCGTTTGAGTGCTTCACTAAATTCAAATAGTTTAAATGTCGAACGAGCAACGGAAACGTTAAAGCTGAAGGCGGACAGAATACAGACGGATTGCCGGTGTACATCAACAAAATAATCCCGCTGCGATTTGACTAACGTAGTTTTTATCGTTCGACCATCTATGTAGTAGGTCGATGCACATTCAACCAAGCTTAGTAGATATATCTACGCATGTTTGCAAACGACAAACTTCAAAGCTTCAAGTATTTTGCAAAGCAAATGTAAAGCTAAAATAACAAAAAAATGTCCAGTGATTGAGTGATAGCTGTGCGGATACTGCTAAAATACAAGTGTATAACACTTCGATTACAAGCATACATGTGTACGTGTATATGCGGCTTTATACTACATACGTTTAAGTGCTTATATATGTACATACAATTGTAGATCTAAAACCATTGAGGGATATTCGCAAGTGTACTCAAGTGCTGATAAATTAATTTTCTGCACAACTTCAGTGGCAGAAAATTGATTTATTTGCACATTTAATATCTAAGTACGAACTAGTACTTCTTTTCAATGGGTATGCGCCAAAACAAGTATGTGTGGAATGTGTATAAATGAACAATCGTACATTTAAAGTGAAATGTGTATTACAATTTGTGGTACTTTGCTGAACTTTGATGGGTTTATTTCTGTTAAACGAGGTTGTCCACCATAAGTCAGTGCCTTCATCAATTCGACTACACGTAAGACTTTCCGAGCAATAGAAATTGACGATGACAGATGAAAAAGGCGATGGCACTGATAAACGCGTAGAGTAGGCCGGTTCAACACGATATTAAAATTTTCATAAGACTTAGGGAATTCTACTTTTACGGGATGGAAAAGACTAATCTATTTCGAATCAGCCTGCGATCGGGCCCATCTTCTTCACTTCTTTCAGAGCTGTTACCATTAAATAGGTTGAGTAAGTGTGCACTCCTACTTTATGTATGTATGGTCTGCACATCGGTCGCTATGCATTCAAAAAACTATCAAATGGTAAAAATAACCAACTTGTAGTAGGCTTTCTGGCGAGATTTCGATAAATACCTCACTTTTAGTTAGCTATAACAAAAGCAACTTAAAATTAATTTTAATTAGCTATAATCGAGAGAAAGATTCTGCGAAAGATTTACGGACCTTTACGCGTTGGTGATGGCGAATATCGCAGACGATTTAACGATGAGCTGTATGAGCTTTACAACGATATAGACATAGTGCAGCGAATTAAAATTCAGCGGCTCCGCTGGCTTGGCCATGTCGTTCGGATGGACAGAAACGCTCCTGCTCTGAAAATATTCAACGCGGGCCGCGATGCTGGTAACAGAGGAAGAGGAAGGCCTCCTCTGCGTTGGAAAGACCAGGTGGAGAAGGACTTGGCTTCACTTGGCATTTTCAATTGGCGTCAGTTAGCACAGAAGAGAAATGACTGGCGTGCTGTTTTGGACTCGGCCAAAATCGCTTAGGCGGTTACAGCGCCAAATAAGAAGAAGAAGAAGAATAACAAAAGCAACTTAAAATTAGTTGTAAAATCGAGTTGGTTTTCTTTACTAGTTTCTATATAAAAATCCTCATACAAAAACTACTTTGAATACATTTCTTTTCTGCACTTCACAAATTCTTTTTCGAATTCAGCACAAATAAAGTGAAGTTCGAAATTTTATATTATCATTTTGATGTTGTTTCTGACGGAAATCCAATAAAGGACCCTGCTGAATATGTAAACAACTAAACAAATATGCAAAGTTGTATATAAATGAAATAAATAAAAATGTAACAAAATATAAAAAATAAAAAAAATAACAAAATGTTTTTTTTTATCTCTTCTGCAAAATTACCAAATTTTCATGAAAAATTCCTTAATTACAGATTTAGGCAATTTTAAATAAGCTGCGGCGCACAATGGGACTACAGCTGCCAAAGGTAGTAAAAACGGGTTAGCGATTTCTGAAAAAGTAATTACGCAGATACATAGCAAAATATCCAGCTAACCCAAACCAAAACGAATTTTTGATAAAAATTACAGCTTAAAGTAGGAACAATGCGAAAAAATAAATTTGTAAGAAAAAATTTAGATTTGGTCGCAAGTAATTTAAATTAATTTTTCCACTTGTGCGCATATATAAAAAGCCAATCTGATGGCTGAGCAGTTTTTGAATATATCTGTGGTCAAGCATTGCTTTAAATTTTTATAAATCTTTTGAAATGTATGAAATAGTTTACTTTGAAATTTTACATAATTTTGTCAGTATAAAATTTTTCGAGTGCTTAATTTAAAAAGGGATATTTAAAAAGGACCAAGAAAGCGAACTAATTTATACTTAGGACAAGTAAACATAAAATATGCGTGTCATATCTCAAATAGTTCCAGCTGCGCGGAACTGCGATTTCAGCTTCTATTTTTCCTTTTATAGACCCACCTCCTCTACGATGTATTGAATTTTTATTGTACAGCTGAAAAGAAAGACTCTGGCGTGTATATAAAATAAATAATATGCAATATAAAATGGAAATTGAAGAAGATATAGATATTAATGACGGCAAGAGTGCTGCTGGCCTTAGCTCAGCTTTTGTTGTATAAATGTAGGCAAGATTGAAAGTTTTAGTGTAAATACATATCGTGCACATAATTTAGTATGCAGGTACTGTAAATGTTTTCATTTTGTCATTTTTAGTATGAAGAAATAGGAACTTCTTTAGAAATAAAATAAATATGCCTGTTAATTTTATCCAAAATTCATAAAATTTATTACTTGGAGCCAAAAAAGTTGTGTAGAAGGTGGGCGCCGTAACAAGAAGTTCTTTATTATCTTCCAAGTTGGAAAATTCTGGTTTAAATAAGCAGTGTACAAAGAACTTCATCAAAAAATATTTTTTTTTTAATTTGCGTCTGATTTTCTAAAATTACTGGACGACAATGTAAACCGATTTTGACGATATTTCACATGTATTCTTTTCTCGTTAAAATCAGCATATGCTCTGAGTTTTATCGAAATCTGATGACATTTATTATTTCCGCCCACAAGAGCTGCGGGCGTGGTAGCGCGTTGAAGTTTGTCATTTTCCACATTTCTTCATTCCTTAGTGCCGAACAGCGTATATACGAAATTTCAGCGAATTTCTAGTACGGTTACTACTTTTGGCCGCAGCTTATATGGGGACGTCCCACTGTGTGGCGTTGTCTATTCGGTAAAAGCATAATCAGCTATGGTTTTGCAAAAAATAAAAGTTTTTTTTTATTTTATTTTATTTTCTAGAAGGCAACATAGTTTTTTCATAATCCTACAATGTTTCTGTGCCATTGTGACCGAAATTATTACACTGTACGATACTAAAAAATACCTAGGAAGTTATATATATTATCTGGTAGGTCTTTTCGAGTAAAACAAGACTATAAGTATGAAACACCCCCAAACTCTTGATTTACCGTTAAAAAACCAGTTTTTCGTACTTTTCGCACTTATAAGCCTGTAACATAGTTAATTATGAACCGAGTTTCGGTTTACTAAAAAGACGAAACTTGGGCGTTTCGAACGATATATATGTGAATAAAGAAACCTTAAGAGATCTGTGTGTATTTACCCAGCAAACACATTTTTGTTTTAACTTTTTTCGCTTTTTTTCAATTTTGGTGAGGTTTTTGCGCCCTATTTTATAAGAAAACCATACTAAATAGTTCTAAATTGACTGTAAAACTACATTTAATACCGAGAAAAACGAGTGTTTATTTTCAAAAATCAGATGAAAGATTACTGAGTTATTTATTATACCTTTTATTTCTTTAAATTTCTTCTTTTTTATAATTTTTTTTTCAGAAAAGCTCAAATAAATTTCAGAAAACTGCAAATGTCGAATGTATTTAAGAAAACCATAAATGTATTTCAGAAAACCACAAATATAATTCAGAAAAGCGCAAATGTATTTAAAAAAAATGTATTTAAGAAAAATGTATTTAAGAAAAATTTAAATGTGTTTAAGAAAAAAATCATGCGTGCAGATACATATGTTAATGTCTCAAAAATAAAAAAAAAACTCATTCACTATTATTATTAGTACTGCGGAAGGGTTGGGTGAAAGAAGAAAGTACCATCACACTAAACCAGATCGTATGAAAAGTGCAAGTGGTGCTAACCAAAAACATTTGGACATCGGCTAGGTTAGTTACTAGGGACAGCATGAATCTCTCTGTCACAAGTAAAATTTTCCAATCAATAATAAACACAGATTTGGTACCTGGTTGAAGAAATAAATAGCTAAACCACAGTCCGCTCTATAGCACGAAAATTCGTTTTTAGCATTTTACAAAAAATTCGAATTTTGTAAGAAGAATTGAAAAACGGTATTTCCAGTGATGAAAAAAATGTCTATATAGTTGATTCAGATGCCCACCATACTTATTGGAGAGTTATTCGGTTTCCTGGCAAACATGCCTTTGGCCAAAGGGATCTCTCATTTAGAGTAAAAAGCATATAAGCTTTGAAAAAATATAAACTTTTTCACTTTGAGAAAAATTAATATCCGGAAGTAGAAACAATGGCTGAGATTTCAATTATGGAACCAATAGCTATATCATTCAAAGTATATGGAATTTTTTTATAAAGCTCGGTGGGAATATTAATGGAGGTCTTCTTTAAGAGAATTTATCGCTTTCACAATGTTGCTGCTAATAGTATTTAAGTAATTTGTTGTTAAAATATCCCGACTACTATCACCAAATTTTAATTCAAAACGTAAGAGTAAATGTGTGCTACAATGCGTTTTAAAAGAAAATACACCACAAACCACAAGTAAGGGCACATAATCATGGTATACACTTTTACTAATTGTAAGTATGTATGTTGAATGCATATAATAAAGCTCCTCTATTTTTAAAGAGCTTTTTTTACACATTTTTAATGTGTGTTACTCCTAACCTTATAAAAAGCGAAATATGTTCTTTTCTGGCTCTTTTTTTTTAACTCATATCGAGGGTTACAACTCGGAATTCTGAGACTTTTCTGACTCTAAAATGAATCCGAATATGTGTAGGGTTTAGCGATTTCTGAAATATATGTACATATTTGTACTTTTCTGAAATAGATTTGCATTTTTCTACAATACATTAGGCATTTTCTGAAATACAATTGGAATCTGAAATTCATTTAAAGTTTTCTGAATGCATTTGCTCTTTTCTTAAATTCATTTGACTATTGCACGACTTTATTATGAAATAAAAATTCCATCGTATTTTTAAACCCAACCTTTTTCTTTTGTTCACTCTTCTTGACTTTAACTAAGCTATTAAAAGCTCATATAGTCTACACATGTAGATATGTATGTATTATTATTTTTGTCTATATACATCTACATACTACATTTCTACACATTCATGCATCATTTTCAAACACTTTTTGCCCTGCAGTTATTTGTGGGACATTATCCGTTTATAAGCGCTCGCTAGTTTGCTTTTCTTGCATACATATTTGTCTATTTGTCTATTTAAATGTTTACCATTAGAAAAATTACTGCAGAGATAAAAGCACAACGACAACAGCAACAGAAAAGCAAATAATATTGAATGTTGAGTGCACAGACATTTAGCTGGGGTTGAAAAGCGAGTGAATCGCGTCAGATTAAATGTCAAGCTAGTGGAGCTTTTCTTTACATTTGAAGGGGTTCCCATTTTCCCTTGTTCATGTACACATTTTCTCGCAGTAAAATAAACGAAAAGTTAAAAAAGAAATTGAATATAAATTTGAAAAAAGGATTCTTGTTTTCATTCATATAAACATTGGTATGTAACTTTGCTTGTATGTATGTAGGCAGCAGTGATGGGTAAAATTGTACAGGTATTAAGTTTTCTAAAATGCCAAGTAAAAAAGTATACTGAATGGAATTATGGGTGGCCCGAAAAATCAAAAACAATTTTTGCAAGCACTCAGGCAAATGATTAAAAAGAAGGACAGGTGAGGAGCGAATTCTTTACTCCTCTGCAAATTTACTAGACTCTTTTATGAATCTCAGTAGTTTGTCGAGGGAAAGAGAATATAGCTTGGTTTTTGTACTGGCGTCAGTACCGCACCAACGGTGCTTATGAGTCTTGTTCATGAGATCCCTGAACCGCAGCTTGGTAATTCATCAGGAAGTTCTTGCCTTCAATGTCACAGTCTCCCTTTATTCACATGACTTCACTCTCATTCCGCTTCGCAACGCAGTTCAGCTTCAACTAATATTCATGGACTATTTTTCAAGAGATGTCAGCGGTTTCCGACGCCTTTAGAGCAACTTGGTTATCCAATCAGACCCAGATTTTATGTCCACGCCACATAGCATGCCAGTCGTTTTTCTTCTGTGCCAACTGACGCCAATTGGAAATACCAATAAAAGCCTAGTCCTACTCCCCTTGGTCTTTCCATCGCAATGGGAGCCTTCCTTTTCCTTTGTTACCACCAGCGTGTTTCCGGTTGAATATTTTCAGAGCTGGAGCGTCGGTGTCTATTCGAGCGACATGGCCAAGTCAGCGGAGCCGCTTTATTTTAATTCGCTGCACTATGTTTATGTCGTTGTAAAACTCATACATCTCATCATTCCATCGCCTGCGCTATTGCTCAAACAACTTTCTAAACAACTGTAGTCGGCACATTTTTTTTTTGCCTTAGCCTGGATACCTAAATCCAGGCAAAACCAAAAAGCATTTGGAGCCCCTCCTGACGTTGTAGGTACTCGTGACGACCATGATGCCTATACCCACACTTTTTGTAACCCATTTAACGAAGATTCCGTGTTTTTAACCATAGTTCTACGCCATCGTACCGCAACTATATGGGCATATCTAAAAAATAGGTACACTTTCAAAAAAAAAATTTAATATTTAAATTTGTGAGCACACCTATGTTTTATATATCATTTTATTCGTAATCTCTTAATAAATCGATTAATATAAGTGTAATTCATTTTCATCAAGTGCTTCAAAAGTTAAACGAGGAATAAACATGAAATAGAAAACAAAAGAATAAGCTGGGTTCAAATTACGCTGTTCAAGTTGTAAACTTTTAGCAAAGATTTTGAAAGTCGAAGTCACTTAATTGGCACGTTCTAAATTCAATGGCATGCCCCGTTTTACCAGATTAGCTCCGGTTTTCGAGATAACGGTACTTGAAATTTTGATTAAATTTTAACTATTTTATAAATAACTCCCTCAGTTTTGAAGTTATTTTACTAAAATTTTGCACATAACAGTTGTTTAATATTACCTTAATTATTCCTTAAAATTATCGAAATGGGTGCACTTTAACGTATAGCTCCAATACAACTGATTACTCAGATATGTGTTTTTGCGCTATAACTCTAACTTCATATCTGAGTAATAAATTGTATGCGTGCTATATGTTAAATTGAACCTATACTAAATTTTAACCTGTTTAATTGAAGGAGTTATAACGCAAAACAACGTCTCTGATCAATCAGTTGTATGGGAGCTATATGTTTTAGTGAACCGATTTCGATGATTTTATGGAATAGTTAAGGTAATATTAAAAAACGGTTATGTGCAAAATTTTAGTAAAATATCTTCAAACCCCAGGGACTTTTTTTATAAAATAATTAAAATTTAACCAAAGTTTCAAGTACCGCCATCTCAAAACGTGGAGCCAATAGGGTAAAACTTAGGACGCCATTGAATTCAGAAGGCTCCAGTTAAGTAAGAGCAACTATCAGAACATTTGTCGAAAAAAAGTTGCTTTGATACCACTCGAAATATTCTGACTAAAACAAGGAGCATCATTAAAATTAGTAAATCAGGGTTTTTACACACTTCTAAAGAAAATTTTTTTGAAGCATTTTACAGGTATATGGTATTTTGTAAGGACTAGCAGTTATAGAAAGATTTAGATCGTTTCGACGTATTTTCCAAATGTGCCTTCAATTAAGGTGGTTTTGGAATAAAAATTACGCTCAAGATTACAGAATATTTTATCTTTAAAAGTTAGTTCATTCTGAAAGCACACCTCTTGCTAAGGTATCAAATTATTCGTAATTGTTTGTAGAATGCAATACATACTTAAAAAGTTCTTAAAATTAAATGCTTCAAAACCTATACGTGATAAACCGAAAATTTTGAAAATTGTGAAATGTGGAGTTACAGACTTTGAGTTACTTGTCATTTCGTTATTTTTTAATGCACACTTTTCTTACCTACTACATATGAAGTGTACACATAAGTGCTAAATGCCCATTTAATTTCAAATCAGAATATGGTGTGCTTCAAAAGTTATGACATAATTAATTGTGCCTCTCTTAAAAATTACATAAAAAATTCACTTGTTTTCATAATTTTCTTTAATTTAAACACCTATAATTCCAAAGTTATGCAGCAAATTGATCCAAATTTTTTTTTAGGCTTCATGTATATGTCAATGAATTATATCCAAAAGCAACCAGCTTGATTTAGTTTACAACAGTGAAAATAAAGCTGAATAACACAAAGGTTACCTGTTTTTTAGATTTGCCCATATACATGAACGGCAAGGTTTATTTCTTTACTTTTGCTTTTCTCTTCTCGTTTGCTTCTACTTAATAGGCGGGACTACCCCTTTTGAGTTTTAATCTCATTTTTCCAATAAGCATAGACTGCAGTTAAAGCTTGGTTTTAGCAAAGGTTCAGCGCTTGATTTACTTTCGGATCGACGTTAGTTTTCCAAGTCAGCTACGTATAAATTTTCCCTAATACATCAATTTCACTTATTTTGGTTTAGGCCTCTAAGTTTCCTCTTTGTTTTTACATCGACCTCCCTGAGCGATTTTTTTGATGCTTCTGCATAAACATCGCGTAAACTTGGATGTGACGGAGGTCTATAGTTTCTGTTAATAGGCAGTCTACTACCAAACACCACAAGAAAGGTGAGAGTACTCCATCCCGAGGGAAACCTCGCCTAACTTCTGCCAAGTTACTAAGGCCAGTTTCCTCTGTATATATGTCCAGCCACAGGTCCCATAGAGCCAAAGTTAGCGTTGTCAAACGCGTTTTCAATATCATCAACCAATGCTATCGGGTACTCGTCAGATTCTAGCCCCAAAAATTCCGATTTTGTTACAAGATAGTATAGACCAAATCTACAGCACTTTGCACGTTGGTATGCATGTTGACGGACTGTTAGAAGGCTTTCCACTAAAACCCTTGTTAAAATTTACTTCGACCGTGCGCTCCAGGCACTTCAGCATGACGGATGTCAGACTGCTGGCTCTGAAGCTTTTGCCAGTACATAACCTACCTTGAAGTTGCCTCAGTTCAGCGTGTCTGGATGGTTCCGATTTTCCCTGCCTGTTTCAAGTACATATTTTAAACACAATAGTATTTAAGAATGCCCATCACTGGTATGTAAACGGATGAAAACATGGGGAAATAACGCCAGTATGATTTCAATGTAGTCGGTTTGACTTCACAGTTCCTATTCGTAGTCTTGAGCAACTCACACCACTCAAAGAAAAAACTACAAAAATCAAGTAAAGAAGTAGAAGTTCGAACTTTATATACCCGGCGCAGGTATCATAATCGTAATTTCAACTTTCTCTAAATTACCTTTGCAAGATAAGCAGCGATTTCAACCAATTTTGGCTGAATTTGATGAACCGGTTACCGAGAAACACATTTGTGGTCATAAGGGGGCGGCGCCACGCCAATTGCCCAAAAAATTATCATAATCTAATTTTCTGTTAAGTGGTTATTGCAATCATTGATTTTAAGTGAATTAGCTGCAGTAGTTACTGATTTATCGCAGTTTTCGTGTTTCTGTAAATTTCCGTTCCCAATTTCGAAGATTTTCAACAGATTTCTCAGGTAGACGCTAATCAAGGCTCGTACCGAGTTTGGTAAGGATTGGTGAAGGAGCTACTGAGATAAACTTCACATATTAATTTTCAACAATTGGCATCCAACATTTACTGAAATATCGTAGTTCTTGCATTTTTCGAAAAATACCGTTATATGGTAAGTGGGCGTGGTTACAGTCCGATTTCCCCCATTCTCAATACTAACCTACCTTGGATAAAGGGAATCCTACGTACCACATTTCGTTGAGATATCTCAATTTTCGCTAGAGTTATCGTGTACACGGACGGACGTCCTGACAGACAGACGGACCGACAGCCAGACATGGCTTAATCGACTTCTCTATTCATTCTAAGCATTTACGTAGACATTTGTCTATACCTATCTCGATTCATTTTGGGTATTACAAACAACCGTTAAGTGAACAAAGTTAATATACCCTTGTGCACAAGTGCGCTCGGGTATAAAAATAATAGAAAATAGTTTGCCACTGAATAAGGAACGTGTACCCCTCCAGCAGCAATAAGACATCCCTGCATTACCGACATTACTTGTTCGATATTCTCCCTCTAGCCACTATTTTCATCACCCACATGGCGACGGACTGACATTGTGTACGCTTTTGGCAGCGCAAGGAAAAAGGATACTAAGCCGAGCGGATAACTTGAAATTACTGCTTTATGTAAATCCTAAGGATATCGTTTTGCAAATTGAATTTTTTTCTTGAGGATTTAAAATTCCCTTTATTCTACATACAATTTTTTTATTTTCGCTTTGGCTATTTTGCATTCTAACATTTTATGCGCCCAATGTGACATTCTCCCTCACACTTACACACCCGAATAACCCTTACTTTGTTTGGAATTTCCATTTCTATATTTTTGCATGCAACTTTCATAGTAAATAGGTAAATGTTTTGAAGCTTAGCAGCAATAGCAATTGGCAAGCCAATAGCCTTTGGCTCTCCGAACAGTAAGAGCAATACATGCCAGCACAAGGCACCACCCAAACCAGCATAAGGTACCACCTAAACCAGCACCACCACCAGCGCCAGAGATGCAGCTTCAAAAGCAGCAGCAGCATCATTCCTGTGCTTTTGCTTGCCATTTTATTTTTGTCTTTATTTGCATTTCGCTTTGACAGATTCTTTTTCGGTAGCAATGACAGTTTAGCAGGATGAGGATAAGTTAAAAAAAAACAAAGAAAATTGCTCATGCAAAATAGTAAGAAGATAAAAAAATGAAAAAATCACCAAAAACTACATTAGGGGTATTCTCTGAGTCTTGCAAAGCCCTTGCATGGTGCACAGATTGCACGGATTGCACGGTAAAAACCGGTTTTCCTATGGCACAGCTTTGCAAACCGTGCAATCCGTGCACCGTGCAAGGGCTTTGCAAGACTCCGAGAATACCCCTATTGAGATAAAAAAATTCATATGAAGAGCATGCCAAGAGACAAAGGAAAACGAATTCGAAAGTTATTGTTGTTGCTGCCGTCGTGCTCTGTGTAAAGGATAAAGAGAAGAAGCAATAAGCGCATTGATGGATATTTGGGTAATTGTGACAGAACCATTTGTTAGACCGTCAAGCACATACGAAGTAGTTGCACAGAAATGTAAATTCATTCATATATATACATACATACATATGTACATATGTAAATTGCATACGCCCTGGCGCATTTTGGCGCACGCTTCAATAACACTGAACAGCACTTGACTGGGTATTGGACAAAGGGTGCGTTCAGAAATGCATCTAGCCAAAGCGTCAGTCTCTTTTACTTCTAAACTATTACTGATGGAAAAGCCTTATTTACGCAACCAAGTTCCAATTAGGCAGTTAACCCTGGTTGCGCATATTGGACATTTCCATCAATTATAGTTTAGAAATAAATGCGTCTGATGCTTTGGCTTGACCTGACCAACCCTAAAATTACAAAAACGTATTATTAGTAATATTTTAAATATCCATTGTTCATTACGAAATATCGAATGCCGATTCTCGAATTTTTGAATCGATTTACGGATTGTATCGCAACTAAAAAATCTACAAAAATCGCATTGTAAGGGCTCGATTAATCGATTTGAAAACGGCATATCTATTTAGTATTTTTCAAAAGCACTGAACAAGTACAAATATATTGATAACGTTGGAAATTCGTTTAAACATTTAAAACTTTTTTGTACGGAAGCGGGCCCGGCCCATATTTATTACCGGATTGAAAGATTTTGCTTATAACAAAAAAGGTCCCATGTCAACTTTCACTGTGAAAAGCTCTTTCGACAGAAAGCATTTCAGTCGCAATGACTGAGTGAGCAAAGCGCCTTTTTTGTCCTTTTTCAATTCAATTTTCTTAAAATAATAAAACTTAATTTACCACTTTTGTTTTTTTACTTTAATTTTTATTTGTTTGCAAACTAATTTTTCTCCTCTTCAACAACTTTTTATTGAGCTTGAGGCCATTTTTAATGAAAAACTTATTGTGGAAAAGCAACAATAATTTGAAACAAGTAAGAAAGTCTAAGTTCGGGCGGAGCCGAACATTAAATACCCGGCGCAAGTATTAAATATATAATTTTCACCTTTCCGAAACCTACCGCTAGATGGTAAGCGGGGTGTATCAATTTTGAATAAATTAGGCCGTAATTTTAGTCCGATTTCAATAATTTTTAAAGTTTTGCTTTTATGTGGCAAGCAACCATACCGAGTTTGGTACAAATTGCTAGAACGGTCAGCGAGATACATATATGTCATCACAAGTGGGCGGTGCCACGCCCATTTTCCAAAATTTTATCATAAGCATATTTCTTGGTAAATAATTGTTGCAACCACCAATTTTGAATAAATTAGCTTTAATATTTACTGATTTATCGAAGATTTTGTATTTCTCGAAATTACCGCTATATGGGATGTGGGCGTGGTTATTGTCCGATTTTAAAAATTTTCCGCCATTTGGTATGCTGTACCAGGACCAATAACTGTGCCAAGTCTGGAAGAAATCGGTGGAGAGGTTGCCAAGATATACACATGTAACCGTAAGTGGGCGTGGCTGCGCCCATTTTTCAAAAATTTATAATATTCTTATTTTTCGTCGAAAAATTATTGTAAATATCAATTTTGAGTGAATAATCTTCAGTAGTTACTAAAATATCGCAGTTTTCGTATTTCTGAAAATTACCGTTATATGGGAGGTAGGCGTGGTTATTGTCCGATTTCGCCCATTTTCAATACCATCCGTCCTACGTCCAAAAGAAGTTCACGTACCGAGCCTCGTTAAGATATCTCAATTTTTACTCGAGTTATCGTGTGCAGAGACGGACGGACGGACGGACAGACAGTCACCGCTTAATCGATTTCTCTTTTCATTCTGATCATTTATGTATACATTTGTCTATATCTATCTCGATTCGTTTTGCCTGTTACAAACAACCGTTATGTGAACAAAGTTATAATACCCTTGTGCACAAGTGCGCTCGGGTATAAAAATGGTAGAAGTGATAGCTCTTTCGGAAATCACCACATTTCCTCATCAGACTTCTTTCAGTAGGATTCGAACCGACGATTCCACTGACTCAGACAGTTGCCTACGCACTGTGTTAAGTTCGCCTTGTGCATTCTTGTTGCTTTTGTTCCACTTTTTCATTTTAATAAAGATTTGAGAAAAAACACTTAAGAGGAAAATATAACTTTTTTTTATCAAAAAATATTTTTCTTTTCCTTTAAATGTGGTTTTTCTCAAATTTTTATATACGAAGTATACAAATATGGATTTCAGAAGAAAGGGGTTTGATCGCCTTTACAGCGATACCAATTTTTTAAAAATCGGTTAGTATTTTTTTTGTCTAAAATATTTTTTTATAAAAAAAACGTATTTTTTTCATTTAAATGTGTTTTTTTTAATTCTTATACACGAAGTATACAAATAAGCATATGAAAAGAAAGGGGGTTTACCTTTTACCTCTACCTTTTACAAATCGGTTAGTAATTTTTTTGTTCAAAATTTTTTTATAAAAAAGGTATTTTTATACCTTTCATGAGCATGAAATGGTATTATAACTTTGGTCCGATGTTTGTAAGTACCAGAATAAGAAGAGATAGACCCATTAAAATGTATACTTAAATGATCAGAACGTCGAGCTGAGTCGATTTAGCCATGTCCGTCCGTCCGTCTGTGCGTCTGTTTGTATGCAATCTAGTCTCTCAGTTTTCGAGATATCCGGATGAAATTTGGTAGGTGGGTGTATTTTTACAATGTATTAATCATTTGTCAGAACCGGAAGAATTGGATCACTATAACATATAGCTCCCATACAACTGATTGTTCAGATATGAGATTTTTCGTTTTAACTTCTCCATTTATGCAGCTAAGAACATGAAATTTTGCAATACGTCCACCCGTTATCAACAGAGAACTTAGAGTGAAAATTACAAAGATCGGGTCACTATAACCTATAGCTCCCGTACTACTGATTGTTCAGATATAAGATTTTTCGTTATAACTCCTCCATTTAAGTAGCTAGTAACATACAATTTTGAACTGTTGTCACTCATTATCAAAAGAATACTTTCAGAGAAAATATCGAAGATCGGGTCGCTATAACCTATGGCCTCCATACAACTGATTGTTCAGATATGAGATTTTTTGCCATAACTTCTCCATTTATGCAGCTAGGAACATGAAAATTCTCACCGTTTTCACTCATTATCAACAGAATTCTTACAGTAACAAAGATCGGGTCACTTTTACATATAGCTGCCACACAACTGATTGTTCAGATATGAGATTCTTTGTTATAACTACTTCATCTATGCAGCTAGAAACATGAAATTTCGCACTATTTTCACCCATAGTTTACAGTAAAATTAACAAAGATCGGATCACCGTAACTTATATATTGCCTCCATATAACTGATTGTTCAGATATGGGGTTTCAATGTAAAACTAATTTATTTGGACAGCTAAAACCGATACATTTCGTAAACTATTGTATAAATAATAATACAAAGTCTACTGAGAAAATTGACAAAATCTAAATCAAAATCTAAGCTTTATCTCTTATACCACTGATTGTTCAGATAACAGTTTTTGCGATATATCTCCTTTATGTAGGAAGCTAAACCTATTAATTTGTGTTACCGGTTTACATACCGATCACACAGCAGTGAAAATCACTTTGATTGGTGCTATATACGGTATATCTTCCATACCTCTGATTTTGTAGATAAGATTTTTTATATGTGTAACTCCTCTATCTCAGTAATCTGTTAAAGTAAAGTTTTTAGATGTTCATGAAAGGTATGAAGCCTTCGGCATAGCCGAAGACAGCGCTGCTCTTCTTGTTTCTTTTAAATGTCTTTTTTCTCAAATTTTTATATACGAAGTATACAAGTATGCATATCAGAAGAAAGGGAATTTAATAATCTTTACAACGATATCAATTTAAAAAAAAACTGTTAGTAATTTTTTTGTTTAAAATATTTTCTTTTATAAAACAAGGTAATTTTTCTTTTTAATATTTTTATTGAGCTTTGTACCACGATTGTTTATTAGGAAAAATTGAAAAAGCAACAAAGTCCAACCGGTAGAAGTTATAGCACTATTTCGGAGATCACCACATCTCCTCATCAGACTTCTTGTTTCTAGACTTCAGCCGGGATCGAACCTGCGTATTCGAGGTTCAATTTTTCATTTAAATTTTTTTTTTTAGTTTTTATATACGAAGTATACAAATATGCATACAGAAAAAAGGGTGTTTAATCACCTTTACAACGACATACGTTTTTTAAAAATCAGTTCAGAATTGTTCGCAATATAAGAAATTAAAATTTTCGGAGACCTGAACTTTGACCCCTTATAGCACCTGTAATTTAAGTTTGCACAAAAAAGGTTATATACTATTTAAATAAGAGCAAAAGGAAGACTACGTCTATATTTTTAAGTTTTTAGTTATTTACATGCAATAATTAAATATAATTTTTTTACCAAAGGTCCTATTTCGAATTTCGAAGGCCCATATCTCGATTTCGGAGGCCAACTTCGAAAAACGGAGAAATCACTGTTTTACCAATGACTCAAGCTCTTAAAAAAAATTGGATTTTGCCGTACAGTGTTATTTCTTTTACTTAAATCATTATTTTTTTTGAATCTTGAATTCCTTTACTTTTTAGTCCTTATTGTTTTAAAAAGAATAGTTTACATCTTGTAAATTCGTGTTTGCCTTGTGGCTGCAGTGGCCGAACATTAACTCGAGTATTACGATTAAAAGGCATGTTTGCGGACCGTGCACTATAATATAAATACTCGCGACGTAGGTATAGAAGATTTGCGTAGCCTTGTGTACAAAGGTCCTAAGGTGACCACAATAATGCAGACTATTAATACGAGTCAACCCTATACCTTCTCATCAAGTTGACAAAAATAAGTCGGTTGAAATCTCTTTGCGCAAAGTTATTGACCATGTTGGTGTATTGAATTTACGATGGTAGCCTTTCCGGATGTGGAAAGTTCCTTCAATAGCATTTATTGAAATTCGTTCGTAAATTAATTTCGGCTTCCTAATATCCTTCTAAGCAAGTATTCACAGTCTCTCAGAAAAAAGTACAATTGACATGGCGGCGAAGCTAGTAAGAACGATCGACCAAGCTCCCTAAAATGTTGCCTTCCTTGTAGAAAGTCAAGCTGCGATTAAGGCATTGGGTTGATAGCAACATCTACAAATTTCTAAACAATCTATACCATGTACTGGCGACGACTGCGCTTGAAAGAGATCTGAGATAGCATTAGGACAAGTGGATTAACGCAGGAGGTATTATCTGCCCACATTCGCTGTACTGCGCTCACTTTGGTTACATTTCAATAACCGAAGGAGGTCAAGTTTGCTAATGTTCTCATACCCAAATGTACGGTAAAGAGACGAGGAATAGATAGTATGTTTTGCACTATAGAGAAGGCGGGCACCACTTCCATGAGCACGGCGACAGCTTAGGGAAGACTCTATTAGAGAAAATTCTATAATTCAGGTAAAACTTAAAATGCATTTTATTTATTTATTTCAGTCTAGGAATACAGAATATTCTTACAGACTACTCAGCTAACACAAATTAAGTGCTACTAAAACTTAAAAATTAAGATAAATTTTAAATACATTAAGTTCACAAGAGCTAAGATTAAATACATCGCTAGTGGTGTAGCGCAGAGAAAAATGTTCGCAGATGAGTAACCAAGGCAGGGCCTGATTGTGAGAAATCAATGTCCAAAGCATTGAAGACTAGGTTAAGTTCAGCAACCGTTCTAGAGATCGGAGCGTTGGCACCATAACTGCTTCTAGAGAAACCTATTTTAAAGAAATCCCAATGGCGGAGGATTCTAGAGGGAATATTAAATGCTATCTTTTCTAGAAGAGAAGGGCAGTCAATTGAGCCAGTTATGATGTTAACGACAAACGTGCACGCTAAAATGGATCTTCTGTTATCCAGTGTTGTAAGGTTGATTAGTTGGCAGCGAGAATAGTATGAAGGTAGTGGCAAAGAAAAATTTAATGAACGGAGAGCAAATTTTATAAAAACTTTTTGAACACGTTCTAATCGTTTAGCTAGAATTTTAGTGTAAGGTCTCCAAATAAACGTTGCATACTCCAGTCTTGACCTGACTAGTGCACAAAACAGAGTTTTAAGAGTATAAGGGTTCGTAAACGCCTGACAGTTTCGGCGGATAAAAGCTAACATCGAGTATGAGCGCGAAAGGATGTAATCGACATGACTATTGAATGCGAGTTTGGAGTCAAAGACAACACCAAGGTCCTTCATTTGGGTCACAGATTGCAAAACAGAGCCAGAGATAGAATATGATGTATGCAAAGTATTGAGATGTCTACTGTAATAAACATGAAAGCATTTGCTGATATTTAGCGTCAACTGGTTTTTGCAGCACCATTCATGAACTCTGTTCAGGTCCGATTGCAGGTTGGCTGAGTCATAAAGGTTTTTGGTAGTTGCAAATATTTTAAGGTCATCAGCATAAAGTTGGTAATTAGCAAATTTGAAACAAGAGCTGATATCGTTGATGAAAAGCACAAAAAATAGGGGACCGAGAATGCTGCCTTGAGGGACACCCGAGGACGCGATGAACGGTTGTGAGGTTGCATTATCGACTACTACAAAGCAGCGCCTATCAGTTAAGTAGGATTTAACCCAAGACAAAAATGTCGAATGAAATCCAAAAGAGATCAGTTTCAGCAGAAGTAAACGATGTGATACTTTGTCGAAAGCTTTCGAGAAGTCAGTGTAGATGGTATCCACCTGAGCTTTGTTTTCAAAAGCAGATAAGCAGTAATCACTGAAAATAGCCAGGTTTGTGACTGTTGAGCGGTTAGTGACGAACCCATGCCGATTAGTAGAAATTAGGTTTTTAACAGCAAAAGACAGTTTACAGCTTACAACAATCTCAAATAATTTGGAGACCGAAGATAGCTTAGATATCGGTCTGTAGTTGCGGACATCATTTTTGTTCCCACTTTTAAAGATAGGGGTTACAGACGTTTGTTTCCAGTCGTCCACAAATATGCCCGAGGCCAGAGAGTGATTGAAAATTGCAGTAAGAGGCTCAGCTAAACATAGACAGTTTTTCAACAGAAAAGCCGAGAAATCCTCTACATCGATTTTTGAAGATGGCTTAAGATCACCAATTCCTTTGATAACGTCCTCGGTTGAAATGGTAAGCGAACCAAAATTCAGCGAAGAGTCACTAGAGGAGCTAGAGCCCGTTATATTCCAGTCGATGTCATTGACAAAGTTAGCGCAAAAAAACTCAGCGAATAGGTTTGCCGAGTCAGAGGCTGAATTTGCGGAGCGACCATTGTAGAAAACATTTTTTGGAATTGATGAGCAAGATTTTCGGGAATCAGTGAAACGCCAGAAAGATTTGGGATTCGAGATAATATTATCTTCAAAGTTTAAAATATAGTTTCGGTATAAAAATTTGTTCGAACAATTAAATTCTTTTAGAAAGTACCGGAACTTAAGAAGATGCGCGGAGTCGTTTGAGGATTTATACAATTTGCTAAATTTGTTTTTTAAATTTTTTAGATGCTTTAAGCGCTTCGTATACCACGGTAGTTTGTACACCTTCTTCTTAAGAATAGGGATGTACTGTAGACATAGCTCATAGAGGGTGGTCTTAAAAATACGGTAACAAGAGGTTACATCACTGCCACGAAAAGCATAACTCCAATCTATATTTGATAGGGCATCATTTAAGGAAGAAAAATCACACGCTTTATAGTTAAAATTAAGACTGCGATCATCCGGCAATGAATCAAAGTTATAAAACTCCAGCTCAAGAGCGAGAGGCACATTATGCATTACAGCCGGAGAGATGGGAGACATACATTCCGATAACGTGAAGTTTACATTGTCACTGATAAAAACAAGATCTAATAGTCTATTTAGTTGGTTATAAATACAGTTAACTTGCAGTAATCCAATACTTGAAAAGCTATCAACGATATAAATTTCTGTTGGAGAGCTCACGTTTGCAGCTATAAGAGCAGCAGAATCCCCACTTGGACTCCAATTCAACCTGCTAAAGTTGAAATCACCAAGAACACAGATGTGATTATTACCAACGACATCAGACGCCAATGATACGATGTTATCAGCATGTGCAACGTAAAGGCTTTCAGAGCTATTCGGCGGGATGTATGACGCACATATATAAAGGATATCGCCGGAGCAGCTATGAATACAGACGCAGAGCTGATCAAGGAGCGAGTCAGAATTGGTGAGCGTTACTTGTGAAGCTTTGAATCTCCGTTGAGCCGCTATGAGAACACCACCGCCTCTAGAACATCCCGTCTTCTCAGCATCACGGTCTTTGCGAAAAATGTCGAAAAGGTCAGAATCAAAGATTTCGCAATCAAAAAAGCTGTCGTTAAGCCATGATTCCACAAAAACGTATACGTCATATTCCAAATGAGCAGTTAACATGCGAACCTTTGCACATTTAGTTCGAATACCAGATATATTTTGGTAGTAGATTTTCAGATTATTATCATTGCAGTTGCAATTTGGGCTAGTGGTTCGCTTCCGACTTGTCCAGTTTTTGAAAAAAGCGGAACGGTCTTACCTTTATATTAGTCGGCCAGACAGCTGGATTCGCAATTTTGTTGTAGAATGCTGGTGAAACGCCAAATTTAAAGTTAAGGCTACGCAAACTATGGACAGAAGCACCCTTTTTAACCAGCTTGTAGCAAGCCAGGTGTTGACTGTCACCGCCTGACTGATTAGCAACATATGAAATTATTTTATCTTCAGTCACGGATGGTTTGAACGAAGAGATGTGTAACCACTTCTTTTTAATTACAACGTCGAGGTCGCAGTTAGTATTACTGACCACAACAATATTTTTATATCTATTTGATTTCTTGTTGCGTACCGTTTTCCACTCATATTTTTCAGCACCATCCGTAGAATGCTGTATAACAGCGTTTGAAGGCAGCGGCGATGTGAGCAAACCAGACGTAGGAACAGGATCGCATGAATTTGAAAACACAGCATCACCAGCAATAGGCAACGAAGCATTAACTGAAACATTACGGGCTACAGGCAAGCAACGAGTTTCAGTATTATTGTGCATAGCATTAGAATTAGCATCACCGGCAGTAGGCAAAAACTGAATAGGCAAAGTAGGAACCGTAGAAAACTGTGTGACAGCGTTTGAAGGCAGCGGCGATATGAGCGAACCAGACGTAGGAACAGGATCGCATGAATTTGAAAACACGGCATCACCAGCAATAGGCAAATAAGCATTCACTGACACATTGCGGGCCACAGGCAAGCAATGAGTTTTATTGTTATTGTGCTTTGCACCATTAGCAGCATCACCAACAGTAGGCAAAGGTGCAAAGCATTCACTGATGCGCTATTGTTATTGTTGATATGCTTAGCACCACTAACTGAAATTCACCATAAAATCAGTATGGTTTACAGATATGTATGGACAGATCTCGGAGAGTCTTCTCCGGTTCATTACAATGACATTGAGCGCCTTTTTGGGTTATCTCTTTAGCTCTCTAACCTAAACTGACCAAAGTCGAAGACTATTTAAGCATCAACGGTTTAATTAGTGTGCGAGCGTTAGTAGTCGACCGGAGGGTCAATCAAATAATCAAATAGTTTTCCGCTCTAATTTTAAATATATTTTTTAAGATGTGCTGAAAAAAAAATTTAACATATCGCACATCTACAGTCAATCAATAAAGTTCAGGTACAGAGAGTTTTTGGAAATACGAGGAACTGTTTTTTAAATATCAAATTTTTCGGTAATTTTTTCTTAAAATATTATCGAAAATTATTATATAGCGAGGAACTGGAGCGACACTTTAAAAAAAAAAACTCGCCAAAAATCATTGGTATGTCCTAGCTTCCTTAGACTTGCAGTTCATTATATTAAAATTGAATGGGCACTGCATACCAAATTTGTTTATTCTAATGAAAATTTGCCGAATTTTCTCAAATTTTGCACAAGGTTTGGAATTCTGAGTTTTGGAGTTTTTGTGGTAAAATTAACCATATTTTTATGAAAAATTTGCGAAAAATAAAACAATTTACAAATAGTTGACCGTGTTGCAAAAACTCGCTGTACCTAAATTTCATTGACTAACTGTAGATCTAAAGTGCACTAACTCAAAATTCAGATTGGAAAATATAACTACTTGTGGATCGTACAGATTTAACGCAATTAATTCAAAAACCGGTATAATAGTAGTCTTTTAGTTAGTGTAAATAATAATGAAGAAAAAAACATTTGCATTCATTGGAGGTAAGTCCTATCCTTAATCGCACTTTATGCATTTTACAACAAATTTTGCTGACTACTAAATCCACCCGAAAATTTATGAATAATTATTGGTAATTAATATGCAACCTAAGCTAGTAATAATAACTATGCAAAATCACAGAAAGTTCCAAGCAAGTATAGCATAATAAAATTTTTTCTTTTTTAATTAGTGATTAAGTCAAAACAAGTGTTGTTAAAACATTTTATGCGATTTTAATGCATAAATAAGCAAGCCAGTTAACGCAAACTGCAACTAATTTTTGCATTTAAAATTTTCAAAATATTATTTTAAATATTCTAAGCTATAAACATATTTTAACGACAGCAAAAAACCGCGAAAAGAATTACAAAGCATATTTTAAAAGGTAAACATGTAATTAGTAACAAAAGGTAATGTGCAACAGACATTAAATAAGCACACATACGGAATAATGCGAAATTAACTACACAAAAGCTATTCGGTTTTAGTTGACATTGCCAGTTGCAGTGCACTTTTTTATTCTTTACACAACAATTATTATTTGTTTGCCAAATTGCATGTCAAAAACATTTGTTCGACCAGCAAGGGTCACAAGTTGATTGCTGTACAAAATTGCGTTTGCCTTGTGGCTGATTGCACTTGCATGTATACGCTTAGATAACCTCGTTTGTTGGTGTTCGTGCGTTTGCTTGTATACAATTCGACAGGTGTGCCAAGTGAGGTCAACCGCACGGTGTTCGAGCGATCTAATCGCACAAATATTTGGTCAACTAGTTGGTTTGCGTTAATTTGCAACAACGTTGTTTTTAATCAGTTGTTATGCCACTCCATCGAAGTGGAACCAAATGCCAGCTCGTTGACGGTTCCTACTCAAAGTGGAAAATTATTTTACGCGATATATTTTTAAATAATAGTTTCCACCACAAAGGTAATTAATACGAATTAGGCAGAATGAAATGTACATAGTAAAGAAAATATTTCATTTTTCTTTTTGCTTTACTTGAAATCAAACGGCGAACTTAAAAAGAATAAATCAGTACTCTGGGTTCGCCTTGCAAATCATTCTAAGCAGGGTACGAAAATAAACTGTACAAAACAATTCCCATTTTCTCATCGATCATCATATCATTTGTGGTTTTGTACAGTTTTGTAAATAGTCAGAAACAAATTGTAAGATTCACTGTCATTTTCCCCAACGAGAAACGTTTGCTTTTCGTTTGTGACAATTGTACCATATTGTACGTTTTATATGTATGCAAACGTTTCAATTACGTGAAAAATATTTTTTTCTGTAAATTTTCATATCCAATTCAATTAAAAAACATTTTTATTTTTTTTATTCATTGCAGCCATTTGTTTTGTATTTGTTTATTGCATATATGTACATACATAAAAATATTTTCCCTGCACGATTCATTTCGTTTGTTGTTTCGTCTGTAACTACTAAACTACTGTAGTGTACTATCGCCAAAGTGAACTCAGCCGTTTTGTTTCGTATTGTACCGAACTATTAAAGTAATAAACGAAACGAAATAGTAACGTACAATATAGTTTATTTTCGTACACTGATTCTAAGTAAACCCCTATTCTTTACCACAAGCATTTCTTTGCAAGCGAGGGAGCGAGGGTCCTGAAAATAAACCGTTACATTAGAAAAGGGTGGCTACGTAGTATATTCTTTGCTAGAATAGAAAAGAAGTTAATCTGGTAAGGAAAAATATAAATGCGTACATGTTTTTCATTCCAGCTCGATTTACCTAACAGGAAGGGAACAAAGGGTAGAACGACAAGGTAAGGACACAAAATCTTACTACTCACAGCGGGCAGAAGGACAGAGTTAAGTTCCTTTTCCCTTGGGCTGTTTTCACAATGAGGAGTTAACTCACATTCCCAGTTACGTACTGAAAGTAAATACATATAGAAAACGGATGTAGGAGAATATATATAATTATTTTCTACGGTAGCTAATCTTTGATAACGGTGCAAGTCTTTGATCAAAGGCTGATATATTAGTTGCCTTCAAAATGTGCGTTATGTTACCAAACGGCATTGGATATAAAAATCGATCCATAAAAAGAACTACATATGTGAAAATTCTCTAGTCACTTGTTGTAAGTGTGTCGCCGCGAGAAGGACCATACGAAAATTTAAGCAGCTATGATTGAACAAGGGCATTGGAAATCGGAACAGAGAGTTCAAAGATTTTTTAAGCTGGAGAAGCAGACTGGAAGGAGTTACTGTCAGAACTTTTATGGCGTACCGCCTCCGGTAGATTTCAGCCTTCACGGAAACGGAAAGACAATGGTGAATTGACCTAACACGCATGCGGGAAACGCTAGTGGTACGTTAGCAACTCCTTTTCTAGACTATTCTGATAACTTTGAAAATCTTTCACCCACAGGCAATGCAGACGAAGATTTAAAAGACCTAATAACTCGACTCCTTTTTATAGCATTTTAGTTTCTACTAGAAAAACTATTGTATTTCCATTACCCATTTCGAAAAGATCGAAGAAGAGGTCAATGAGAAACAAAAGACAGAAATAAAAACCGCAAAAAAAAATGTTCTGAAATCACAAGAATATTTAGGAACTAGGATTAGAAAAAATAGTACACTTTAGTTTGTTAAGTGACGACCAGACGAAGTTTATTTAAGATGGACGTACAATCTGTAAAAAGATCATACTTTTAGGTACCTCCACCATTCAAAAATTCTATTGTACTAACTTCACATTCAATAATAATCTTTGCATAATTTCGTTGTACGAACAGAAGTGGCCCTGGAGAGGAGTTAATTCGTATTGCGGGTTTTTCGGGATATAGCCAATGGCCTCAAGAATGGCTCATAGCAAATCATTTCATAGTAAGGCACCAGTATATCGATGAGCAGAGGCATGCTGCAAGAACGTGTAATATCACCACTAATATGGTCGCTGGTGGTCCAAAAGACACTAAATAAGCTGGAAGAAGGACCTGCTTAATTAATTGCTTATGTAGGTCACGTCTGTGTCACAGCAAGCTGAAAGTCTCTGCCTTCCCTTTTGATCACTCATGGGGGTTATCATTAACGCAGATAAGGCATATTTAGTACATTTGCCTAGGATATGAAAGATTCCGAACTTGCCGAAGCCTAAGCTAGACGAAGTGACCCTCCAGCTGAGAGCAAACTGTAATAGCGCCTCAATGTAGAGGAGATAGAAAAGAAAGCTTAACAAACAAATGCTACTTGGCTCATAACTATTGCCTTCTTTCTCACATTGGAGCTTTACTGTCTGTTGCAAGGCCGATACTGTTCCATGGGATACTAGTTTGGTGGGAAGAAATAAAAATTCGAGGAATAAAAAGAGTGTGCAAGAATTATTTTACCATTTTCCAAGCGAAATAATTTCCATAGAAAACCCCGGCGCTAAATTGTGAGTCAATTTCTGACTGTCAAGCTGCAATGTGGCAGAGTGCAGCTTAGTTTTGAATAAACTACTAAATACTGGTACGGATGTATACTTGTGCATGATTTCAGACCATATCGGGTTTTGGGAAAGGTTTCCAGACTAAACAAAAAATACATTCTTTTGGAAAATATATAGACAGAACGGGAATACGACCGGTACATAATCCGGCAGGCGAAAAAGTTTTGGACCAGACACAAAACTGCAAGAGATTAGAAGTATGTTTTCACTAACTTTCTAAGAGAGAATATGGTTGGCTATTGGTTTGTATACCAACAACGCTGCTTTTTGGGTTCAAATGAATTTAGATTAGCTCTGACCAATCATATATTTTGCGGTAGATGCTGAACGAATGAGAAAACAGTATAATCCGTCTTCTCGGAGTGTCCAGTACCTCGCAGGATGCGGCAGATTTCCTGAAAGTAAGTTTTCTATCAATTCTGGTGGAACTACCAATATAAGATAGAAAGAGTGGCAGAGTTTTAATAAATTTTACCTGAGAAGATCAAGGCTACAGCTCTTATTATCTCATCTGATTAAAGAAATCACACGACAGGAAGTCGCCTTGTTTGAAACCACGTTCAACGGTTCGGATAAGTTTTACCAAATTCTGACGGAGCTGTTAATATTGCGCACGTCAGTTTACTTCGCCGTATCAGTTTCGCGGGGATACCAAATTCAGACATCGCAGCGTATGGAAACTTCTTTTCGTTGTTTCGAAAACGGATTGAAAGTCGATAAATGGTTTGTTGACGGTGGGCTTCAGCCTTTCACATAATACGCTCGATAGATATGTATGTATATGCCGTATTGGCGAGCTGATTTTAGAAATGGGAAAAATCAGTACTTGAGTCGAAAAACTAGCTCTAGCCTTATCAAATCACTTCGTCTGGAAAAATGTTTGAAGCCTCTAGAAAGCGTTTATGAAAGAGTGTTGTGAACAAAAATATCTTCATCATATAATATCATTTTTTTTGTGTGAGCATATTAACATACTTATAAACATACATATTGCGTCCTTCATCACGGTGTTCATTCTAAGTCACTGAATTGAAATGTACAGTAACAAAGTAAAAGTAAACTGATTGAATTTGCGCCATCACCGTACGAGCGAAAGAAAAAGTGAAATGAATGAATAAACGCAAAGCTAGTTACGGAAATTCATATGCACGCATACATGCATCCTATATACATACATATGTATATGAAGTGAATATAGAAATATGTATATAAATTCCTAAAAACTATGTGCGCACATGTGTGCATTTGCATTGCATCAATGTGTTATGAAAATTGGAAATCGGATGAAATTTGGTAGGTGGGTGTATTTTTATAATGTATTAATTTTTTGTCGAAACTGGAAGAATCGGACCACTATAACATACTCCCATACAACTGTTTGTTCAGATATGAGATTTTTCGTTATAGCGTCTCCATTTATGCAGCTAGGAACATGAAATTTTGCAATACTTCCTATTGCCTATTATCAACAGAAAACTTAGAGTGAAAATTACAAAGATCGGATCACTATAACCTATAGCTCCCATACAACTGATTGCTCAGATATAAGATTTTTCGTTATAACTCCTCCATTTAAGTAGCTAGGAGCATGGTGTTTTGCACTGTTGTTACTCATTATCAAAAGAATGTTTTCAGTGAAAATGGCGAAAATCGGGTGGCTATACCTTATAGCCTCCATACAACTGATTGTTCAGATATGGGGTTTTACTGTAAAACTCCATTTTTTTGGACAGCTAAAACAGATAAATTTCGTAAGCTGTTTTATAAATAATAATACAAAGACTACTGACAAAATCGCCAAAATCTATGCTGTATAAGCTTTATCTCCTATACCAATGATTGTCCAGATACCAGTTTTTGCGATATATCTTTCATTATGTAGGAAGCTAAACCCTTTAAATTGTGTTACCGGGTTACATACAGATCACACAGAGTGAGAATCACTTAGATTGGAGCTATATAAGGTATGTCTTCCATACTTCTGATATTTTAGATATGATTTTTTAAATACATACGTAACTCCTCTATCTATGTGTGCTGTGAATATATAAATTTCGTCAAACGCAGTAATCTGTTAAAGTAAAATTTTGAGATGTTCATGAAAGGTATGAAGCCTTCGGCATAGCCTAAGACAGCGCTGCTCTTACTTGTTTTTATTTTATTTTCTGTCTTTATTTGAAAGTTTGTTTTTCGATTGCCATATAAACTGCATTTATACAAAAAATCATATTTTGAGGAATTTTATTAACCCTTTCCGTGCATTTGTACAATATATTGTACATTTAATTTTTTGTAAGATTGGGCGCGTGCTACTAAAAATCTTATGAATTTTTGGACTGTCCCGAATAGTTTACGTTAATTTCAAAATCGAAAACGTTTCAAAAATATTTTTAGAATTTAATTTAGAAATAGGCCATTTAATAAAATTCCAGTGGCATGCAAGTGGTGGTAATTTACTATAAAAAAAAGTACGTGAAAGTCAATTAAAATCACAAAGAAAAGCACGTAGCATGGAAATATAAAGAGCATTTCATCATACAAAAATGTCAAAATTAAACTATCTAGATGTTGATTATTTTACCCGAGCGGTCAGTAAAAATGTACAATATATTTAACACTTACACTGAAAGGATTTAAATGTCTTGTACATTATATTGTACAAACGTCCGCAAAGGTTACAGTTGAAAAGGAAATTGGGATGGTTTTTGCCGTGGATTAAAGAGTTTGTATGCTGTTGTTGCAGTAAAGGGTAGGTTTTTGATTTCTTGATCTACTGAAAACAGAAATACTGGGAAACGGGTCATTTGTATTTCATATTGTAATTGTATTTGAAATTTTTCAAAATTTCTTTATGTAATTCACTTCTCAAGAAGAAAATTTAAATTTTTTAATGCGAATCTTAACTAAAAATACTTAAAAAGATACAAAATATTCATTTCAATATATGTGAAGTAAAATCAATTATTTTGTACATACAAAAGTTCATTATCAATGATATAAAATTTTAGTCCATCAAACTTAGTGAAATATTTATTGAGTTTTCTTAAGTGCTTTTACTCCTTTGCGGACCTATGTCAAATATATTGCACACATTTGAGGTAGCCGTAGTACCTACCCAAAACAACTTTTGAATCTTTTTTTTTTTTGCTTTTAGTATTAAAGGCTCTTTGAACCTTGTAATTAAGAGGAAAAATTTGTATATTGGTAAGGGACGGATTTGACCGGAAAAGGTTAAAACTGATGCGGCAGCTTAAGTTGCTCACGGCTCTCTTGCACTTAGAAACTTAACTTATAAATCAAAAATCTGTAGTTCTCCAAGTTTTTAAGTGAAGTTGCTTTTTTGGGTAACTACATACACGTGCTGCTCATTTGCCAGATATACAATTTTCAAGCCAGTTAGGTCTAAGTCTCGCATAACTGAGCTTTTAAATAAGGAAAACTTCAATAGACTGCTAAAGAAATTGTGACGCTTACTGACAAAGCGGCAGGTTTTCCTCTTTCAAAATTGCCATACCACATTCGTCACAGTGATGTACAATTCTTTGAATGGCATCTGCTTAGAAATGGAGCATAAGTTATGTAAAATTAAAACGAAATCACTAAACGCAATCGGAAATCTTCTTAGTTCTCCAAGCAACCAGGTGTGAAATGCATAAGCAAACGTAAATAGAAATGTTTGTATACATATTATTTGCATATATACATAGATACATATGCTTATAATATGTAGTACAAATATATGTTAACGAATTCGTAGATATACAGTGACTCAAACAAATGACCACGGGTTGATTTTCTTCAAATATTCGTAATGTTTTTCGAGCTAAATTTGTTTTGTTATTTTTATATAAAAATATCGCCTAAGCTCTAATCAAAATCGTGTACATCACAGTTTCAAGCTCTATACAAAATTTTGGAAAATTCAACAAATTTTCACAAAAATTTCAACTTTTTATTCTGATTTGAGAATTTTTTTGACAAAGGATTTTTTCACTTTTCTCATATGAATTTCTTATGACATACAACGCGGGAGACCGTCAGCAAAAAAATTTCAAAATATCAACGCAAGGTTTTGTAAATTAAATTAAAAAAACCCTAAAAAGTAGCCACCAAAAACCACTTCGCAAAAATCAACGCGATTAAAGCTTAGACGATATTTTCATATAAAAATAACATAAAAAACTTATATTTAGAAAAAACAACACGTGGTCATTTGTTTGAGTCACTGTATACTTACGTATAATATATATATATGTATAGTTATATGACAGCAAAGTAAACTATACATTTGTGAAGTGACACGCAGGAATAAAACCATACTCCACAGTTAAGTGGAGCGTGATCACAGGAAAGTTACGCAGATGAAATAGAATAACATATGCCTGTATGAACATTAGTATGGGTCGCGTGGTTGCTCAAACAAATAGAACATCAAATTTGCATGACTCCTACCAAAATATCGGTTTACAGTCGTTTTTAAAATATTTGTGAAATTACAGAAAATATCTGAGCTCATAACATAGCAAAGCGGTTACTTGGGGCCTATTTCATAAAAGTGACAGGTGCGACAATTGTCAATTTTTCTATAACATTTCAGAGCCAGAATTGTTGGTGGCATTTCTTCTGTATCGTATACGCTTGTAGGCAACTGTGAAAATTTTTGGAAAGCGGCAGCGACAATATTGGAATATTGCCCACAATGGTGTTGACAATTGCCACTCTTACAAAATTGTCGCGACAATAGCGACACAACTAAATAGCTTTATCAGAAAAAAGTGAAAATGCTAGAAAACCGCGTTGATTCTTGACAATTTTTTTGCTCATTTTTTCCCATACGAAGAATTGTCGAACATACTTTGTATGGAATAAAATGCGCGAACAAAAAATTGCCAAAAATCAACGGTAAGTCCAAGCTACTTCAAACTTGCGCTTTGTTATACTAAAAGTTTGATGGGCTACAAAATTGCATGCTCAAAAAAATTCTAAAAATCTGATTAAAAACTTACAAATTTTTATCAACACTTGTCGAAATTCGTCGAATTTATTGTAAATATTCTACAAAGTTTGAAATCTTGATTTACAGGTTTTATTTTAAATAAAACTGTATTAAAATATGTTATGTCTTATTTTCTAAAAACAAAATTGTATGTTCGGGTTCGATGCCCTAGAAGTGTGTCGATTTGGTGCACAAAAATCTGGTCACCGTACGTATGAGTAACATTATTTCCTCCAACTAAGTATATCATAAAAAAATTATTGCATAGTTTTAGTTGACCATTCAAAATTTTTTTATTTATCAATAGATTTTCATCGTTAGAATGTGATTATCTGGCAAAAGAACATGCGTTAATATAAATGAAAGAAAAATTGCAAAAAAATGCATTACTTTTTAATTTTTTCCTCCTTAAAGAGTGAACTTTTGTTTCATAAAGTTAAAAATATTGGCAAAATTACCTGATCTGGAAAAGAGGAATACAGATCTATACTCTACGGATCAAAATTACGTTTACGCGTATCGGCGTTTTTTTGTGTCCTTTCAAAACTTGAGATTTTCCCTGCAAGGTTATTAATGACTGCATAGTGGCAGTTCCATATTGCAATTGGAAACGTGGCAGACGTGTGATCATTACGGCTTTCAACTTCAATCCAAGTGCCTTGGGAATAAGTAATAAGAGTTGGCGGGTGAGTCAAAGGAATATTTTTCTTCACTTTCGACCATATAAAGAAAATAATAGAAAAATGAACAAATACATACAGAGATAGAGATATAGATAAAGATAAAGTTATGTTGCTAACCTCACCTCACCTCAACTTAACTCACTTTCACTCACCAAAACCCACCTCAACTCACCTCATTTTAACTCGCCTCAACTAAACTCACTCTACTTCAAATAACCTCAATTAAACTCACCACAACTCACTTAAGCTCACCTCTGTCATTTCACTTAAATTCACCTCAACTAACCGCACTTCAATTCAATTCGTCTCACTTTAACTCATCTATATATATATATATATGTATAGTAAGGTAAGTAAAGCAAACAATAAATTAATTTTTGTTTCTGAAATCATCAGCGAATAAACATATTAATAAAATTGATTTCTTGATTTGTGATTTGATCAATTTAAAATCACTCAACTTAGCTTCGTGCTTTCTTTTTTTATGTTATTTTAAGCTCAGTATATTGAAACATATAAACATTAGGAGTAGTTAACGGTTATGAAATTAATCATGAGAAGTTTCACTTCCATAGCGAGTCCGAACCTTACTCTTTCTGTTTTAAAACTGCCAAGGAACTCTCTGGGATAGATATCAGCTGCTTGCGGAACTTTATCCTGACCACGCACAAAAAAAAAATAAAAATTAAAATATTTACTCCTCGCATTTCGGAGTAAAACAAGAAAAATATCAACAAAAAAATTCTGAAAATTATCGTTTTTCTGGAGCACGATGCACCCTAATTTGCATACATATGTAGTTTTATTAATGTGTGGGTATCTGTCATTTATGCGTAAATGTATACCAACACAGAATAGTAGAAACCAATTTCAGGTTGCAATACAATTTGCATTTCACATTTGTGAACAGGACGAAGGCGACTACGCATATGACAACTTGTATAGGAGGACAACTCAAACGAGCACACACAACATATGTATTATATGTACATAGTTATATCTCTTATTGTTCGAGTGCATCATTGTTCACCTGAATGCCTGCGTGCACACAGATGCAATTTGGATAAGCAGCAGCAGCTCATGCTGACACAACGACAGAGTGTCGGCTAAGAGCAATGATAAACGTTTGACTCGCCTGAGGGATAATTTTGATAAATGTTGCATATTGATTAAGTGGGCATAAATAATTTATAGTTAAATTTAACTCTAAACGTAGGTACTCGTAGATGCTGCAATGACAGTTCGAGTGAAAGAAGTGGCCGAAGAGCCGGAATTGTAAAGGTTACTCATACGACTAGGTGTCCTTTAGTATTTCATACACGTACTACATGCGCTCACTGACTGTACTCGTATTTAGATACATATATATTAAATGTATGTACATACATTTATTGTATACAAAAGCTTAAGAACTATGTCTAAATAATATTTGTAATGCCAAGAACATTTTTGGTACAATCAGCCAGCATTCATCTCAATGGCTCAAATTCGCCCTATGGGAGCTGTCAAAATGTTTTATTGCTAACAAATAAAAATCTGGCAGCAGTCCAAAAAAAAAAGAGAAGAAAATTTAACTGCAAGTAAAATTACCAAATGCAACATAATAGCGAAGAAAATGAGGTAAGCAAGTATTGAGCAAAATAATAATGAATGGATGTTGTTGAGCAGCGTATCGATGAAATAGAGCGGAAGGCAATTTGGAGTGCGCGTACACTTATACCGGCACACGCATACACACTCACACAGAACTAGCAAAATACACAGGCATGGCGTAACGGTAACTGGCCACTCATAATAATAAGCAGCAAAAAATAATTTGGCAGCGCTGAAAATAATACACAAGAGAAAATGCAAGAGCTGTTGTTGGTGTAGTTGTTGTTTTGATAGAATTTGTTTGGCAAAAATAACAACTGGCTATAGCCGAAGCACTACAAAGCAGACATCTTGAAAGGGATACACGGAGCCATCGCCACACAACCAGAAGCACAATGAGACGTCATCGCCATCGCCATCATTATTGGCAAACGGATGGTATACAGTTACCCAACCAAATGCTGACCAACAAAAATGCTAACTACAACAATTACAGTAGTGAAGCGTTAAACGCGCAAATGAAGCGAAAATATCGAAATGCTTGTGTGTTGATGTTGACAGCAAAGTCCCTCTTCAACTACAGCTACAATTCCACCGTTTTTTGTGTGTATGCGATCTTTTTTCCCTCGTGTTTGTATAGAGCAGCTGCAGGACCAGAACTGAAAATTAAATTCTAGCAATGCTTGAGTTGTACTACACACTTACGAGTACTCATATAAACAAACATATATATGTACCCTGTAATGCGCTTCAAGTATGTACATTAAAATCCAGTACTGGTTCGCGATAAATCTGTTTTGCATGCAATAAACTGGCGAATTTAACATGGCGATGTCTGAGGAAGTGTCAATTGCCCCCGAAATTGTCCTAAAATCTATAGTTCTGGATGAGCCCGAAAATCGACAGACGAAAGAAAAAAGTATCATGATTTTTTAATCTTTTCGGTTCTTCCATGTGTGCCATTTTTAATTCTTTTTAAATAAGCTTATTTTTATACCCGGGCGCACTTGTGCACAAGGGTATATTAATTCTGTTCACATAACGGTTGTTTGTAACAGCCAAAACGAATCGAGATAGATATAGACAAATATATACATAAATGATCAAGATGAAAAAAGAAATCGATTAAGCCATGTCTGTCTGTCCGTCCGTCTGTCCGTCTGTCCGTCCGCCCGTGTACACGATAACTCGAGCAAAAATTGAGATATCTCAACGAAATTTGGTATGGGGGTTTCCCTTAATCCAAGGTAGGTTGGTATTGAAAACGGGCGAAATCGGACTGTAACCACGCCCACTTCCCATATAACGGTAATTTCCAGAAATACGAAAACTGCGATATTTTAGTAACTACTGAAGATAATTCACTCAAAATTAATATTTGCAATAATTTTTAGACGAAAAATAAGAATATTATAAATTTTTGGAAAATGGGCGTAGCCACGCCCACTTATGGTTACATGTGTATATCTTGGTAACCGCTGCACCAATTTCTTCCAAACTTGGCAAAGTTCTTGGCCTTGGTACAGCATAAAAAACCACCGAAACTTTTTAAAATCGGACAATAACCACGCCCACATCCCATATAACGGTAATTTCGAGAAATGCTAAATCTTCGATAAATCAGTAAATATTGAAGCTAATTTATTCAAAATTGATGCTTGCAACAATTCTTTACCAAGTAATACGTTTATGGTAAAATTTTGGAAAATGGGGGTGGCACCGCCCACTTATGATCACATATATGTATATCGGTAACCGTTCTACCAATTTGTACCAAACTCGGTGTGGTTATTTTGCTTGCCACATATATGCAAAACGTTGAAAATTATTGAAATCGGACTAAAATAACGGCCGCTTCTCATATAACGGTAAATTTCAGAAATGCTTGAAACTTCAATATTTCGAAATTGAAGGACGCTAATTTCCTCAAAATTGATACACCCCGGCTTACCATCTAGCGGAAGGTTTCGGAAAGGTGAAAAAACATATATTTTTAATATTTTTATTGAGCTTTGTACCACGATTGTTTATTAGGAGAAATTGAAAAAGCAACAAAGTCTAAGCGGTAGAAGTTATAGCACTATTTCGGAGATCACCACATCTCCTCATCAGACTTCTTCTTTCTAGACTTCAGCAGGGATCGAACCTGCGAATTCGATGTTCAAAGTCAGAAGCGTTAACCACTGAGCTATGTACATCCCGTAAACTCTTGTTGCTAATTCATTTTCCTTATTCAACCAACTACTATCAAGTGCAGCTGATTTGCCGCTATTTAAACTCGACAGCGTGGTTGTTATTGTAAATTCTATACATCCATTTGCTTATTTGCTTTTTTGTATAGTTTCAGGCAGGCTCTTCCTAAACTATGTATTTGTCAATGTTATTGTGGCTTGTTAACATTTTATTTTTAATATTTTTATTGAGCTTTGTACCACGATTCTTCTACCGCTTAGACTTTGTTGCTTTTTCAATTTTTCCTAATAAACAGTATGTTTGCTTGTATTTATGTATTTATATAAAAAAAAATTTTTATTGGTTCAAAAATGGTGGGTAGGCACTGTGGCCAATGGCGAAGTTCTTTTGCCACCTCTGCATGGTTGTAAGTCATGCAGAGTCCGCAAAATGCTCCGGAAGCAGTGTCCGGAGGATGCATCCGACTGGGCAGAGCATACTTTGAAGTGCCATCTAATTAAAACTTAAGAAAGTTCCATTACATGGCAGTTGAGAAGTGCATATGCAAAAATTTCATAAATTGCATAAAGGAAATTATTGCACATGCAGCAGTACATAGCATGTATTTAAGCGCCTGGTGTTAGCAGTCGCGCCTAAACAACTTTCATCGATTGGCAATTGATGGCGAAACTTTATTCTATATGCATTACATTTTAAGAGAAAAGTTTTGCTAGACATTTCTATATATCATCATGACATAAGCTACATTTCCGTTTGCCAAAAAGTAGTCTAGTGCTTAATTGCGACATTACTCTTTAAAAAATTCTGCATTACTTAGAGCGTAATGCTATGCTAGAGGTAATGCGGAAAGTGCGACATTTCTGCCTTGATGATGATGATGTCACGCAATGTTACATGTAATGCATACTTCAATAGAAAACTAATCGAGAGCGGAATCAAATGCCATTATTTGTCATCAGTGAAGCATCGGTGCGGAATGCATTCCATTCACTGCTGGGTACTTGTATGTGTACATAGCGATAAGTTGGCAGATGCTTACGTGTTGATAGCCTCATATGCCAACACTAATTGTTGCTGACGGCTTGTGCCGATATGACATCGATTTATTTTTATTTTTCTTTCCTTTCAAAGCACGAGTTTGTGGTTCCTGCTATGACTGTTGAAAAATATATTAATAACTACACTCGCTTGCTATGAAAAAATAAATTAAATTCGCTTAATGTTTTGGTGGCACAGTGTTTTCAAACTAACTGGCTGAGAGCCAAGTATTGTAAATAATTTAAGAGAAACAGTTTGTAAGATGCTATTCTACGCCAATCGTTCTATTCGAATGGAAGCTCAACTCGACGGTCAGTGAGATTTTACATCTATTGAACTGCACTTAACAACCGAGTAGGGTGGGCAGAAATAAATATTGTAGGTGTTTCTCGCTTCAACACCGAACTCAGTTTGTTCTCGAGGCGATAGCTTTCGAACTCCGTCACTCAGTGGCACTAATCTACCATTAACAAGTAATAAAGTCTAAGTTAGGGCGGAGCCGAACGTTAAATACCCGGCGCACGTATTAAATATATGTTTTTCACCTTACCGAAAGCTAACGCTACATGGTAAGCCGGGGTGTATCAATTTTGAGTAAATTAGCGTCCTTCAATTTCGAAATATTGAAGTTTCAAGCATTTCTGAAATTTACCGTTATATGAGAAGCGGCCGTTATTTTAGTCCGATTTCAATAATTTTCAACGTTTTGCTTACATGTGGCAAGCACAATAACCACACCGAGTTTGGTACAAATTGGTAGAACGGTTACTGAGATACATATATGTGATCATAAGTGGGCGGGGCCACGCCCATTTTCCAAAATTTTATCACAAACGTATTTCTTGGTTAAGAATTGTTGCAAGCATCAATTTTGAATAAATTAGCTTTAAAATTTACTGATTTATCGAAAATTTTGTATTTCTCTAAATTACCGTTATATGGGATGTGGGCGTGGTTATTGTCCGATTTTTTTAATTTTCGGCCATTTAGTATGACGCAACAACTTTGCCAAGTTTGGAAGAAATTGGTGCAGCGGTTACCAAGATATACACATGTAACCATAAGTGGGCGTGGCTACGCCCATTTTCCGAAAATTTATAATATTCTTATTTTTCGTCTAAAACTTATTGTAAATATCAATTTTGAGTGAATAATCTCCAGTAGCTACTAAAATATCGCAGTTTTCTTATTTCTGAAAATTACCGTTATATGGGAAGAGGGCGTGGTTATTGTCCGATTTTAAAAATTTTAGACCGTTTGGTATGTTGTGCGAATGCCAATAACTGCGCGAAGTTTGGAAGAAATTGGTGCAGCGGTTACCAAGATATATACATGTAACCATAAGTGGGCGTGGGTACACCCATTTTCCAAAAATTTATAATATTCTTTTTTTTCGTCTAAAACTTATTATAAATATCAATTTGGGAAGTGGGCGTGGTTAAAGTCCGATTTCGCCCATTTTCAATACCAACCTACCTTGGATTAAGGGAAACCTACATACCAAATTTTGTTGAGATATCTCAATTTTTGCTCGAGTTATCGTGTACACGGACGGACGGACAGACGGACAGACGGACGGACAGACAGACATGGCTTAATCGATTTCTCTTTTCATTCTGATCATTTACGTATACATTTGTCTATATCTATCTCGATTCGTTTACAACATTCGTTACAAACAACCGTTATGTGAACAAAATTAATATACCCTTGTGCACAAGTGCGCTCGGGTATAAAAAATATGTATCCAACTTTAGGCGTATAACACACTGGAACAACTTGTTAAGGTCAGGCTACCGTCCTGGACAGAGTTGTGGAGTACGGAAGAAATTAATATCGACCGCAAATTCCATCTTCCCGACAGAAGTGGCTGGGAGCTCAAAGGCGTTCCGAACGATGACCAAATCATCACCTTCCTGGATGGCTGCAAAATGGACATTTGTTCTTCAAAAGGTATGCAGTTGACATGGTGGCCAATGTGGTCAGCATTATCTACTCAGTTCCAACTAAACTTGCCTTCTTAGGTGACATTCAAGTTGCCATCAAAGCATTAGGGTGGGTAACAACTAGGGCTGATGATACCCGGGAACCCGATTACCCGGGAATTACCAGGGGCTATACATACGTTGATATACATATGTTGATGCCGGTTAAACGAAAAATACCCGGGTAACGCGACATAAAGCTTCTTGTATAATCTTTTTGGTGAGGGTAAATATTTTTTCGGTGAGCAAATTTTTATACCCGAGCGCACTTGTGCACAAGGGTATAATAATTTTTTTTAATAAATTTTTCTTTATGTATAGAATGTACACTTATGTGCTACCCTGAGTAGACGCAGAAAAGTAAATTAAAACATTAGTTTCTGTTGTTAAATTCAATCTTCTAATTTTTGTAAATGCATATACGTACATGCATATGTACATATGTCTGGCTTAGAATTAACATCTGTGGTTCTCAGTCCTTTTCCTCCGAACACGCAGACGCCCCTCTCATTCTTAACGTTAAGTTTTCAAAACTTTTGTTATCACCTTGTTCTCTAGCAGAACGTTCCCCCAGACTCTTGTTCTTTTTTTGCGTTTGTGTTTTTTTTCGCTTTGTGTATTTCGGCTCACCCTGGTATTGATTTTTATAAAATAGTTATTTATATCATTAATAGTACATACATGGCGTATGAGTAACATTCTCACCTAGTCATATTTTTTTAAAAACAAAATTATTATTATTATTTTTTTTGTTTAGCTCCCTACAGTTTAATACTCCTACAATCGTAAAATTATTGCTACTACCGTTAGATACGAATATATATTATAAAATTTCCCCATATCGTATGGAAGATTCTTATAGATTTTCTCGATGTTATTACGTTTTCGAGATATTTTCAATTTAACGTTATTCAGCTTAAAGCAAAAATTGGTTCCTTTTAATCACGTATATCTAACGAACCAATTTAATAATCTTAATATAAAATAATGAGTGTTGAAATGAAAATGCGCAAAGATTTTTTGTATGA
>NW_023458560.1:22242993-22265399 GCF_013731165.1 Rhagoletis pomonella
TTTTAAAAAAAAAGTTATCAAGCTCTTAAAAAATCACCCGTTAGTATGAATGAATTATATGTGGAATTTATCAATACCCTAATTTTATACATAAATATGTTCGCAGGCTTAATCTCTAGTTGTATGCGATAGCCAAGTAAACAATTGGAATTTCCTTTCACAACAGTTATGCATTCATTAAACATTTCCTGTATGTCTAAACAAATATATTAGGTCCACAAGTAAGGGTCTATGTATACATGCATGTACAAATGGATTTGTAAATTTAGAAATTCAATTATATGTGCGCACAATTGTAAATACATATGTACATATGTATGTATACCATTTGAATTTCATTCCCTTTGCTATTCTATATTTCAATTGGCAAAAGTGGCACAGACATTAAATTTGATTGCACTGACATTATCCCAAATGACTTTTTTACACTCTATTCAAAAAGCTGTAGACTGTTCGTCGAATAGAAATCCTAGCAACAAAATTGCGTATGTACACATGAATACATACATGTATACCCTGCAGCAAATCAAACTGGGTCCGAACTTGCGCTAAGCTCGCCTGAAAAGGGACGGTACTGGTTCTTCATCTATCCCAAATCAAGGCTTTCAACTGTTTTTTTTTTAACATGGCGATGTCCTACGAAGTGACAATTGTCGCCCTCTGCAGAACTTTTGAACTTGTTCTGAGCTGACTCTGGCTTAGATGGTTCTTAGACAGTTCATATAACAACAGTTTCTAGATAGTTCAAAAAAGGTCATCTCCGGGCTAGAACTAGAAATGTGGTTAGCTTTGAACTGGTTCTAAGAAGTACAGTATAGAGCCTTTTCTTTAAATACTGTAATTAAATAAGCACGCATACAATTTTGTAAATAAAAAATACTTCATTTTATGATTAATTAGCTATTTGTTTTGCACTTGTTTACTTTTTGAACCAAACTGCGCTTTAAAATTAAGAACATTAAGTGTCAGTTATTCCTTCATGATCTAAAACCGTTATTCTTAAAAATAATTTATATTTGTTATACATAAAGGGTATTTCTGTGATACTTATAATTAAAAATCTAAACTAAGTCGTGTGAAAAAAATGAGAAAAACAGTGATATATTGAATGCTTATTTGTGATAACTCAGCGTTAAATTGTATTAAATGTATTGCAATGTAGTACATAGACTCTCCGGCATCTAATAAGAATATATAGAATTTTGAATATTTACAATGGTTTTCATGCTAAATATTTTCCAAATTTTTTTATTTGAGGATGGCTATAAGTATTATAACATAAACATATAAATTCACGTTTCTAATTGTGTTGGAAATTTAGTGGAATTCTAGAAGCGGTTTTTTTCGGTTTTTATCGCGGTGATTTTTTATAACTCTTTTTACGCACGTTTTTGAAGGTATTCTCCAATTTAAATATTTTCGTTTAAGATGCAAGGTTACACTTTACTACACTAAAATTTGGCTACAAAACTGAATACTGGAAATATTTATAAAAATAAACTCTGATTAAAAAGTTTTAAATTTGAAGACAGTTTTAGAGTTCTATCAAATTTGCAGCACAATTAGGAACTTTAATTTAAACGGTTTATGTAATATGAGACATACTTAACGAAAAATATTTAAAATGTAAAACATTGGAAATTAAAAAAATTACTGCATAAATACACACTTTTGTTTACCTTTTTTTAAATCTGATTAAAAGGTCGAAAATTTTAACTCTCAATATATTGTTAATATGTATTTAAAAAGGAAATGCTGTACGCAGACTTTTGTTGTTAAGTGTAGCTTAACTAAATTTTATGGTTGTATTTTGCATTCAATTTTATACGTACGTATATATGTATAAAAATTACATTAATGTTACCAATATCGACTTTTTTGGAAATAGTTTGGCAGTTGCCCCTTAAACTAGAGAATTACATATTAAATATGTAAACGAAAACAGTTTGCTATTAGTTTTATGGTCTTAGAAAATCGATAAAATATAATATAGTACACTTTCGCATCTTTTGTCAGCTTTAGCAAGACCAGGATGAGTAACATTGATGACAGCGCAACTAGCAACATATGAGTTTCAACCGTCCAGCTCTGCATCCCTTTTGTAGTAGTTCAGAGATAGTTCTGAAATTTGTAGGGCGGAACTAGCGCTTTGCCAGACTGTGTCTAAAATTTTGCTGCAGGGTATCTATATTCATATGTATGAATGTATGTAAGTGCGTTTGAGTGCTTCACTAAATTCAAATAGTTTAAATGTCGAACGAGCAAGGGAAACGTTAAAGCTGAAGGCGGACAGAATACAGACGGATATGCCGGTGTACATCAACAAAATAATCCCGCTGCGATTTGACTAACGTAGTTTTTATCGTTCGACCATCTATGTAGTAGGTCGATGCACATTCAACCAAGCTGAGTAGATATATCTACGCATGTTTGCAAACGACAAACTCGACCGCATATCCGGTGGAACAAAATATATCTATCATTAAATTTGTGTGCGTATTTGGTGCTTCAAGTATTTTGCAAAGCAAATGTAAAGCTAAAATAACAAAAAAATGTCCAGTGATTGAGTGATAGCTGTGCGGATACTGCTAAAATACAAGTGTATACAACTTCGATTACAAGCATACATGTGTACGTGTATATGCGGCTTTATACTACATACGTTTAAGTGCTTATATAAGTACATACAATTGTAGATCTAAAACCATTGAGGGATATTCGCAAGTGTACTCAAGTGCTGATAAATTAATTTTCTGCACAACATCAGTGGCAGAAAATTGATTTATTTGCACATTTAATATCTAAGTACGAACTAGTACTTCGTTTCAATGGGTATGCGCCAAAACAAGTATGTGTGGAATGTGTTTAAATGAACAATCGTACATTTAAAGTGAAATGTGTATTACAATTTGTGGTACTTTGCTGAACTTTGATGGGTTTATTTCTGTTAAATGAGGTTGTCCACCTTAAGCCAGTGCCTTCATCAATTCGACTACACGTAAGACTTTCCGAGCAATAGAAATTGACGATGACAGATGAAAAAGGCGATGGCACTGATAAACGCGTAGAGTAGGCCGGTTCAACACGATATTAAAATGTTCATAAGACTTAGGGAATTCTACTTTTACGGGATGAAAAAGACTAATCTATTTCGAATCAGCCTGCGATCGGGCCCATCTTCTTCACTTCTTTCAGAGCTGTTACCATTAAATAGGTTGAATAAGTGTGCACTCCTACTTTATGTATGTATGGTCTGCACATCGGTCGCTATGCTTTAAAAAAATTACCAAATGGTAAAAATAACCAACTTGTAGTAGGCTTTCTGGCGAGATTTCGATAAATACCTCACTTTTAATTAGCTATAACAAAAGCAACTTAAAATTAGTTGTAAAGTCGAGTTGGTTTTCTTTACTAGTTTCTATATAAAAATCCTCATACAAAAACTACTTTGAATACATTTCTTTTCTGCACTTCACAAATTCTTTTTCGAATTCAGCACAAATAAAGTGAAGTTCGAAATTTTATATTATCATTTTGATGTTGTTTCTGACGGAAATCCAATAAAGGACCACCGGCTGCAGAATATGTAAACAACTAAAAAAATATGCAATGTTGAATATAAATTAAATAAATAAAAGTGTAAAAAAATATAAAATTAACAATTTAAATTTTTATAAGTGTTTTGAAATGTATGAAATAGTTTACTTTGAAATTCTACATAATTTTGTGAGTATAAAATTTTTCGAGTGCTTAATTTAAAAAGGGATATTTAAGAAGGTCCAAGAAAGCGAGCTAAATTATACTTAGGACAAGTAAACCTTAAATATGCGTGTCATATCTCAAATAGTTCCAGCTGCGAGGAACTGCGATTTCTGCTTCTATTCTTCCTTTTATAGACCCACCTCCTCTAAAATGTATTGAAATTTTATTGTACAACTGAAGGGAAAGGCTCTGGCGTGTACATAAAATAAATAATATGCAATATAAAGTGGAAATTCAAGATGGCAAGAGTGCTGCTGGCCTTAGCTCAGCTTTTGTTGTATAAAATGTAGGTAAGATTGAAAGTTTTAGTGTAAATACATATCGTGCACATAATTTAGTATGCAAGTATTGTAAATGTTTTCATTTTGTCATTTTTAGTATAAAGAAATAGGAACTTCTTTAGAAATAAAATAAATATGCCTGTTCATTTTCTCCAAAATTCATCAAATTTAGTACTTGGAGCCAAAAAAGTTGTGTAGAAGGTGGGCGCCGTAACAAGAAGTTCTTTATTATCTTCCAAGTAGGAAAATTCTGGCTTAAATGAGCAGTGTACAAAGAATTTCATCAAAAAATATTTTTTTTTTAATTTGCGTCTGATTTTCTAAAATTACTGGACGACAATGTAAACCGATTTTGACGATATTTCACATGTATGCTTTTCTCGTTAAACTTAGCATATGCTCTGAGTTTCATCAAAATCTGATTACATTTAGTATTTCCGCCTACAAGAGCTGCGGGCGTGGTAGCGCGTTGAAGTTTGTCATTTTCCACATTTCTTCATTCCTAAGTGCCGAACAGCGTATTTACGAAATTTCAGCGAATTTCTATTACGGTTACTTCTTTTGGCCGCAGCTTAAATGGGGACGTCCCACTGTGTGGCGTTGTCTATTCGGTAAAAGCATAATCAGCTATGGTTTTGCAAAAAATAAAAGGATTTTTTTTATTTTATTTTATTTTCTAGAAGGCAAAATAGATTTTTCATACTTCCACAGTGTTTCTGGGCCAGTTTGACTGAAATTATTACACTGTGCGACACTAAAAAATACCTGGGAAGTTATATATATTATCTGGTAGGTCTTTTCGAGTAAAACAAGACTCGAAATATGAAACACCCCCAAAATCTTGATTTACCGTTAAAAAAAACGGTTTCTCGTACTTTTGCGCACGTATAAGCCTGTAACATAGTTAATTATGAACCGAGTTTCGGTTTACTAAAAAGAAGAAGAAATGAAAGTTTACTGAGTTATTATACCTTTTATTGCTTTAAATTTCTTCTATTTTTATTTATTTTTTTTTCAGAAAAGCTCAAATAAATTTCAGAAAACGTCAAATGTTTTTGAGAACAGCGGAAAGGTGTAAAATGTGTTTCATATATTCCAATCTTATTTCAGAAAACGTCAAATGTATTTGAGAAAACCACAAATGTATTTCAGAAAACCACAAATGTAATTCAGAAAAGCGCAAATGTATTTAAGAAAAATTCAAATGTATTTAATAAAAGCTGAAATGTGTATCAGACAAAGAAAATCATGCGTGCAGATACATACATATGTAAATGTCTCAAAAATTAAAAATAAACTCATTCACTATTATTATTAGTACTGCGGAAGGGTTGGGTGAAAGAAGAAAGTACCGTCACACTAAACCAGATCGTATGAAAAGTGCAAGTGGTGCTAACAAAAAACATTTGGACATCGGCTAGGTTAGTTACTAGGGACAGTTTCCAATCAATAATAAACACAGATTTGGTACCTGGTTGAAGAAATAAATAGCTAAACCGCAGTCCGCTCTATAGCACGAAAATTCGTTTTTAGCATTTTACAAAAAATTCGAATTTTACGGTATTTCCAGTGATGAAAAAAATTTCTATATAGTTGATTCAGATGCCCACCATACTTATTGGAGAGTTATTCGGTTTCCTGGCAAACATGCCTTTGGCCAAAGGGATCTCTCATTTAGAGTAAAAAGCGTATAAGCATTGAAAAAATATAAACTTTTTCACTTTGAGAAAAATTAATATCCGGAAGTAGAAACATTGGCTGAGATTTCAATTATGGAACCAATAGCTATATCATTCAAAGTATATGGAATTTTTTTTATAAAGCTCGGTGGGAATATTAATGGAGGTGTTCTTTAAGAGAATTTATCACTTTCACAATGTTGCTGCTAATAGTATTTAAGTAATTTGTTGTTAAACTATCCCCAAATTTTAATTCAAAACGTAAGAGCAAATGTGTGCTACTATCATGCGTTTTAAAAGAAAATACACCAGAAACCACAAGTAAGCGCACATAATCATGGTATACACTTTTACTAATTGTAAGTATGTATGTTGAATGCATATAATAAAGCTCCTCTATTTTTAAAGAGCTTTTTTTTACACATTTTTAATGTGTGTTACTCCTAACTTGGACTCATATTGGCGTGGCCTTATAAAAAAGGGAATATGTTCTTTTCTTCTATAACTTTTTCTTTTTTTAACTCATATTGAGGGTTACAACTCAGAATTCTGAGACTTTTCTGACTCTAAAATGAGTCCGAATATGTGTAGGGTTTGGCGATTTCTGAAATATATGTACATATTTGTACTTTTCTGAAATAGATTTGCATTCTTCTACAATACATTAGACATTTTCTGAAATACAATTGGAATCTGAAATTCATTTAAAGTTTTCTGAATGCATTTGCTCTTTTCTTAAATTCATTAGACATTTTCTAAAACGCGAAAATGCGTTTTTCAGATCAATCGCACAACTTTGGAGCTATTGCACGACTTTATTTTGAAATAAAAATTCCATCGTATTTTTAAACCCAACCTTTTTCTTTTGTTCACTCTCCTTGACTTTAAGTAAGCTATTAAAAGCTTATATAGTCTACACATGTAGATATGTATGTATTATTATTTTTGTCTATGTACATCTACATACTACATTGTTACACATTCATGCATCATTTTGAAACACTTTTTGCCCTGCAGTTATTTGTGGGACATTATCCGTTTATAAGCGCTCGCTAGTTTGCTTTTCTTGCATACATATTTGTCTATTTGTCTATTTAAATGTTTACCATTAGAAAAATTACTGCAGAGATAAAAGTACAACGACAACAGCAACAGAAAAGCAAATAATATTGAATGTTGAGTGCTCAGACATTTAGCTGGGGTTTGAAAAGCGAGTGAATCGCGTCAGATTAAATGTCAAGCTAGTGGAGCTTTTCTTTACATTTTACGCCAAAAAAAGTGATTTCAATAAATTTGATGGGTTCCCATTTTCCCCCTTTATACCCGAGCGCACTTGTGCACAAGGGTATTATAACTTTGTTCACATAACGGTTGTTTGTAGCAGGCAAAATGAATCGAGATAGACAAATGTATACATAAATGATCAGGATGAAAAGAGAAATCGATTAAGCGGTGACTGTCTGTCCGTCCGTCCGTCCGTCCGTCTGTCCGTCCGTGCGTCTGTCCGTCCGCCTGTGCACACGATAACTCGAGTAAAAATTAAGATATCGTAACGAAACTTGGTACGTGTACTTCTTTCGGGCGTAGGACGGATGGTATTGAAAATGGGCAAAATCGGACAATAACCACGCCTACCTCCCATATAACGGTAATTTTCAGAAATACGAAAACTGCGATATTTTAGTAACTATTGAAGATTATTAACTCAAAATTGATGTTTACAATAATTTTTAGACGAAAAATAAGAATGTTATAAATTTTTGAAAAATGGGCGTAGCCACGCCCACTTATGGATACATGTGTATATCTTGGCAACCGCTGCACCGATTTCTTCCAACTTGGCACAGTTATTGGCCTTGGTACAGGATACCAAATGGCCGAAAATTTTAAAAATCGGACAATAATTACGCCCACATCTCATATAACGGTAATTTGGAGAAATACGGAATCTTCGATAAATCAGTAAATATTAAAGCCAATTTATTCAAAATCGATGCTTTAAACAATTCCTTACCAGGAAATACGTCTATAATAAAATTTTGAAAAATGGGCGTGGCACCGCCCACTTATGATCACATATATGTATCTCGGTAACCGTTCTACCAATTTGTACCAAACTCGGTACAAACCGAACTTAGACTTTCTTACTTGTTCATGTACACATTTTCTCGCAGTAAAATAAACGAAAAGTTAAAAAAGAAATTGAATGTAAATTTTAAAAAAGGATTCTTGTTTTCATTCATATAAACATTGATATGTAACTTTGCTTGTATGTATGTAGGCAGCAGTGATGGGTAAAATTGTACGGGTATTAAGTTTTCTAAAATGCCAAGTAAAAAAGTATTCTGAATGGAATTATGGGTGGCCGGAAAAATCAAAAAGAATTTTTGCAAGCACTCAGGTAAATGATTAAAAGGAGAGACAGGTGAGGAGCGAATTCTTTACTCCTCTGCAAATTTACTAGACTCTTTTATGAATCTCAGTAGTTTGTCGAGGGAAAGAGAATATAGCTTGTCCAATCTTAATACTTCCGGCCCAAAGATTAATCACCTCAGTCTGGCGATAAACAGAGAGTTGTCAAGAAAATACTCTGTAAAATCCTCAACTTCCAATTAAGATGTACAAAATGGATTTTTCCCGTTGTAAGTCCTTTCTAGGCTCGTAGCTCATTCCTTCTCTGTATGTCCTTTTCAGGAAACACTTGGTTTTTGTACTGTCGTCAGTACCGCACCAACGGCGCTCATGAGTCTTATTCATGAGATCCCTGAACAGCAGCTTGGTAATTCATCAGGAAGTTCATGCCTTGAATGTCACAGTCTCCCTTTATTTACATGACTTCACTCTCATTCCGCTTCGCAACGCAGTTCAGCTTCAACTAATATTCATGGACTATTTTTGAAGAGATGTCAGCGGTTTCCGACGCCTTTAGAGCAACTTGGTTATCCAATCAGACCCAGATTTTATGTCCACGCCACTTAGCATGCCAGTCGTTTTTCTTCTGTGCCAACTGACGCCAATTGGAAATACCAATAAAAGCCTAGTCCTACTCCACTTGGTCTTTCCATCGCAGTGGGGGCCTTCCTTTTCCTTTGTTACCACCAGCGTGTTTCCGGTTGAATATTTTCAGAGCTGGAGCGTCGGTGTCTATTCGAGCGACATGGCCAAGTCAGCGGAGCTGCTTTATTTTAATTCGCTGCACTATGTTTATGTCGTTGTAAAACTCATACATCTCATCATTCCATCGCCTGTGCTATTGCTCAAACAACTTTCTAAACAACTGTAGTCGGCACATTTTTTTTTTTGCCTTAGCCTGGATACCTAAATCCAGGCAAAACCAACAAAGCATTTAGAGCCCCTCCTGACGTTGTACTCGTGACGACCGTGATGCCTATACCCACACTTTTTGTAACCAATTTAACGAAGATACCGTGTTTTTAACCATAGTTCTACGCCATCGTACCGCAACTATATACATGAACGGCAAGGTTTATTTCTTTACTTTTGCTTTTCTCTTCTCGTTTGCTTCTACTTAATAGGCGGAACTACCCCTTTTGAGTTTTAATCTCATTTTTCCAATAAGCATAGACTGCAGTTAAAGCTTGGTTTTAGCAAAGGTTCAGCGCTTGATTTACTTTCGGATCGACGTTAGTTTTCCAAGTCAGCTACGTATTTAAATTTTCCCTAATACATCAATTTCACTTATTTTGGTTTAGGCCTCTAAGTGTCTCCTCTTTGTTTTTACATCGACCTCCCTGAGCGATTTTTTTGATGATTTTGCATAAGCATCTTCCGCGTAAACTTGGATGTGACGGAAGTCTATAGTTTCTGTTAATAGGCGGTCCTCTACAAAACACCACAAGAAAGGTGAGAGTACTCCATCCTGAGGGCAACCTCGCCTAACTTCTGCCAAGTTACTAAGGCCAGTTTCCTCTGTATATATGTCCAGCCACAGGTCCCATAAAGCCAAAGTTAGCGTTGTCAAACGCGTTTTCAATATCATCAACCAATGCTATCGGGTACTCGTCAGATTCTAGCCCCAAAAATTCCGATTTTGTTACAAGATAGTATAGACCAAATCAACAGCACTTTGCACGTTGGTACGCATGTTGGCGGACTGTTAGAAGGCTTTCCACTAAAACCCTTGATAAAATTTACTTCGACCGTGCGCTCCAGGCACTTCAGCATGACGGATGTCAGACTGCTGGCTCTGAAGCTTTTGCCAGTACATAACCTACCTTGAAGTTGCCTCAGTTCAGCGTTTCTGGATGGTTCCGATTTTCCCTGCCTGTTTCAAGTACATATTTTAAACACAATAGTATTTAAGAATGCCCATCACTGGTATGTAAACGGATGAAAACATGGGGAAATAACGCCAGTATGATTTCAATGTAGTCGGTTTGACTTCACAGTACCTATTCGTAGTCTTGAGCAACTCACACCACTCAGAGAAAAAACTACAAAAATCAAGTAAAGAAGTATAAGTTCGGGCGAAACCGAACTTTATATACCCTGCGCAGGTATCATAATCGTAATTTCAACTTTCTCTAAATTACCTTTGCATGATAAGCAGCGATTTCAACCAATTTTGGTTGAATTTGATGAACCGGTTACCGACAAACACATTTGTAGTCATAAGGGGGCGGCGCCACGCCCATTGTCCAAAAACTTATCATAATCTAATTTTCTGTTAAGTGGTTATTGCAATCATTCATTTTAAGTCAATTAGCAGCAGTAGTTACTGATTTATCGCAGTTTTCGTGTTTCTGTAAATTTCCGTTCTATGGAAGGTGGGCGTAGTTATTGCCTAATTTCGAAGATTTTCAACAGATTTCTCAGGTAGACCCTAATCAAGGCTCGTACCGAGTTTGGTAAGGATTGGTGAAGGACCTACTGAGATAAACCATTTCATCATAAGTGTGCGGGGTCACACCCATTTTCCACAACTTTCATAATAATATTATTTCGTGCCGAAATTCTACTTCACATATTTATTTTCAACAATTTGCATCCAACATTTACTGAAATATCGTAGTTCTTGCATTTTTCGAAAATACCGTTATATGGGAAGTGGGCGTGGTTACAGTCCGATTAGGCCCATTTTCAATACTAACCTACCTTGGATAAAGGGAATCCTACGTACCACATTTCGTTGAGATATCTCAATTTTCGCTCGAGTTGTCGTGTACACGGACGGACGTCCTGACAGACAGACGGACCGACAGCCAGACATGGCTTAATCGACTTCTCTATTCATTCTAAGCATTTACGTAGACATTTGTCTATACCTATCTCGATTCATTTTGGGTGTTACAAACAACCGTTAAGTGAACAAAGTTAATATACCCTTGTGCACAAGTGCGCTCGGGTATAAAAATAATAGAAAATAACCCTTCTCCTTCAATTTGCCACTGAATAAGAAACGTGTACCCCTCCAGCAGCAATAAGACATCCCTGCATTACCGACATTACTTGTTCGATATTCTCCCTCTAGCCACTATTTTCATCACCCACATGGCGACGGACTGACATTGTGTACGCTTTTGGCAGCGCAAGGAAAAAGGATACTAAGCCGAGCGGATAACTTGAAATGACTGCTTTATGTAAATCCTAAGGATATCGTTTTGCAAATTGAATTTTTTTCTTGAGGATTTAAAATTCCTTTTATTCTACATACAATTTTTTTATTTTCGCTTTGGCTATTTTGCATTCTAACATTTTATGCGCCCAATGTGACATTCTCCCTCACACTTACACACCCGAATAACCCTTACTTTGTTTGGAATTTCCATTTCTATATTTTTGCATGCAACTTTCATAGTAAATAGGTACATGTTTTGAAGCTTAGCAGCAATAGCAATTGGCAAGCCAATAGCCTTTGGCTGTCCGAACAGTAAGAGCAATACATGCCAGCACAAGGCACCACCCAAACCAGCATAAGGTACCACCTAAACGAGCACCAGCACCAACGCCAGAGATTCAGCTTCAAAAGCAGCAGAAGCAGCATCATCGACATTCCTGTGCTTTTGCTTGCCATTTTATTTTTGTCTTTATTTGCATTTTGCTTTGACAGATTCTTTTTCGGTAGCAATGACAATTTAGCAGGATGAAGATAAGTTAAAAAAAAACAAAGAAAATTGCGCATGCAAAATAGTAAGAAGATAAAAAATTAAAAAAAAATCACCAAAAACTACATTGAGATAAATAAATGCATATGAAGAGCATGCCAAGAGACAAAGGAAAACGAATTCGAAAATGAATGTTGTTGCTGCTGTCGTGCTCTGTGTAAAGGATAAAGAGAAAAAGCAATAAGCGCATTGATGGATATTTGGGTAATTGTGACAGAACCATTTGTTAGACCGTCAAGCACATACGAAGTAGTTGCACAGAAATGTAAATTCATTCATATACATACATACATACATACATATGTACATATGTAAATTGCATACGCCCTGGCGCATTTTGGCGCACGCTTCAATAACACTGAACAGCACTTGGCTGGGTATTGGACAAAGGGTGCGTTCAGAAATGCATCTAGCCAAAGCGTCAGTCTCTTTTACTTCTAAACTATAACTGATGGAAAAGCCTTATTTACGCAATCAAGTTCCAATTAGGCAGTTAACCCTGGTTGCGCATATTGGACATTTGCATCAATTATAGTTTAGAAATAAATGCGTCTGATGCTTTGGCTTGATCCATTTCTGAACACACCCAAAGACAACTTTTTTTAAGAGATTGAGTCACAATTAAAAAAGTGATTTCTCCGTTTTTCGAAGTTAGCCTCCGAAATGGAGATATGGGCCTTCGAAGTTCGAAATTGGCCCTTTGGTAAAAAATAATTTTTAATAATAACACTGGACCACAAATTTCAACTTTTTCTATTTACCAGAAACGCCGTTATGAAATTCTTATGTAAAATCACCCCCTGATTCCGAAAATCAAGGTTATTTTTAATTCTATGGTACCGTTTTTGAGATATTTGCAATTTACCGTTTTTGCAAAAAAAAATAAAAATTGGGTCCACTTTATCATATATATCTCAAGAACGAATTAAGCAATTCCAAAACGGTTTGAAGCTTTTAAAAGGTAATAAAATTTTCTATAAACTGTGCATACAACACTTTTTGCTAGGCCCTGTAGATTCAAAGATAACGAACAATCATTACCGATTTTTTCAATTTTTTTTTTGTAAAAATATAAAAAAAATTGTACTTTGCGGGGAAGGATCTCGAAAACCTTTTATTTTTTTGCAGATTTTTTTTTTCTCCCTAAGCTCTGTTGTATTACAAAAAAAATAAGCTATCATCGAAGAAAATCGATGCAAAACTACGTAAGTTATAAGCGATCAAATAAAAATACCCAGGTTGCGCAACTTCAATGTATGTACCTATACATACATACATATATTAAAGGTATAAAGTGCAAGTGAGATATTATCCGGATAAACGAATAACACCATAACAATGATAACACTTTTTCTTTAAATAAATCAAATAGTACTTTTAATACTCGAATTGTATTATAGTAGGTAGAGTGGTTGCATCGAAAGGAAGAGTGGTTGGGTTCGAAACCTGCTGTAGGCATGTAGTTATAAACATGTATTTCCGTCAGTTATGGGTAAGTATGCAGGTAGATTTTCAAAATTATAAGACACAGAAAATTTCTAAAGCCTACATCTAAAACAGGTAGTATTTTCTTTCCCCGGCTTGTTATAAAAAGGAACCTTTCTGTCTAGGTAAGATTTGATTTTTTCAATTTTATTCTTGTTCCGAGTATAAATATGAGTTAATGCGCTTTGAAACTTCATAACATCTTCAAGGCTCGCCGGAGATAGTTCAGTTCATAAGTCTAATTTCAAAACCGTGATTTATTAAAAAAAATAAAATGAGTAAAAGGACGCGAGAATTTGAGTGTAATAAGGATCCAGATATGTTCTGTTTCATGTGTGGCCAATATACTATCATAAGGCGACGACGAGTGTTCTCAGATCATATCAAAACTTTATACTCCAAGTATTTTGGAATTGAGCCTAAAAATGCTGAAAAACCGTGGACACCGAACACTTTGTGTACATCGTGTCGAGTAGAATTGATTCAGTGGGAATCAGGACAACAAACAAAATTTGATACACCAATGATATGGAGAGAACCTACTTGCCATTCAATAGAGTGTTATATTTGTCAAACAAAAGTACTTGGCGTTGGAAGATCAAGAGGAGTAACCTATGCTAGCGTACCTACAGTGACATTACCAGTACTACATTCAACGGCAGTTGCGGATCCAGTTCCATTGTCAACAGTAACATCTGAGTGCGGGGGATCAAGTTGTACTGAATTTCGCATGGAAAACGAAAGAAACGTTCTGTCACAAGCACAACTTAATGATTGGATAAGAGATTTGGAACTATCCAAGGAAAAGGCCGAGATCCACACTTCTCGTATGCAACAATTTAAATTTGTGTCATCCGATGTTAAGGTGACATATAGTAGAACTCGTCACGAACCATTTTCCAAACACTATACCAAGAAAGACAGCATATGCTACTGCAACGACATCCCTGGTTTATTCAAAGAGTTTGGTCAAACATATGATTCAAAAGAGTGGCGATTGTTCATAGACGGCAATAAACTGAGTTTGAAGGCTGTATTATTGCATATTGGTAACAAAAAGCCTTCTATCCCGATTGCACATGCAGTAAATACAAAGGAAACCTACGAGGAAATGCAAAAAATACTCAAATTTATCAAATATGAAGAGCATGATTGGAAAATATGTTCTGATCTCAAAGTCGTTGCAATGCTATGCGGTCTACAAAGTGGCTACACCAAGCACTGCTGCTTCCTCTGCAAGTGGGATAGCCGAGCTCGTAAGGACCACTACGTCAGAAAGGATTGGCCGGAAAGAGTCGAGTTTACCGTTGGTGTGGATAACATCAAATACACCCCTCTTGTCAAGAAAGAGAAAATCATACTTCCACCCTTACACATCAAGCTCGGTCTCATTAAAAACTTTGTTAAGGCTTTGGACAAAGAAGGCGAAGCATTCGACTATTTGAAAACAGTTTTTCCAGATATTTCTCAAGCCAAGATAAAGGAAGGTATTTTTGTTGGACCACAATAATCAATTCAAAGGACTACTCTCATCAGTTGAGGCAGCAGCGTGGGAATCCTTTGAAAAGGTCGTTGCTTCTTTTCTCGGTAGACACAAAAGCCCTAACTACGAGCAGATAGTGAACGACCTAATCAATAATTATGCGAAAATGGGCGTAAATATGTCTTTAAAAATTCACTTTCTCCACTCACATTTGAGCTTTTTTCCGGCAAATCTTGGCGACGAAAGTGATGAACATGGCGAAAGGTTTCATCAGCAAATGAAATTAATTGAGAATCGATATCAAGGATTCTGGGACGTCGCAATGATGGGTGATTACTGCTGGTTTCTCATAAGAGAAACCGATCCTAAACTGAATAAGCGTCAAAGTAGAACACATAATTATTTCGACAACATAGTAAAATCAAATTAAGATAAAGATTGTTAGAATATAGTATAAACATAAATAAATTTAAAAAAAAAGTTAAAAATATGGGTAATTTCATTCATAAATTAAACTTTTAACTCAATAGAAACAGAGCATAGCTAGATATTTCACTCTTCTTTATACCATACATACGTTTTGAGGTATACGTTGAATTTGCGCAACCTGGGTATTTTTATTTGATCGCTTATAACTTACGTAGTTTTGCATCGATTTTCTTCGATGATACCTTATTTTTTTTGTAATATAACAGAGCTTAGGGAGAAAAAAAAAATCTGCAAAAAAATAAAAGGTTTTCGAGATCCTTCCCCGCAAAGTACAATTTTTTTTATATTTTTACAAAAAAAATTGAAAAAATCGGTAATGATTGTTCGTTATCTTTGAATCTACAGGGCCTAGCAAAAAGTGTTGTATGCACAGTTTATAGAAAATTTTATTACCTTTCAAAAGCTTCAAACCGTTTTGGAATTGCTTGATTCGTTCTTGAGATATATATGATTAAGTGGACCCAATTTTTTTTTTTTTGCAAAAACGGTAAATTGCAAATATCTCAAAAACGGTACCATAAAATTAAAAATAACCTTGATTTTCGGAATCAGGGGGTGATTTTACATACGAATTTCATAACGGCGTCTCTGGTAAATTTTGGCCGTCGACCAGTGTAATTGTTGCATGTAAACAACTAAAGAAGTAAAAATATAGACATAGTCCGGCTTTTGCTCTTATTTAAACGGCATGTAATTTTTTTTGTGCAAACTTATATTACAGGTGTTATAAGGGGTCAAAATCAGTTCAAAATTTTTTTAAATATATTTTTCTCAATTCTTCGAAGATCAGAACTTTGACCCCTTATAGCACTTCTAATATAAGTTAGCACAAAAAAAAATTATACACCGTATAAATAAGAGAAAAAGCCGCACCACGTCTATATTTAAACTTTTTTATTTGTTTACATACAATAATTAAAAATAATTTTTTACCAAAGATCCAATTTTGAACTTCGAAGGCCCATATCTCGATTTCGGAGGCTAACTTCGAAAAACGGAGAAGTCATTTCTTTACTCATGAGTCAGTATTTCCAAAAAAACTGGTTTGGTCCAATACCCAGCAAAAAAGTTCATTTTGCCCAATAGTGTAATTTAACAAAATGTTGCTTAAAATTTTAGAGATTTTTCGATTCTTTGTTCAGTTTTTTGCATCAGATAGTTCTGGAAAGTTTTTTATAAGCCAATTGAAAGACAGTATCCAGGCTCGAATTGAGGGTGGAGGATCGGGGGTATTTCCCTCCGGGCCCGGATCTTCAACGGGCTCGGATTTTTCTCAAACTGAGTTGGAAGAAAAAAATTAAAATACATTTTTAGGTACACATGCAAATGTAGTAAGGTAATTTTCGTCAATCGGGCCTGGTGTGAAACACAGAAAGGTTTCCCCCACATTTCGAGGTTTGCTAGTCTTCAGAAACGTCCCGAGCATGTCTTGTGATGGCAACGATTTGTCCATCATTCACGAAACTTTTAGAACTCGAAATTGGAGAGCAATCTTCCAAGTGAGTCGAGATCACTTACAACAAAGGAACATAAAAAATAAATAGAAGACGGGTTTCTTGCATACATGCCATCAGAGTTTAAACGAACGTATTTCCATTAAAACAATAAAAAAATTGTTACGCAATCACTTGGTCTGTACAATAGTAAAGCAAAAACAATTCACCTTTGGACGAAATTTTTCTATAAAAAGATCATACTCCATACGAGAACAAAGGTAAGACTATTTAGTATTAGAGATGCCAAATTGAAATAAAAAATCGATTTCAATCGAAATAAAAATAATCGGAAAGAAATCACCAAAAATTAAATTGGTCCCTCAAGATCATTTATTATATTTTGTCAAATAACGCCTTTTGCTTAATTTTTATAAAGAAACAAAACACTGCGACCTGACCAACCCTAAAATTACAAAAACGTATTGTTAGTAATATTTTAAATATCCATTGTTCATTACGAAATATCGAATGCCGATTCTCGAATTTTTGAATCGATTTACGGATTGAATCGCAACTAAAAAATCTACAAAAATCGCATTGTAAGGGCTCGATTAATCGATTTGAAAACGGCATATCTATTTAGTATTTTTCAAAAGCACTGAACAAGTACAAATATATTGATAACGTTGGAAATTCGTTTAAACATTTAAAACTTTTTTGTACGGAAGCGGGCCCGGCCCATATTTAGTACCGAATTGAAAGATTTTGCTTATTACAAAAAAGGTCCCGTGTCAACTTTCACTGTGAAAAGCTCTTTCGACAGAAAGCATTTGTTGTACATATATGTGTCTATCATTTCGTTCGCGCTAATCCAACAGTCGCAATGACTGAGTGAGCAAAGCTCCTTTTTTGTCCTTTTTCAATTCAATTTTCTTAAAATAATAAAACTTTATTTAAAAAAATTTTTTTTTTTACTTTAATTTTTGTTTGTTTGCAAACTAATTTTTCTCCTCTTCAACAATTTTTTATTGAGCTTGAGGCCATTTTTAATGAAAAACTAATTGTGGAAAAGCAACAATAATTTGATAAAATGGTAGAAGTGATAGCTCTTTCGGAAATCACCACATTTCAGTAGGATTCGAACCGACGATCCCACTGACTCAGACAGTTGCCTACGCACTGTGTTAAGTTCGCCTTGTGCATTCTTGTTGCTCTTGTTCCACTTTTTAATTTGAATAAAAATTTGAGAAAAAACACTTAAGAGGAAAATATAACTTTTTTTTTTTATCAAAAAATATTTTTCTTTTCCTTTAAATGTGGTTTTTCTCCAATTTTTATATACGAAGTATACAAATATGGATTTCAGAAGAAAGTGGTTTGATCGCCTTTACAGCGATACCAATTTTTTAAAAATCGGTTAGTATTTTTTTTGTCTAAAATATTTTTTTATAAAAAAAAGTATTTTTTTCATTTAAATGTGTTTTTTTTTTTAATTCTTATACACGAAGTATACAAATAAGCATATGAAAAGAAAGGGGATTTAATAGCCTTTGTAACGATAACAACCTTTTACAAATCGGTTAGTAATTTTTTTGTTCAAAATTTTTTTATAAAAAAGGTATTTTTATACCTTTCATGAGCATGAAATGGTATTATAACTTTGGTCCGATGTTTGTAAGTACCAGAATAAGAAGAGATAGACCCATTAAAATGTATACTTAAATGATCTGAACGTCGAGCTGAGTCGATTTAGCCATGTCCGTCTGTCCATCGGTCCGTCTGTTTGTATGCAATCTAGTCTCTCAGTTTTCGAGATATCCGGATGAAATTTGGTAGGTGGCTGTATTTTTACAATGTATTAATCATTTGTCGGGACCGGAAGAATCGGACCACTATAACATATAGCTCCCATACAACTGATTGTTCAAATATGAGATTTTTCGTTATAACTTCTCCATTTATGCAGCTAAGAACATGAAATTTTGCAATACTTCCACCCATTATCAACAGAGAACTTAGAGTGAAAATTACAAAGATCGGGTCACTATAACCTATAGCTCCCGTACTTCTGATTGTTCAGATATAAGATTTTTCGTTATAACTCCTCCATTTAAGTCGCTAGTAACATACAATTTTGAACTGTTGTCACTCATTATCAAAAGAATACTTTCAGAGAAAATATCGAAGATCGGGTCGCTATAACCTATAGCCTCCATACAACTGATTGTTCAGATATGAGATTTTTTGCCATAACTTCTCCATTTATGCAGCTAGGAACATCAAAATTCTCACCGTTTTCACTCATTATTTACAGTGAAAATAATAAAGATCGGGTCACTATAACATATATCTCCCATTCAACTGATTGTTCAGTTATGAAAATTTTCGTTATGACTCCTCGATTTATGCAGCTGGGAACATGAAATTTTGCAACACTTCCAACGATTATCAACAGAATTCTTACAGTGAAAATAACAAAGATCGGGTCACTTTTACATATAGCTCCCATACCACTGATTGTTCAGATATGAGATTCTTTGTTATAACTACTCCATCTATGCAGATCCAGATATGGGGTTTTAATGTAAAACTACTTTATTTGGACAGCTAAAACCGATAAATTTCGTAAGCTATTGTATAAATAATAATACAAAGTCTACTGGGAAAATTGACAAAATCTAAATCAAAATTTAAGCTTTATCTCTTATACCACTGATTGTTCAGATACCAGTTTTTGCGATATATCTCCATATCTCTGATTTTGTAGATAAGATTTTTTATATATGTAACTCCTCTATCTCAGTAATCTGTTTAAGTAAAGTTTTTAGATGTTCATGAAAGGTATGAAGCCTTCGGCATAGCCGAAGACAGCGCTGCTCTTACTTGTTTCTTTTAAATGTCTTTTTTCTCAAATTTTTATATACGAAGTATACAAATATGCATATCAGAAGAAAGGGAATTTAATAATCTTTACAACGATACCAATTTTTATAAAAAACTGTTAGTAATTTTTTTGTTTAAAATATTTTCTTTTATAAAACAAGGTAATTTTTCTTTTTAATATTTTTATTGAGCTTTGTACCACGATTGTTTATTAGGAAAAATTGAAAAAGCAACAAATTCCAACCGGTAGAAGTTATAGCACTATTTCGGAGATCACCACATCTCCTCATCAGACTTCTTGTTTCTAGACTTCAGCCGGGATCGAACCTGCGTATTCGATGTTAAATTTTTCATTTAAATGTTTTTTTTTTAGTTTTTATATACGAAGTATACAAATATGCATACAGAAAAAAAGGTGTTTAATCACCTTTACAACGACATACGTTTTTTAAAAATCAGTTCAGAATTGTTCGCAATATAAGAAATTAAAATTTTCGAAGACCTGAACTTTGACCCCTTATAGCACCTATAATTTAAGTTTGCACAAAAAAGGTTATATACCATTTAAATAAGAGCAAAAGGAAGACTACGTCTATATTTTTAAGTTTTTAGTTATTTACATGCAATAATTAAATATAATTTTTTTACCAGAGGTCCTATTTCGAACTTCGAAGGCCCATATCTCGATTTCGGAGGCCTACTTCGAAAAACGGAGAAATCACTGTTTTACCAATGACTCAAGCTCTTAAAAAAAATTGGATTTTGCCGTACAGTGTTATTTCTTTTACCTAAATCAGTTTTTTTTTTAATCTTGAATTTACTTCCTTCCTTTTTAGTCCTTATTGTTTTAAAAAGAATAGTTTACATCTTGTAAATTCGTGTTTGCCTTGTGGCTGCAGTGGCCGAACATTAACTCGAGTATTACGATTAAAAGGCATGTTTGCGGACCGTGCACTACAATATAAATACTCGCGACGTAGGTATAAAAGATTTGCGTAGCCTTGAGTACAAAGGGCCTAAGTGGACCAAAATAATGCAGACTATTAATACGAGTCAACTACTACTATACCTTCTCATCAAGTTGACAAAGATATTTTTGTTCTTGCACAACTCGTTAAAATACAATTTCAAATTTCATCGACGCTCAACAGGTCTACCGCCAAAATAAGTCGGTTGAAATCTCTTTGCGCGAAGTTATTGACCATGTTGGTGTATTGAATTTACGATGGTAGCCTTTCCGGATGTGGAAAGTTCCTTCAATAGCATTTATTGAAATTCGTTCGTAAATTAATTTCGGCTTCCTAATATCCTTCTAAGCAAGTATTCACAGTCTCTCAGAAACAAGTACAATTGACATGGCGGCGAAGCTAGTAAGAACGATCGACCAAGCTCTTTAAAATGTTGCCTTCGTTGTAGAAAGTCAAGCTGCCATTAAGGCATTGGGTTGATAGCAACTAACTGGATATGCTTTAAAGAATTTCGTAGATATCTAAAAATTTCTAAACAATCTATACCATGTACTGGCGACGACTGCGCTTGAAAAAGATCCGAGATTGCATTAGGACAAGTGGATTAACGCAGGAGGTATTATCTGCCCACATTCGCTGTACTGCGCTCACTTTGGTTACATTTCAATGAGCGAAGGAGGTGGAGTTTGCTAAGGTTCTCATACCCAAATGTACGGTAAAGAGACGACGAATAGATAGTATGTATTCAGCGTTTTGCACTATAGAGAAGGCGGCCACCACTTCCATGAGCACGGCGACAGCTTAGGGAAGACTCTATTAGAGAAAATTCTATAATTCGCCATAAAATCAGGATGGTTTACAGATATGTATGGACAGATCTCGGAGAGTCTTCTCCGGTTCATTACAATGACATTGAGCGCCTCTTTGGGTTAACTCTTTAGCTCTCTAACCTAACCTGACTGAAGTTGGAGACTATTTAAGCATCAACGGTTTAATTAGTGTGCGAGCGTTAGTAGTCGACCGGAGGGTCAATCAAATAATCAAATAGTTTTCCGTTCTAATTTTAAATATATTTTTTAAGGTGTGCTGAAAAAAAAATTTAACATATCGCACATCTACAGTCAATCAATAAAGTTCAGGTACAGAGAGTTTTTGGAAATACGAGGAACTGTTTTTTAAATATTTAATTTTTCGGTAATTTTTTCTTAAAATATTATCGAAAATTATTATATAGGGAGGAACTGAGCTTTGAGGAACTTAAAAAAATAAAACTTGCCAAAAATCATTGGTATGTCCTAGCTTCCTTAGATTTGCAGTTCATTATATTAAAATTGAATGGGCACTGCATACCAAATTTGTTTATTCTAATGAAAATTTGCAGATTTTTCTCAAATTTTGCACAAGGTTCGGAATTCTGAGTTTTGGGGTTTTTGTGGTAAAATTAACCATATTTTTATGAAAAATTTTCGAAAAATAAAATAATTTAGAAATAGTTGACCGTATTGCAAAAACTCGCTGTACCTAAATTTCATTGACTGACTGTAGTGCACTAACTCAAAATTCAGATTGGAAAATATAACTACTTGTGTATCGTACAGATTCAACGCAATTAATTCAAAAACCGGTATAATAGTAGTTTTTTAGTTAGTGTAAATAATAATGATGAAAAAACATTTGCATTCATTGGAGGTAAGTCCTATCCTTAATCACACTTTATACCCTGTTGTCAAATGTACTAGTTGTAAACTACCTCACAACTAGTAAGAATCGCATGCCCAACTAGTCAGCCAACTATCTTTTTTCCACGCAATCAAC
>NW_023458560.1:22270399-22297637 GCF_013731165.1 Rhagoletis pomonella
ACTAGTATTTTTCCTGACTAGTTTAGCGTTTCACTGCAGGGTATCTAGTTGTGCGATATTATAACGCACTATTCGACGTCCCACTTTTGGCATTTTACAAAAAAATTTGCTGACTACTAAATCCACCCGAAAATTTATGAATAATTATTGGTAATTAATATGCAACCTAAGCTAGTAATAATAACTATGCAAAATCACAGAAAGTTCCAAGCAGGTATAGCGTAAATAATTTTTTTTTGTTTTAATTAGTGATTAAATCTAAACAAGTGTTGTCAAAACATTTGATGCGATTTTAATGCATAAATAAGCAAGCCAATTAACGCAAACTGCAACTAATTTTTGCATTTAAAATTTTCAAAATATTATTTTAAATATTCTAAGCTATAAACATATTTTAACGACAGCAAAAAACCGCAAAAAGAATTACAAAGCATACTTTAAAAGGTAAACATGTAATTACTAACGAAAGGTAATGTGCAACAGACATTAAATAAATAAGCACACATACGGAATAATGCGAAATTAACTACACAAAAGCTATTCGATTTTAGTTGACATTGACAGTTGCAGTGCACTTTTTTATTCTCTATACAACAATTATTATTTGTTTGCCAAATTGCATGTCAAAAACATTTGTTCGACCAGCAAAGGTCACAAGTTGATTGCTGTACAAAATTGCATTTGCCTTGTGGCTGATTGCACTTGCATGTGTACGCTTAGATAACCGCGTTTGTTGGTGTGCGTGCGTTTGCTTGTATGCAATTTGACAGGTGTGCCAAGTGAGGTCAACCGCACGGTATTCGAGCGATCTAATCGCACAAATATTTGGTCAACCAGTTGGTTTGCGTTAATTTGCAACAACGTTGTTTTTAATCAGTTGTTATGCCATTCCATCGAAGTGGAACCAAATGCCAGCTCGTTGACGGTTCCTACTCAAAGTGGAAAATTATTTGACGCGATATATTTTTAAATAATAGTTTTCACCACAAAGGTAATGAATACGAATTGGGCAGAGTGAAATGTACATAGGAAAGAAAATATTTCATTTTTCTTTTTGCCTTACTTGAAATCAAACGGCGAACTTATAAAGAATACATCAGTACTCTGGGTTCGCCTTGCAAATCATTCTAAGTAAAGACCTATTCTTTACCACAAGCATTTCTTTGCAAGCGAGGGAGCGAGGGTCCTGAAAATAAACCGTTACATTAGAAAAGGGTGGCTACGTAGTATATTCTTTGCTAGAATAGAAAGGAAGTTAATCTGGTAAGGAAAAATATAAATGCGTACATGTTTTTCATTCCAGCTCGATTTACCTAACAGGAAGGGAACAAAGGGTAGATCGACAAGGTAAGGACACAAAATCTTACTACTCTCAGCGGGCAGAAGGACAGAGCTAAGTTCCTTTTCCCTTGGGCTGTTTTCACAATGAGGAGTTAACTCACATTCCCAGTTACGTACTGAAAGTAAATACATATAGAAAACGGATGTAGGAGAATATATATAATTATTTTCTACGGTAGCTAATCTTTGATAACGGTGCAAGCCTTTGATATATTAGTTGGCTTCAAAATGTGCGTTATGTTACCAAACGGCATTGGATATAAAAATAGATCCATAAAAAGAACTACATATGAAACCATACGAAAATTTAAGCAGCTATGATTGAACAAGGGCATTGGAAATCGGAACAGAGAGTTCAAAGATTTTTTAAGCTGGAGAAGCAGACTGGAAGGAGTTACTGTCAGAACTTTTATGGCGTACCGCCTTCGGTAGATTTCAGCCTTCACGGAAACGGAAAGATAATGGTGAATTGACCTAACACGCATGCGGGAAACGCTAGTGGTAGGTTAGCAACTCTTTTTCTAGGCTATTCTGATAACTTTGAAAATCTTTCACCCACAGGCAATGCAGACGAAGATTTAAAAGACCTAATAACTCGACTCCTTTTTATAGCATTTTAGTTTCTACTAGAAAAACTATTGTATTTCCATTACCCATTTCGAAAAGATCGAAGGGGAGGTCAATGAGAAACAAAAGACAGAAATAAAAACCGCAAAAAAAATGTTCTGAAATCACAAGAATATTTAGGAACTCGATTAGAAAAAATAGTACACTTTAGTTTGTTAAGTGACGACCAGACGAAGTTTATTTAAGATGGACGTACAATCTATAAAAAGCTCACTCTTTTAGTTACCTCCACCATTCAAAAATTCTATTGTACTAACTTCACATTCAATAATAATCTTTGCATAATTTCGTTGTACGAACAGAAGTGGCCCTGGAGAGGAGTTAATTCGTATTGAGGGTTTTTCGGGATATTGCCAATGGCCTCAAGAATGGCTCATAGCAAATCATTTCATAGTAAGGCACCAGTATATCGATGAGCAGAGGCATGCTGCAAGAGCGTGTAATATCGGCACTAATATGGTCGCTGGTGGTCCAAAAGACACTAAATAAGCTGGAAGAAGGACCTGCTTAATTAATTGCTTATGTAGGTCACGTCTGTGTCACAGTAAGCTGCAAGTCTCTGCCTTCCCTTTTGATCACTCATGGGGGTTAGCATTAACGCAGATAAGGCATATTTAGTACATTTGCCTAGGATATGAAAGATTCCGAACTTGCCGAAGCCTAAGCTAGACGAAGTGACTCTCCAGCTGAGAGCAAACTGTAATAGCGCCTCAATGTAGAGGAGATAGAAAAGAAAGCTTAACAAACAAATGCTACTTGGCTCATAACTATTGCCTTCTTTTTCCCATTGGAGCTTTACTGTCTGTTGCAAAGCCGATACTGTTCCATGGGATACTAGTTTGGTGGGAAGAAATAAAAAATTCGAGGAATAAAAAGAGTGTGCAAGAATTATTTTACCATTTTCCAAGCGAAATAATTTGCCATAGAAAACCCCGGCGCAATTGTAAGTCAATTTCTGACTGTCAAGCTGCAATGTGGCAGAGTGCAGCTTAGTTTTGAATAAACTACTAAATACTGGTACGGATGTATACTTGTGCATGACTTCAGACCATATCGGGTTTTGGGGAAGGTTTCCAGACTAAACCAAAAAAATACATTCTTTTGGAAACTATATAGACAGAACGGGAATACGACCGGTACATAATCCGGCAGGCGAAAAGTTTTGGACCAGACACAAAACTGCAAGAGATTAGAAGTATGTTTTCACTGACTTTCTAAGAGAGAATATGGTTGGCTATTGGTTTGTATACCAACAACGCTGCTTTTTGGGTTCAAATGAATTTAGATTAGCTCTGACCAATCATATATTTTGCGGTAGATGCTGAACGAATGGGAAAACAGTATAATCCGTCTTCTCTGAGTGTCCAGTACCTCGCAGGATGCGGCAGATTTCCTGAAAGTAAGTTTTCTATCAATTCTGGTGGAACTACCAATATAAGATAGAAAGAGTGCAAGAGTTTTAATAAATTTTACCTGAGCAGATCAAAGCTGCAACTCTTATTATCTCGTCTGATTAAAGAAATCACACGACAGGAAGTCGCCCTGTTTGAAACCTTGTTCAACGGTTCGGGTATGCTTTTCCAAATTCTGACGGAACTGTTCATATTCACTTCCATTTTTTTCCGTGAGCATATTAACATACTTATATACATACATACATATGTATACATGTACATAAGCATGTATGTCTCAGCATTTATTGCGTCCTTCATCACGGTGTTCATTCAAAAATAGGGCAATCATTCATGAAACTTCGTTCTAACTAAGTCACTGAATTGAAATGTACAGTAACAAAGTAAAAGTAAACTGATTGAATTTGCGCCATCACCGTACGAGCGAAAGAAAAAGTGAAATGAACGAATAAACGCAAGGCTACCCTCCAGTACTGCTGGAGTCAATCGATACTTTTGAACCGCAACTGCACCCACTCCTAGGTAAGTAGCTACTCTATTAACCCGTGGTAGTGCACATGGTAGTGCAGAGTCGAACCAGTCGTAAGTAGAATAGCGAAAAACTACGACAGAGGGCGTCCATAAATCACGCAAGTGACTACTTTAGTAACTCCTGGTAGTGCAGAGAGAGCCGATGATGACTACCGCCTAGGACATTGCCTTGTAAAAGTAGTCGATGAAATACACTGCAAGTAGTCGGTCGGTAATTGACGGTGTTTATCTGGTAGCTACCGATTCATCAGTCCTGTAGTCGCTCCCCCGTACTGCAGGGTAGTTATGGAAATTCATATGCACGCATACATGCATCCTATATACATACATATGTATATGAAGTGAATATAGAAATATGCCCTGCAGTGAAAATCCAAACCAGTTAGAAAAACTACTAGTTCATTAACTAGTATGTGCCTACCAGTTCGACAATTTCGAGGAACTTAGGCGATCAGCGCCATCTGCCTTTGAATTGCCAAGGCCAAAAATAAAACGCAATTAATTGCTTTTCTTTCAAATGTCGGCTGTGGCGTCACGTGAAGACCACTGGTTGTGGTTCTGAAATCGCAGGTTCGAGCCCGCTTGGAGGTGGTTAAGATTTTTAAAGTTAAATAAATGTAAGTAAAAATAATTTATTCAATTTATAAATAAATAGCAAATTGGAAAATCTAATTGCATTGCAAAAAAAACATTTAGGAAGAAATGCTTGTGCTATAAAAACAAAGAAATTAAACAAAAATATTTTTTTTATTAAATTTAAAAATTACAGTAAACAGCATAAACAAAAAAATAAATTTATAAAAAATAAAAATAAAATAAAAAATAGAAAAAAAAAAATTTTTCCCTGCGCCGAATTTGAACCTGGGACCTCAGGTTTACCACGCGAGTGCTTTGCTCTGTCGGCCATTGTGACTGCTGGAGCGTCGCGAGCAAAAAGGCACACTTATGCTTTTCACGGGACATGAATTGGCAGACTATCTCATCAACTGGTATGATGCTACTAGTATTTATACTAGTAGATACTGATGCATAGCCTGACAATTGACATCTCGTAGGACATCGCAATGTTAAAAATACCAGTCGGTAACATTGAAAAAGGATAGAACGTGAACTAGTTCGGCTGAAACGCAAACCGGTTGAATTCTAGTTCACAACTAGTAGCTTTCCCTGCAGGGATGTATCTAAATTCCTAAAAAATATGTTCGCACATGTGTGCATTTGCATTGCATCGATGTGTTATGAAAATTGGAAATCGGACGAAATTTGGTAGGTGGGTGTATTTTTATAATGTATTAATTTTTTGTCGAAACTGGAAGAATCGGACCACTATAACATATAGCTCCCATACAACTGTTTGCTCAGATATGAGATTTTTCGTTATAGTGTCTCCATTTATGCAGCTAGGAACATGAAATTTTGCAATACTTCCGCCTATTATCAACAAAAAACTTAGAGTGAAAATTGCAAAGATCGGATCACTATAACCTATAGCTCCCATATAACTGATTGCTCAGATATAAGATTTTTCGTTATAACTCCTCCATTTAAGTAGCTAGGAGCATGGTGTTTTGCACTGTTGTTACTCATTATCAAAAGAATGTTTTCAGTGAAAATGGCGAAAATCGGGTGGCTATAACTTATAGCCTCCATACAACTGATTGTTCAGATATGGGGTTTTACTGTATGCTATTTTATAAATAATAATACAAAGTCTACTGGCAAAATCGTCAAAATCTATGCTCTATAAGCTTTATCTCCTATACCACTGATTGTCCAGATACCAGTTTTTGCGATATATCTCCTTTATGTAGGAAGCTAAACCCATTAAATTGTGTTACCGGTTTATAAACCGATCACACAGCAGGGAAAATCACTTACATTGGTGCCATATAAGGTATATCTTCCATACTTCTGATTGTTTAGATATAATTTTTTATATATGTATCTCCTCTATCTATGTATGCTGTGAGTGTATAAATTTTTTCAAATGCAGTAATCTGTTAAAGTAAAATTTTCAGATGTGCATGAAAGGTATGAAGACTTCGGCATAGCCGAAGACAGCGTTGCTCTTACTTGTTTTTATTTTATTTTCTCTCTTTATTTGAAAGTTTGTTTTTCGATTGCCACATAAACTGCATTTATACAAAAAATCATATTTGGATGAATTTTATTAACCCTTTCCGTGCATTTGTACATTTAATTTTTTGTAAGATTGGGTGCGTGCTACTAAAAATCTTATGAATTTTTGGACTGTCCCGAATAGTTTACGTAAATTTCAAAATCGAAAACGTTTCAAAAATATTTTTAGAATTTAATTTAGAAATAGGCCTTTAATAAAATTCCAGTGACATGCAATTGGTGGTAATTTACTGTAAAAAAAGTACGTGAAATTCAATTAAAATCACAAAGAAAAGCACGTAGCTTGGAAATATAAAAAGCATTTCATCATACAAAAATGTCAAAATTAAACTATCAAGATGTTGATTATTTTACCCGAGCGGTCAGTAAAAATGTACAATATATTTAACACTTACACTGAAAGAATTTAAATTATTATATTGTACAAATGTCCGCAAAGGTTACAGTTGAAAAGGAAATTAGGATGGTTTTTGCCGTGGATTCAAGAGTTTGTATGCTGTTGTTGCAGTAAAGGGTAGGTTTTTGATTTCTTGATCTACTGAAAACAGAAATACTGGGAAACGGGTCATTTGTATTTCATATTGTATTTGTGTCTGAAATTTTTCAAAATTTCTTTATATAATTCACTTCTCAAGAAGAAAATTAAAATTTTTTAATGCGAATCTTAACTAAAAATACTTAAAGAGATATAAAATATTCATTTCAATATATGTGAAGTAAAATCAATTATTTTGTACATACAAAAGTTCATTATCAATGATATAAAAGTTTTATTCCGTCAAACTTAGTGAAATATTTATTGAGTTTTCTTAAGTGATTTTTCCTTTGCGGACCTATGTCAAATATATTGCACACATTTGAGGTAGCCCTAGTACCTACCCAAAACAACTTTTGAATCTTTTTTTTTTTGCTTTTGGTATCATGAGGCCCTTTGAACCTTGTAATTAAGAGGAAACATTTTTATATTGGTAAGGGACGGATTTGACCGGAAAAGTTTAAAACTGATGCGGCAGCTTGAGTTGCTCACGGCTCTCTTTGCACTTAGAAACTTAATTTATAAATCAAAAATCTGTAGTTCTCCAAGTTTTTAAGTGAAGTTGCTTTTTTGGGTAACTACATACACGTGCTGCTCATTTGCCAGATATACAATTTTCAAACCAGTTAGGTCTAAGTCTCGCATAACTGAGCTTTAAATAAGGAAAACTTCAATAGACTGTTAAAGAAATTGTGACGCTTACTTACAAAGCGGCAGGTTTTCCTCTTTCATAATTGCCATACCACATTCGGGTATTTTTTTTGACTGCAGCACAGTGATGTACAATTCTTTGAATGGCATCTGCATAGAAATGGAGCATAAGTTAAGTAAAATTAAAACGAAATCACTAAACGCAATCGGAAATCTTCTTAGTTCTCCAAGCAAACAGGTGTGAAATGCATAAGCAAACGTAAATAGAAATGTTTGTATACATATTATTTGCATATATACACAGATACATATGCATTTAATATGTAGTTCAAATATATGTTAACGAATTCGCAGATATACAGTGACTCAAAACCACGTGTTGATTTTCTTCAAATATTCGTAATGTTTTTCGAGCTAAATTTGTTTTGTTATTTTTATATAAAACTATCGTCTAAGCTCTAACCAAAACCGTGTAAATCACAGTTTCAAGCTCTATACAAAATTTTGGAAAATTCAACAAATTTTCACAAAAATTTCAACTTTTTATTCTGATTTGAGAATTTTTTTGACAAAGGCTTTTTTCACTTTTCTCATATGAATTTCTTATGAAATAAAACGCGGGAGACCGACAGCAAAAAAATTTCAAAATATCAACCCAAGGTCTTGTAAATTAAATTAAAAAAACCCGAAAAAGTAGCCACCAAAAACCACTTCGCAAAAATCAACGCGATTAAAACTTAGACGATATTTTCATATAAAAATAACACAAAAAATTTATATTTAGAAAAAACAACACGTGGTCATTTGTTTGAGTCACTGTATACTTACGTATAATATATATATATATATATATATATATATATATATATATATATATAGTTATATGACAGCAAAGTAAACTATACATTTGTGAAGTGACACGCAGGAATAAAACCATACTCCACAGTTAAGTGGAGCGTGATCACAGGAAAGTAACATATGCCTGTATGAACATTAGTATGGGTCGCGTAAAACAAGTTCTTGCTCAAACAAATAGAACATCAAATTTGCATGACTCCTACCAAAATATCGGTTTACAGTCGTTTTTAAAATATTTGTGAAATTACAGAAAATATCTGAGCTCATAACATAGCAAACCGGTTACTTGGGGCCTATTTCATAAAAGTGACAGGTGCGACAATTGTCAATTTTTCTATAACATTTCAGAGCCAGAATTGTTGGTGGCATTTCTTCTCTATCGTATACGCTTGTGGGCAACTGTGAAAATTTTTGGAAATCGGCGGCGACAATATTGGAATATTGCCCACAATGGTGTTGACAATTGCCACTCTTACAAAATTGTCGCGACAATAGCGACACAACTAAATAGCTTTGTCAGAAAGAAAGTGAAAATGCTAGAAAACCGCGTTGATTTTTGACAATTTTTTTGCTCATTTTTTCCCCAAACGAAAAATTGTCGAACATACTTTGTATGGAAGAAAATGCGCGAACAAAAAATTGCCAAAAATCAACGGTAAGTCCAAGCTAAAAGTTTGATGGGCTACAAAATTGCATGCTCAAAAAAATTCTAAAAATCTGATTAAAAACTTAAAAATTTTGATCAACACTTGTCGAAATTCGTCGAATTTATTGTAAATATTCTACAAAGTTTGAAATCTTGATTTACAGGTTTTGTCTTAAACAAAACTGTATTAAAAGATGTTATGTCTTTTTACTCAAAAGCAAAATTGTATGTTCGGTTTCGATGCTTTAGAAGTGTCCCGATTGTGGTGCACAAACTCTGGTCGCCGTACGTGTGAGTAACATTATTTCGTCCTTCTAAATATATCATAAAAAAATTATTGCATATTTTTAGTTGACCATTCAAAATTTGTTTATTTATCAATAGATTTTCATCATTAGAATGTGATTATCTGGCAAAAGAACATGCGTTAATATAAATGAGAGAAAAATTGCAAAAAATTCATTATTTATTAATTTTTTCCTCCTTAAAGGGTGCACTTTTGTTTCATAAAGTTAAAAATATTGGCAAAATTACCTGATCTGGAAAAGAGGAATACAGATCTATAATCTACGGATCAAAATTACGTTTACGCGTATCGGCGTTTTTTTGTGTCCTTTCAAAACTTGAGATTTTCCCTGCAAGGTTATTAATGACTGCATAGTAGCAGTTCCATATTGCAATTGGAAACGTGGCAGACGTGTGATCATTACGGCTTTGAACTTCAATCCAAGTGCCTTGGGAATAAATAATAAAGAGTTGGCGGGTGAGTCAGAGGAATATGTTTCTTCACTCGTTCCTCGTTCCCAAAATTTCGACCATATAATGAAAATAATAGAAAAATGAACAAATATCTACAAAGACATAGAGAGAGAGAGAGATATAAATAAAGATAAAGTTATGTTGCTAACCTCACCTCTCCTCAACTTACCTCACTTCAACTCACCAAAACCCACCTCCACTCACCTCATCTTAACTCGCCTCAGCTAAACTCACTCTACTTCAAATGAGCTCAATTAAACTCACCACAACTCTGTCATTTCACTCAAAATCACATTTCTTTAACTCACCTCTACCATATAACTCAAATTCACCTCAACTAACCTCACCTCAATTCAATTCGTCTCACCTCACTTCATTTCTACATACCTCATCTCTGGTCAGTAAAGCAAACAATAAATTAATTTTGTTTCTGAAATCATCAGCGAATAAACATATGAATAAAATTGATTTCTTGATTTGTGATTTGATCAATTTAAAATCACTCAAGTTAGCTTCGTGCTTTCTTTTTTTATGTTATTTTAAGTTCAGTATATTGAAACATATAAACATTAGGAGTAGTTAACGGTTATGAAATTAATCATGAGAAGTTTCACTTCCATAGCAAGTCCGAACCTTACTCTTTCTGTTTTAAAACTGCCAAGGAACTCTCTGGGATAGATATCATCTGCTTGCGGAACTTTATCCTGACCACGCACAAAAAAAAAATAAAAATTCAAATATTTACTCCTCGCATTTCGGAGTAAAACAAGAAAAATATCAACAAAAAAATTCTGAAAATTATCGTTTTTCTGGAGCACGATGCACCCTAATTTGCATACATATGTAGTTTTATTAATGTGTGGGCATCTATCATTTATGCATAAATGTATACCAACACAGAATAGTAGAAACCAATTTCAGGTTGCAATACATTTTGCATTTCACATTTGTGAACAGGACGAAGGCGACTACGCATACATATGACAACTTGTATAGGAGGACAACTCCAACGAGCACACACAACATATGTATTATATGTACATAGTTATATCTCTTATTGTTCGAGTGCATCATTGTTCACCTGAATGCCTGTGTGCACACAGATGCTATTTGGATAAGCAGCAGCTGCTCATGCTGACACAACGACAGAGTGTCGGCTAAGAGCAATGATAAACGTTTGACTCGCCTGTGGGATAATTTTGATAAATGTTGCATGTTGATTAAGTGGGCGTAAATAATTTGTAGTTAAATTTAACTTTAAACGTAGGTACTCGTAGATGCTGCAGTGACAGTTCGAGTGAAAGAAGTGGCCGAAGTGCCGGAATTGTAAAGGTTACTCATACGACTAGGTATCCTTTAGTATTTCATACACGTACTACATACATGCGCTCACTGACTGTACTCGTATTTAGATACATATTTATTAAATGTATGTACATACATTTATTGTATACAAAAGCTTAAGAACTATGTCTAAATAATATTTGTAATGCCAAGAACATTTTTGGTACAATCAGCCAGCATTCATCTCAATGGCACAAATTCGCCCTATGGGAGCTGTCAAAATGTTTTATTGCTAACCATTGGGGGCAATTAAAAATCTGGCAGCAGTCAAAAAAAAAATAGAAGAAAATTTAACTGCAAGTAAAATTACCAATTGCAACATAATAGCGAAGAAAATGAGGCAAGCAAGTATTGAACAAAATAATAATGAATGGATGATGTTGAGCAGCGTATCGATGAAATAGAGCGGAAGGCAATTTGGAGTGCGCGTACACTTACACACCGGCACACGCATACACACTCACACAGAATTAGCAAAATACACAGGCACGGCGCGTACCGGTAACTGGCCACTCATAATAATAAGCAGCAAAAAATAATTTGGCAGCGCTGAAAATAATGCACAAGAGGAAATGCAAGAGCTGTTGTTGGTGTAGTTGTTGTTTTGATAGAATTTGTTTGGCAAAAATAACAACTGGCTATAGCCGAAGCACTACAAAGCAGACATCTTGTGAAAGGGATACACGGAGCCATCGCCACACAACCAGAAGCACAATGAGACGTCATCGCCATCGCCATCATTATTGGCAAACGGATGGTATACAGTTACCCAACCAAATGCTGACCAACAAAAATGCTAACTACAACAATTACAGTAGTGAAGCGTTAAACGCGCAAATGAAGCGAAAATATCGAAATTCGGATTTTGCTGGCGAAATGCTTGTGTGTTGATGATGACAGCAAAGTCCCTCTTCAACTACAGCTACAATTCCACCGTTTTTTGTGTGTATGCGATCTTTTTTCCCTCGCGTTTGTATAGAGCAGCTGCAGGACCAGAACTGAAAATTAAATGCTAGCAATGCTTGAGTTGTACTACACACTTACGAGTACTCATATAAACAAACATATAAATGTACCCTGTAATGTGCCTCTAGTACATTAAAACCCAGTACTAGTTCGCGATAAATCTCTTTTGAATGCAAAAAACTGGCAAATTCAACATGGCGATGTCTGAGGAAGTGTCAATTGCCCCCGAAATTGTCCTAAAATCTATAGTTCCGGATCAGTTCCAAACAAACAGACAGACGAAAGAAAAAATTATCATGATTTTTCAATCTTTTCTTCCGTGTGTGCGATTTTTAATTATTTTCAAAGAAGTTTATTTTCCAATTTAAATTGAATTTGTTTGAACGATTGTAGGAAATGAACGTTTACATACCTTTGCAGAGTTTGCTTGCTGTTATTGGTTTGATTGCAGAAGGTCCCAAGATATTAAAATGTTAAAAAAAATTTTTGTTTTGCATTACCAAGCTATGAAAAAGCATCTAATGAAAACACTGAAATAATATAGTTTTTTACTGTACCACATTTCGCTGATTTCGAACTGGTGGGGATCAAGTTACTATGGGCCTAGTTCGTTTTTGGCGATAAAGATCTAGTACGGAACTAGAAATTCGATTCACTAGTTCGCGGTTACCCTGCTGGGTAGTAAGCACACGTGTACGTATGTGTATATACATGAATGGGCGCACGTGCTTGTACCCCGGAGCGAAAATGCGATTGCATCAGAAACGCCACCAACTCCAGAGTCAACTCCAAAGTAATGCAATTGCATTACAATATGCTTCATGCTTCTCAAATGTAATCAATTCCAATGTATCAAATACTGCATGCATTTATCCTTTCGAATTACTTTCATCGATTGACAGGCAATTGATAGCGAACCCTTATTTTACATGCATTACATTTTGATAAAAATATTTTGCTAGACATTTCTATATATCATCATGACATAAGCTGCATTACCGTTTGCCAAAAAGTAATCGAATGCTTAATTGCCGCATTGCTCTTTAAAACATTCTGCAGGTAATGCGGAAAGTCTGACATTTCTGCCTTGATGAAAAGTAATACAGCAGAAGCCCTCGCACCTTACCGCCAATGTCACGCAATGTTAAATGTAATGCATACTTCAATAGAAAAATAATCGTGAGCGGAATCAAATGCCATTACTTGTCATCAGTGAAGCATCGGTGCGGAATGCATTCCATACACTGCTGGGTACTTGTATGTGCACATAGCGATAAGTTGGCAGATACTTACGTGTTGATAGCCTCATATGCCAACACTAATTGTTGCTGACGGCTTGTGCTGATATGACATCGATTTATTTTTTCTTTTTCTTTCCTTTCAATGCACGAGTTTGTGGTTCCTGCTATGACTGTTGAAAAATATATTAATAACTACACTCGCTTGCTACGAAAAAATAACTTAAATTCGCTTAATGTTTTGATGGCACAGTGTTTTCAAACTAAATTAAACTGACTGAGAGCCAGGTATTGTAAATAATTTAAAAGACATAGTTTTGAAGATGCTATTATATGCAAGTCGTTCTATTCGATTTCTTTTACATCTATAGAACTGCACTTAACAACCGAGCAGGGTGGGCAGAAATAAATATTGTAGGTGTTTCTCACTTCAACACCGAACTCATTTTGTTCTCGAGGCGATTTGAGATAGATAGCCTTCGAACTCCGTCACTCAATGGCGCTAATCTACAATTAAAAAATATGTAACCAACTTTGGGCGTCTAGCAGACTGGGACAACTTGTAAAGGTCAGGTTACCGTTCTGGGCAGAGTTGGGGTGGAGTACTGAAGTAGTGATGATCAAGTCACGGAAATTAATATCGACCGCAAATTCCATCTTCCCGACAGAAGTGGCTGGAAGCTCAAAGGCGTTTCGAACGATTACCAAATCAACATTTTCCTGGATGGCTGCAAAATGGACATCTGTTCTTCAAAGATATGCAATTGACATGGTGGCCAATGTGGTCAGCATGATCGACAACGTTCCGTAGTTTTGTTCCCAAGAACGTGTCAAAACCAAAAACAAAATGAGAACAAAACTGAGGAGACCATTCTCATGGGGAATTATATAAGAACAAAACCCTGTGTAACGTTCACAGAGAGAACAAAATGCGAACAATACTTTCGGGAACATTTCTAAGAGAACAAAATGCTAACAAATTTCTCCTGAAACTTTTGGCAAAGAAAAAGACGGGAACAAAATTCGAAGGAACTTTTACTCGAAGAACAATTTGGGAGCTAAAGTCCCAGGAACTTTCTTACAGAGAACGAAAAAGGAACAAATCTTCTCTGAACTATCTCATAGCGTTCGACGACTTTGAAATGTTTTAATATTAAAGTTAATCAAAAAAGAACTGAAAGACTTAAGACAAGAACTTTTCTTTCACAGGAAATGAAAAATTGTTCCATAAATGGACAGTTCACCATAATTATAATTGATCTGGAAGTTGAAATGATCCAGCTTTCCCCTGGCTTAGAATTAACATCTGTGGTTCTAACTCCTTTTCCTCCGAACACTTAGACGCCCCTCTCATTCTTAACGTTAAGTTTTCAAAACTTTTGTGCTCGCCTTGTTCTCTAGCTTCCCCAGACTTTTATTCTTTTTTTCTTTTGTGTTTTATTTTTCGCTTTGTGTATTTCGGCTCACCCTGGTGTTGATTTTTGTAAAGTAGTTATTTATTATCATTAATAGTACACACATGGTGTATGAGTAACATTCTCACCTAGTCATATTTTTTAGAAACGAATTTATTATTTTTTTTTTTAGCTCCCTACAGTTTAATACTTCTACAATCGTAAAATTATTGCTCCTACCTTTAGATACGAATATATGTATATTAAAAAATTTCCCCATATGGTATGGCAGATTCTTATAGATTTTCTCTATGTTATTACGTTTTCGAGATATTTGCAATTTACCGTTATTCAGCTTAAAGCAAAAATTGGTTCCTTTTAATCACGTTTATCTTACGAAACAATTTAAAAATCTTAAAATAAATAATGAGTGGTCAAATGAAAATAGGCAAAGATTTTTTTGTATGAAAAATGAGCAGGAAAGAAAGTTACTCATACGCCACGTACACCCGTATAAACAGATCTTCTGCTCATAGTTCATAGCAAAAATCGTTGCGCGTTTTCATTTGACCACTTATTATATTATATATATATGATATCTATATAATATAATATTTATCCATCGATTTTCTTCATCGGTAGCTTTAGTTTTTTTTGTTTTTTTTTTAATTTCTAATTTTTAATTTTTCTTCTGTTAAAGTTTTTTTTTCATTTTTTCATTAAAAACTAAAAAAACCAGCATGACTTTGAACACGTACCCATAGAAAAAAAAATTAACCCGATTTTCGGAATCACCGAGCAATTCTACATAGAAATTTAATAGTGGCGTTTGGAGAACAAAAATCAAACTGAAATTTGTGATCCAGTGTATTTATCCATTGCGTTACACTGGAAACAAAAGAAAAAGTTCTGGAAAATATTCACTCGTTTGCCAAACTTATTGGTGAACCAAATAGCTTAGGCTTTGGGCCTTGAGAAGCATTGAGTAGTGGGGCAATACTGAATTACAAAATGTGATATGATCCAATGGCTTTTTTATTTTTTCTATAATGAGCAAGGTGTTTAATTTGCTGTTTTCTCCTAAAAAAATGTATCTTTTATATCTACATTTTCTCCACCGGAGCTTAACCACGTAGTTATGGCTATTGAGTTGGTTGTCTCGATAACTCACTTAATTATGCATGGTCTCGTCATATAAAAATTACAGCACTTAACCATATCACTGAGATGGTTAAAAGCTAACCAACTCAAAATCACTTCGAACCTCTGATACAACCCTGTGTTCGGACTTTAACTCCGATCAGAGTAGATTTACTCCGCTTTATAAAAATTTGAAATCTACTACTCTACTCCGCTTGACTTCAAATCTATTTCATTTTTTCACTAATGTTTTGCCCCTCCAGGGCCCGCTTTTTGAGTGTCAAGCAAGGGGTTTCAGTAAAAAATTAAAGTTAAGCAAACTCTCATTGATAAGAAGAAATTCACTCAAAAAATAAGTCACTAAATTAATTTCGTTATTTTTTGATATAAGGCGAATTACTTTACCTTATTTTACTTTACTTGGCGAATGCAGAATTTTACTTAAGTTGTTAAAAACACATTCAGAAAGAAGTTTATATAAAGTAGAAAAGGTACAGGCCCTATTTCTCTTTAAAAAATTAGGCGGTTAGATATATTCTACTTTACAGAAAATAATAAAAACTACCTAAATATGTAACGTATTATGATAATATTATTATTCTTACATTGCCTCGCGTTCTTAGTTTTTATCAGTAGAAAATATTTAAATTATACAATTAATGTCATACAACTCAGTTAAAATTTCAAAGAGGTTTCTCACACCCACAGTGACATTTAAGGGGTATGTGCTTGTTCATGTCAAATTTTAAATTTTTCAAACTCTCGAAAGCGAACATAAAAACTGCAAATCTAGTACGGAAATTTTATTTTTGCTCCAATTTTTGAAGCGATCTACTCCTGAATCTAGTTTCAGTAGTCCGAACTTTTCCTTACATTTGTATGGGACTTCAATAGTTAGTGATGCGGTTAAATTTTCAACTGTTTAGTTTCACAAATTTTGACATTGTTATGCTGCCAAATTATGGCAATAATGAAAACACTGACTGTAAGCAGCATGGACGCTACCGATGGCAAGTGGCCTCATTGATGATGCCTGGCTGAGTTTAGAGTCGGCGATTGGCTGTAGTAAAATGCAACGTGCAACTTTTTTGCTGCCAAATATTTTAACCGACATGAAAGTGTTTTGCTTGTGTGAGTGCTGTATGCACATTCCTATTATATACTCGTACTAAGTAGGTACTCAGAGGTAGCCAAGCAACAATGAGCACTTGAGAAAAGTATTGAAGGCAAACATCACACTTATTTTCTTTTTTTGCTTAATTTGAACTATTTAGTTTTAGCTGTTGCTCTTTTTTGTGTGTTTTCCAGTTTTTCGAGAGGAATTTAATATTGCGAATGACGGGCATAATTGCCCCTGTCGGCAGCAGATTAAAAAAGTTGACAACGGCAACAACAAAACCGCAGCAAATTGTAGCAATGATTTCTATCCGACAGGCAGACAGACTTTTAAGTGCCACATAGCTTACTTACTCGAATTAGTGAGAAATAACAAGCAAAAAATTTGCAAAAAAACGTTATAAAACCGCAATTAATACCATTGAAAATTATGTGGTCATCATATAAAGCTACTCGTTGTTAATGGTCAGCCAATTTTTTGCATTTGAAAGCATTGTGATAATTTTTTTTTTTTGCCACTTTGTATTGACTGTTATTACTCAATCATTGTTATACCCCTTTAATTGTCCATTAACGGATGCACTAATTGTTTGGCCATTACAGTACTTGAAACTCACTACGCCTCATATCCAATATCAGAGCATTTTGCTACTCACAATTTATAAGTAGTCGTTGACTTTTTTCACTGTAGTTGTTTGGCTGTTGTGCTGCTCGAATCGTTTTTCTGTCCAATCAAAAGCTTACGTAATTAATAGGATATGTCAATATTGACCGAAAGTTATTAAATTGATAATTATACTTTGGAATTTCGATGAGTGCATAGTGCTGGCATTATGTGCAGGCAACTTGTTGAGTTGTACGTGTGGTGAAATTTTATTTCAGACAAGCAGCAATTAGGGGACTTAAGGGAAGTACAGAGCGCATGAATGGTATAAAGTTGCAGGAAATGTATGCTAAAATAATTTTCTCTCTCTGCCGGTGTTTGGAGTTTTTTTTTTGAAAGGCGGATAGGAGTTTATAAAGACCATTTTTATATTATATATGTGCAAAGTACTTTCAATGACGATATTACTGTAGGGACGCTAAAATGGTACTACAGACGCGTAGATACTTAAACTTAATTTGGGCCGTAGATTACGGATTTGTGCACCAATTTTTTTGATGAGATTATTCTTACAAGATAGTTTCGTTTTAAGTTTGTATTGCGAATGAAAAAAAATTCTACCTTTAACATGGAAAAAATCACTCATACGCCATGTACGATTATGTATCTTTGATATTTTTCCATCGATTTTAATAGTTAGTAGCTTGATTTTTTGCCAAGAACAGAACAACAGAAGAACACAAGATTTGGCATTTGTTTAATTTGTTGTTGGTAAGGTTTGAATTTTTTCATAAAATGAATATATTGTAGGAAAAAGACTTGATCTGGGAAAACGGTATACAGATCCATTATATAAAACCCTATATTAATTTTACGTGTATTTAGTTAGTTTTTAACGCATTTATGTGCCATTTATCTTTAACTTTATTTCTTAGTTCGCTACAGGCTTTGCCCCAGTCCGCTTCGGTGTTCCGCAAAATGAATTTAATTTTTTAATTAGAATGTTGGGTGATTGAATGCAATGTTGGTTGAACATCGGTATATTCAGCCTAGCGAAATCTCTGAACTTTTCTGTAGATGAGCAGAAGGATATAATAGCGCTGGTTAATGGATAATTAATAAATGTAGAATTAAAAATAACGAAAGGTCAGAGAAAGAGACCTCTGGAACACCCAGTATGACAGTCTGCTGAGCAAGGAAATTCAGATGAGGGATTCTTGCGCGGGCGGTGGGAGTTCGGGTTTTAGTGGGTAGCTCAACACACTTCGGTGGGAGTCCCACAGTTGGGGAAAATAGTGTAGAGATTAGCACAGCCGGTAAGTGGATAAAGCATTTCCCCCTTATACGAAAACAAAAAATAAAAGTAAAAAACAATAATAACTCTGGTTTACCGCAGAAAATGTTCAATGGATGTCACTATCCAATTTCTATATAGAATTGCTCGCTGATTCCGAAAATCTAGTTAATTTTTCATTCTATGGAGAAGTTTTCGAGATATTTTCAATTTACCGTTATTCAGCATAAAACAAAAAGTGGTTCCATTTAATCACGTATATCTTAGGAACCAATTTAACAAATCTTAATACGAAGTAGGGCAAATGAAATCTCACAAAATTCTCCTGTTCTGTTTATTAAAATAATCTGATTACACACTTCCAAGTTTTAGAAACAGAGCTCGTAAAATTATTAAAGTACTCTCGCGTTCTGAGGAGTTATTTTTTTTAAGAGCACTCCGAGCGTTAGCGTTATTTACATTATCTTCACCATAAATTCCTCACATGTTCGGCTCACTTATGAATTTACAATTGGCGTATTCGTACAATAGTTTATTATTGTTGATGGCACATTTTTCATTTATATTGCTCCGAGTTTTAAGCAGGGAACGTATGATTTGTACATTTTGGAAGTTACAGATGTCAGGAAATTCTTTTGAAATTTCTAAACAGCTTTGGTTGCCAAAATGTACAGATCTGTACAAATGCACAAATCGTCTGATTCATGCTTTAAGGTGATGAGAAAAATATTTATCACTCACGTTTTTAAAACACAAAACCAAGGCGAGTTTATAAAAGGTGGTGTTAGGTACTAGAATAGGCTTCGAATGTCTTCTTACAGATTTTGACAGTTTATGTCGCCAAAGCAAAAACAAAATACGTCTTGCTCAGAACTTGAAACAAAAAAACCGCAAAGCTTTTTACGCCAAACTTTAAATTTAGGAACTGGCAATAAAGAAAAGACCGAATCTAGAAAAATCGATGAGAAACGACCAAGCAAGCAATAAGCACAAAAGTGTTTCCACCGTTTCACCGTCTTCAGGGCATGATGGGCAAATGGAGTTGTCATTTACGCCTATCACAATCAGCTATTTGTGCCACGTTAAGCGACCAGTAAGTAGTCGAACAAGTTGTCTGCGGTCCCGTCTGCGCGTTGAGAGCAAAAAATAGACCTTCTGAGATTGAAGGCAACATGAGTTTTGCCCACCTGCATCCCCTTGATGCCTCCCAGTCATTGCTGAGCGAAGTATTCGCCCAGTTTCTGATGGTGGTCTCGATGGCCAAAGTTGGGAGTGCTGTAACTGGAATGCCTGGTCTAAACCAACTGTGGCCAACTGATTAGATATCTCTTTACTAGGTACTCCCGAGGGGCCTGGCACCCAGAGTAAAGCAAGCACGTTATGTCTACTAACATAATTTAGTCGAGACTTGCATTGCCGAACTCGTTTGGAAGTACTTAGATAGAGGGCTGGCCAATGCCTTCAGTAAACTCCTCCGCCTATTTTTCACCACGCAGTCCATGGCTTTGAGGATTGCAAATACCTCAGCCGGGAAGACGGAAGTCGAAAAACACTCCACTCAACTGACCCAGAGTCAGGTTTTGAACCATCGGTGAAGGTTCCACAATGTGTGAGTCCATGCTCAGTACTGGAATTAAACCAGCATACAGCCTCAGGGAACTCGGCATTATACAATCTATTCACCAAAGGTAATTGGTGGCGTACTATGCTGTAGCATTGAAAGGACACAAGTGCTGAAATCTCTGCCGCCAGCAATTTTCGCCTCGCCTCACTCAGTGTTATACCAACATCCGTTTCTTTTTATTCTGCAGGTGAACTTTCCCACCTATGAAACCACAAATTGACGGTAAGTGCAGCAATGCGTCAAGAGCACTATACACCACTCAAAAAAATTAAAGTTAAATATTGGGGCTATCAAGCAAACATTTTGGTTCTTTATTATCGAAACACTTACAACTCGTGGACCCTCATATTTTTTTTCATGGACCACTGGGGGTTCACCTGGACCACTTTGGGAATCACTGCTCTAAAGTGATCTAGAACATATCGCTACACTAAGCTTTTGAAAATATGAAAACATAGATAATGCGTACTTATTATTTTGTAAGTGCTCGTGTACAAGGAAATTACACTTAACTTCTGCTTAAGTAAATTCGAAACCATATAAGGGTGCTAACGCTGTGAGTCACATAAAATTTACACCAGGGCTGCCAACTTGGCTCAAACCATGCCTTTTTTGGGCCCATTTTACTTCTAATGGCACTTTTGAAAAATAGTAATATTTCAATACATTTTTGTGAAATTCTTTGTTTGTACTTCTTTTTATCAACTACAATTTTATATTTCCTATAGTGTATACAACTTTTGCTTTAGGAAAGTGTTTCTAATTGTAATGCTAAATGGAAAGAATTTAAAATAATGACACCTTCTTCGGTACTTTTATTTTTCTATTTGGAACATTTTGTAACTTTTTTATCCTTAAAATGGCAGTTGGCTCACAAAAATATCACTGTGTGAACAACTTTCGTCTCGATGCATTGCGACAATTTTTTTTCTGCAAATAATTACTAATAGAACGTACAACAATATTTGCCCAAAACGCGATTTTAAAGCCATTGAGATGTCAGTAATATTTAAAAAAATTTTAATAACTTTTATAAAAAAAATTTATGGCCAAATAAAAAATAAAAATGGGAAGAAATCACCACCATTCTCAACTGTTTAAAATATGAGCAGAATTGCTGTTACCAATCGCGAGAAAACAATTAGAATCTAAACAATTTTGAAAAATGCTAATAGCTATAACTTCCAAATAATTCTAATTTCGAAAAATTGTGAAACTTGTATTTGTCTTTTTTCGTTGTGAAGCATAAACAGATAATTGCACAAAACACGCTCGACCGTCGAAAAAATGCTGGCTCACTTCACAAATTTTTACTTATATACAAATATTAAGACCGAGTTTAAGGAGAAGCTGTAGATTAAAACGAGGATGGAGGTGCAAAAGAAGATAAAGATCACGAGGAATATGAAGAGGAAGAGAAAGACGATTTTTTGCCTTTCCAAATAATTAATTAAAGTCCACGAGCAATAAAAAATCACTTACATGCGAAGGAAAATCGTATAATTCAAACATTTAATATCTAGCGCCCAAAACGAAAGTTGGAATTTCCTGCCACACATACGCGACCTATGATATTGACGAACAAGAGTGCCAACAAAGAAATAGCATGCAACTAACAGTAATACTTATATGAATGTTTAGAGCGTTTTCCTTTCACATACATACATATGTACGTATGTATTTGAGTATGCACATTAGGGCGGGTAAATTTTGTTTTTACTATGCGCTATAGAATAGGAGGATTCTCTGGTAGAAGCTTTAAGAAAAAGATAAGTACAGAAATTGATTCCTCATGCCAAAAAATCTTATAGCATGCTTTTATACAAAATTTAAGCACTTCTTTACGACACTACACAAAAAGTCAAAAAAAAAAACATTTTGTCGCAATTTGGCAAACCCCAAATTGATTTTAGGTCCATGGTTTCTTCGACAAATTCGCTTAGAATTACACATAGAGTCTTTCTGTTCTGTACGTGCATAGTCGAATAAATATTTCCCATACAAATTGACCCGCCCTAATGCACATATGTGCTTTTGCAATTTATTTCCGGTCGACTTTTATTTAAGTGTTTTATACTTGCTTGTGCCATCTTGGATTTTATCTCTTCTTCGGAAGGAATGAAAAGCAGAGCCACGTCACACGAGGATATATGGCAATCAGCCGTTAAGTGTTTCGCTGCGGGGTGAGATTTGTAGCCGAAATTGAAAAATAAAAACGTCAGCTGTACTGGCATTTTGCCGATATTATTACATTTGATTTTAGTTGTTATTCCAAGTACGTATTGCCTCTGCTTTTATTGTTTTTTTTTTTTATGAATGCAGGATGCTTGATACTGAATGCCATAAATCAGGCAACAAGGCGGAAATGGCGCTGAATTATAGTACAGCGATATGTTTAGAGCAGTGATTCCCAAAGTGGTCCAGGTGGACCCCCAGGAGTTGACGTGAAAATGAAATGGGGGTTCACAGGTTGTAAGTGGGGGTCCGCGAATATTTATTTAGTTTCGATAGTAAATAACAAAAATGTTGACTTGGCTTCACCTATCACTGCAGGCTGATAGTACACTACTCGAAAAAATTAAGGAAGCAAAAAAATCCAAATTTTTCAGTGATTTTCGACGGGCTGTATTTCGGTGAAAAATGGTCGTATTGAGACTTTAAAAAAGCTTTTTGAAGCTTTAAGATATTAATTTTCAGATTTCTTGGCTGCGGTTCTCATGCAATCCTAAGGCATTGCGCACATTAAGCGCCGTCGTAGTCGTAGTACTGTAATTCTTCCGGCATACTAAATTATGCAGCTTTTATGCCGAACACATGTACTATTTCAATGAAGCTCTGTATATTACGATTCATAACCATGTTTTCGCCTTATCATAAAAGCTTCGTGAATCGAAGCGCCCAACATTGTAAGGCGTTGCCGTTTTGAAATCATCATTTGTTAACTTTTTTGTGTTGGAAATAAAATCTATTTATCATTTCAATTGGAAACAATTGAAAATTTATAAATGTGCTAAAACTCGTCCCAATTGTATTAAGCCATAAGCGTTTAAGCAATATTTTATTGCAGAAATATTCGCGGAAGCGTATTATTGAGAAAGACCGGCTAGAAAATGTGTAATGTGTGTACCAGCAGGGATTATGCAGGGCGCTCGCTCAAGTGTGCAGCAGTCGAGTCGAGTCGTCATGCATTCGTTTCGGCATGACGAAACGCTTACTCTACTATTATTAGGCGCGTAATGTGCGGAGTGCCTAACATTTTTTTTGTTTTTGGTCCACGGGCTTGAAAAAAACTGTTTCGGTTAGGTTTTAGGCCTGCTTATTTAGCTTTAATTTCTTTTTCTTAAAACCTCCCTAATTTTTTCGAGTAGTTTATTTGAAAACGGAGTTCGGAGAAATTTCTCACTGAGGAAAATAATTTCCATCTTTCTCCTCACTACAACTCAATTCAAAGGCAATGAATTTTGATTTCCTTTTAAGTGAGTTAAAAAATAACGAACTAAATTTATCTTTAATATAACTCAGTTTTTTCGCCATGCCATTCAAAATATTACTCATCATAAAAGAACGTACTTCGCCTCTTTTAATCATCTAGCTTTCATCACCCATCATTGATACACTTGTTAATATGGTGTTTACATAGGGCGATTTCACACGAAATTTTAGAAGCGATTAGTTGAAACAAAAGTTGTCTGAGCCCAACTTCTTTGGAAGCGATCAGTAGAAAACAGCGTGGCCGTTTTGGTCCAATTGGACCAAAATTGGTAGCTTCTTTCTCCTTTGGTAGTTTAGTTGTTTTGATGAAGCTTTTGGTAGGCAAAAATATTTTGAAAATTCAATCGAACTTAGCATTAAGATTTGTTCACTTATTTTGCGTTCACATGTTGAAAACATTGCTTTCACTTTGCTCACACGTATACGTTTTTTTGTTTATTCTAAATTTTACTAAGCACACAATTTTCTACAAACAAAAACTCACTTCCTAAAGCTATGATCGATCATCTGTTGAAATTGAACGAAAAATTGTCTATCGTCTTCAAAGAAAAATTGGTGATAGGCAATTTGCAAAGTGTGAGTGTTTGGTAAAAAAATGGTGAGAGTATGCAAATTGAAACAAGATTTGGAAATTTGTTTTATTGAAATGCATAAAATGTCTGATTTTGTTTTTTTAAACATTAAAAATGTTTGTCATGAATTGAATTAACCTCAAACATTTTTACAAAAGTTTTTTTTACGCAATATGTTAATTCTTTAAAAGCCCGAATTTGTTTTGATTAACCTTAGAGATTGGCATGAATGGTTAACCAACACTGCAAACAATATTATACTGCCAATTCGTGTAGCTAAAAACCCTGTACATCCAAGAAATCTCGTTTTAATAATGAACAAAAATTTGGTAGTTTGGAAACTGATTTGGTAGGCGTTTTGGTACCTAAAAATAAACTTAAGTGGCAACACTGGTAGAAAAGCCATTCACAGCAGGCAATTGTTACTTTCAACTAAAAGTGTTTAACTATAACAGCCGGTTTCATCAGCAATTTAAATGGAAAATGATTTTTTATTCTCTGTCAATTTCCATATAAAATTCAAAAAATTAAAATCATTTTTCACTTAAATTGCTTTCGTGAAATTGGCTGTAAGTTATTAATGTTTAATTTTAATTCTTACAAGTATGTAATCATAATATTCTAATAAATAAAACACTTGAAAATATACTATTTTTATTTTTACCACTCTAACATTTCTTCCCAATTCCCAAAACTCATAAAAAAAAATTTTGAGATTATATCTAACGAAGAAAATTTTCATCGCGGCTGAGTCCCAACCCTCAATGGATCTCAGCCGCGACGAAAATTTCCTTCGTTAAATATAATCTCAAAAAAAAAATTTTTACGAGTTGAGTTTGAAAGAGGTCTACGAGAAAAACAAGTTTGGGAACCTCTGCTTTAGGGACATGCACGGACTGTTTATGTATATCTATATGTATGTATGTGCATATGTGTGTGCACAATCGACACATGTCAAATCATAAAACGTCGGAATATGGACGGCAATTGCGTTATCTCATTTCCCTATTGCGAACGCGATAAACGGAAAAACTTGGAAAATGAAATGAGTGCGTACGTTTTAGACATGTATGTTCATACGTATGTATGTATGTATTATTTATGCGTGCCTCTAAGAAAAATTCTAAAATACGCATATATGTACGTGTTTGTACATACATACATATATGTGTGTGTGTATGATTTTTGTGCATGTGTTGTGATTCAATGTATTTTAGATTGCATAATAATACTATATATCCAACAGATGTGTTGCCATATAAATAATATGTTGCAAGAATTTAGTTTTTATGGTGTTTTGAATCTAGTGTTATTGTAGACGAAATCAAATGGATGAGATGAACACTATAGTAGGGCCGCGTTTTAGGTGGGATATTTAAGTATCCGCAATTTTGGTATTAAACAATACGGAAAGCACAACTTTATGTTAGTTTAATAGGTCATATATGTACATATATACATAGGCATTTATGTATATATCAACCAACGCAATTCACTGCTTTAGCAGTTTTTATATCCAGACACGGAAAGTTGGCTATTCTGCTACCACCTGACGCACAGTGATATTTGATACCTGTTTTGTGCCCATAATTAAGAAAAAAAATCTTTAAAACAACAATTTATGTTAAAAGTAATAATAAAAATTGCTTTTTATTACATTATTTAAGAAAGCTTAGGGCTCCAAATTCGAATATTTATTAAATTCGCATAGTATTGAGTTATTCTAGGTTTTTACGTTTATATTTAACATTGGTTAAAAAAATTAATTAATAAAAAACCATCTTCGGAAAAACTTCTAATATTAAATATATGGTACAAAATTTAAATAAAATGTCGGACACAGTCGGATTCAATATTTAGAATTATAATTTAAAACATAATTGTCTAGAAACAAACACAAATTTTGTATTGGTGAAATATGTAGAAAATGACTTATGACTTGAATATTTCATTAAATACTAATCAGTTGAACAGTGAAAAACCCATTTTACAAAATGAAAATCGATCGCCCCTATGGCTTTTGGTGTTCTTTGAAACTTTAGCATAGAATTTTTATTTTTCATAGCGCTGCGTCAACTAATCACTGATCATAGTACAAACAGATGCAAACGGTCGGGACCCGTCTTGGATACATTTCGATAACTGTAACATAATTTTCGCCAACCCAGGGGAATAAACCCATAAAATCGATACTGAATTTTTGGATTTAGGAGCACGAAATAGGGTCCAAATATCACTGTGCCCTGGTTCACCAGCGGCAATGGCTTTGAATATCTTCGGGGTGTATCTGTTCTTTCGTAGGTGGCTCAATATGAGACTAGTTTTTCATAAAATGTGTACAAATACGTGTATTTTTAACTGATTCTTTAAAGCAGGACATCCCAAACACTAACATATGTATAAGCGCCAATCTATTATTATTATTATACCAAGGTGCTCTCCACAGCGCGCTACTGACAGTAGATCATACATAAATCCTTTGCAAATAAATAGTGTTAATTTTTTCTTGCGCAGCTGCTTTCTTTACCACATAGCATCAGAACGTATTTTAAATATCATACATACCTTTATTGAGCCCAGTTCTACAGAATCCTAAACATCTCTATGTACGTGTGTATGTATGTGGGGAGTTCAGATCAATTCGCACATCATTTGGCTTTTACATTTTCTTTTTTTATAATCTCTTCATGTTAGAGTACCAATTGAGCGAGATTTCCTTTTTCCTCTCTTTATTTATTTCGAATTAATCGTACTTTCTTCGGTGCGTCCTGATTTTATGACAAGCTTTTACATGACAGAAATATAGTCGGAGTTTTGGCCTTGCCTGCCGAGGGGAGACCGCTCTTATAAAAAAATTCTTCTACCACTCAGCCCAATGAAATAATACAACATCTTAATATTAATCTTACTTTATAACGGGTGATTTTTTTGAGGTTAGGATTTTCATGCATTAGT
>NW_023458560.1:22298037-22327383 GCF_013731165.1 Rhagoletis pomonella
AATACTAATGCATGAAAATCCTAACCTCAAAAAAATCACCCGTTACGAGATATTCAACTAAATTAGCAAAGAAATAATTGCTTTTAAAATTAAATTATCCAGGATGAATTTCTTTCTTTAAATTTAATTTAATTTATACCCACGGGAATACGTGCGTTCTTGCATAAGTATTTAATGCGTTGTCCAAGTATTGGTCACATTTAATTAAAAATCGAATTGGCTTGTAAGTAGACTTCGCACGGCTGATGAACACACATACATGCATGCACCATCTACCAGTCCTATATGAAATATCTGTATTAACACAGTAAATACGACAGTAATAAGGCGCGTAAAATATATATTTACATACATGTGCTTTATACAGAACAACTTGTAGTATGTGTGTGCGAGCTTTTGTGTGCTTACAGCGCATTAAAATCTGCAGCAATTAAAATTGCCACAGCAACGATTTAATCCTTAACGCGTGTATGTAAGGAGCAAAAGGATATGTAAACTTGAAAAATATTTAATTTTAATTTTTTCTGTTGTTTTCATTGTACAGCTTTACGCGCTTGTTGGCTTAAGGTCTATAGTGCATTTGTTGTGTTGGTGTCATGCGGGCATGCTTACTGCTTACTGCTGTGTTCATTAAGCAATCATCAGCGCTGATTTAAAATCACTGGTAACTGTTCAAGTATATACGTGTTTGTATGTATGTGTTTGTGTGAGCGCTTTATGTATACCCAGCAAACATTTGGAGTCATAAATGAGTCTTTAAGGAGTCCCATTTCGGAGCCTTTGTGCTCATTATGAGCTCATTTAAGAGTCCGAAATGAGGGTGTTTCCCTTCCTGCGAAGGTCGTCCTATATGAGCTTAAATTCATACATCAAATGAGCCTCAATATGAGTCATATTGGACTCTTATTGGCCTCATATACGGCTCATTTTGGACTCTTTTTGAAGCTCTTAAATGACTCTTATTGGCCTCATAAATGCCCACTTTCGGAGCTCCTTGTATGCTGTTCTGTGACTCTTATTGGCTTTATTCTTCAACTCTCTTAATGAACTTACTTTAGAGCCATGTTAGCAAGGAATTCATTTCAAATACTTTTGGATATTTATATACAAACCTCTGCGCATACATATATATGTACATATATTGCAGCATTCATGTAATAGCAGTTGCTGCAGCTAAATTTTGTTTATTTTTCCTTCCTAATTATTTTTCATATCTGTATAAACAAGTTTAGATATAAATTTCTAGTCGTTATTGTTTTTATACTGGCACAAAGTGCTGGCTCATAACTTGGATCATATATGACTCCTAAAAGATTCATATAAGAGTAAAAAAATGTTTTTTTTTGAAACTCATATTTCTTACTTACCTAGGACTCCTTTCCGACTCATATATTCTGAGCGCTCAGAATATGTTTGCGGGGTAAATAAGAAATGTAGGTATATGGATATATGTTGTGTGGTCCAGTTTAATTATGTACCCTTGTCTGAAAAGCTAAAATTAATATTAACATAACAGTAATACGTACGGAATCGGCATACAATTTTATATTCACCAGTTTGCGTGAATATTCGTGTGTTGATTTTTATCCCACGCTTATAAATGTTCAAGCAGTATACGCATCAACTGCTGGGAATGGAACTACTTTAAAAGCAATTTAAAAGGTAGTTTTTTTATGAAGTACAAGTGGTTGGAATTCTTCCTTTTTTCTTGTACGCAACAATCTTTAATAACATGGCGATGTCCTTAGTTTGCATGTTTGGATTTTTGTTATTAACTCACGCAAAAACGCCTGAACGGATTGGAATGAAATTTAGTGGACTGATTTGCTTGAAATTTGACACGAGATGCATAGCTTATTGCCCTTATTAATATAGTATAGGATACTTTTTTTCCGGTGTTTATGCTTCGATTTAATTGAAATTTGACATTTCTTTAAATCGGTGTATTTTCCATGAACAAATCAAGCAAAAACTTGTTTCAAAAATAAATTTTTTTTTTATATTTAAATTAATTTTTAGTAATGTATGTTATGTATTTTTCTTTTCTTAGCATATTTTTTTATTCTTTACCTAATTTGATTTTAAGTTTGGGTTTTATTTTTTTTTTAAGAAAAATTATTTTTTAATTTTTGGTAACTTATTTTATTAAGTCTCTTTTTTTGATATTCATACATATACACCGTCGTGCCGAGGGGCGAATCCCCGGCCACCGGATTTTTTTTTACGTTAAAGAAAATGTTTAAACAGGTTTTTTTTGTTTTTAATTAAATATATTACGTATTTGCCCTTTTCTTAACTTATTTTTTCTTCTTATTTAAATTTGCTTTTAATATTTAGGTTTACTTTTTTTACAGAAAAATATTTTTTTAATTTTATTTAATATTTGGTTATTATTATTTTATTATTTTATTTTATTAATTTTCTTCATTTGATATACATACACATACACATCGGATTTTTTATTGTTTAATTTTCTTAAATTGTAAGAATTTAGTGTCTTAAAAATAATTTTTTTTATTTAATTTTTATTTATTTTTTGGATTTTTTCTTTTCGCAACTCAATTTTTTTCTACTTCCCTTAATTTGCTTCTTTTTAAGAAAAATATTTTATCAGCCCGCGTAAGACAATACAATTATTTGGTCCTGTTTAATTGTAATTATTATTTCATGACATATACATACGTATGGCATATGCCGACCAACTGGGCAACGAAATATCTTACTTTTTCATCGAACGTGCACGATACAACACATGTACATACATGCATACATACGTGCATTTGTCTATGTAAACATATAGACAAATTATGTATCCCATCCGAATAATTATTTCATTCAATGCACACATTATGGCCAGATCGGTTGACTTAAGTTAATGCGCTGTGCTTAGGTGTGCTACGCAGGTGCATATATGGACATATGTGCATACATATATACATACATACATATGTAAGTACATAGTAAGTTGGACCAAAATTTTAAAGAATTTACAAACACAAGTGAACATGTTTTCACGTCCAGCTATTAATTCCATGAAAGCCATAATAAAACGATAACATTTTAAATACATATGTATGTATGTACATACATCACATCATTGAAATGGAATCTACAAGTTTGCTATGAATTAACTGGAAAATTGTTACACATAAACTTATCGAGCCCTAACCACCAAAATAACGTAAGCGAATTTTTTTCAAAATGTTATTTTTGATGCAGAAATATTTATAGAGCATATAGATGCATTTCTGCATCAAAAAGGAAATTTTAAAAAAAATTTCGCTTATGTTATTTTGGCGATTCGGGCACGATATACATACACCATATAAGTGTATTGATATTGTTTGTACATTTTAATTATGCGAATGCAGCGCACAAAAGACATCAAAGCTACGTTCGTAAACACAAGTCCGCTGCGCCCACTGACACTGCCTACCTGTTGTTGGTGCTTAAGAATCACGGTTAAATTGCATTAAATTGCTACGCCTGTAGGCCAGCTAATTAATTTCCGATTCAATTAAATTTGCCTTTGCATCTGCATTGAGTTCATTGTTGTGATTTTAAAATTTTCTTTTATTATTTTTTAAGTTTTTTTTCGCAAAAGTCTCCCAACATTGCCTGATTTGTTCATTGATATTTTAACGTGCATACCAGTGAGCGTGGAATGATTGTAAGTAAATAAACTCAAAGTTTTACTGTGGGTGCGTAACTTTATGTATATGTATGTAGGTATATGAGTATTTATGTAGGAGTCTTGTACTAACGATTTTAAAGAGCCCTTAGGCGTATACGTAACTTCAATTAGGAAATTGATTCCTTGTAACGAATATAACGGGAATTGGCATTGATATTTATATCAGTACCTTCAGTGGGTTCAATGCAAATGCAAGCCAATAGCCGAGTGATAATGACCGGTCATGCTCGAAAATACTTCCCACAGAAAGAAAAGGGCTGTGGTATAACGTTATCCATATGTACAAGCATATGCAGATTATTATTAATAGCAGTGGGAAGCCATGCTTAACCAGACGGTAGATATTTTAATATCGGTTGAAGCTCCTCGAAAAAAAAATTTAGCAGCATCGTACTCGTGCAGTATAATGGTATGTCGCCGTGTCAGTTCAAATGCACCGGACATATTTCGTTTTCAACGTAAAAGTTTGGTCACATTTTCGTAAGTTAAGCTGCCTTTATATAAGGCGATTTTTTGACAGGCGATTATCGCCTGCAAAAGTTGACTTGCTGTTTACTGCGAGGCAAGCGATTTTTGAATCACCATTTACACGAGCGATTTTTCTGGAGCAATGTTGAATAGCCTAGAAAATCGTCTCATGTAAATCCAGCTTTACGGCTCATTTGTAATTTATAATCAAATTATCTGTATATATAAAAATGAAATGTTTCGTTCATATTTGAAACATATGTCAGCACCTTGAAGGGAAATATTTCGACTAAAGATTTAATCGCTAGGTGGCGCTAGGGCTGGGATATTCCTAAAAACTGCATTTAGTTGCAGATTTAGCTGATATTTAGAACAATTTTTTGCCAATTGAAAAGGAATATTTGGACTAAAAAATTACGCGATAGGGTGCGCTGGGGTAGGAATATTCCTAATGTTCTTATACAGTGGCAGAATGATGGATATCTACACATTTACATACGTCACAATAAAATGTTGAAATCCCTTTTTTGAGGGCACCAATATATCGCTTAAACCAACTAGGCTGGAGAGCTGAAACTTGGCACGGATGCATGAATTGTAAATACCTTACTCACGGCGAGTCTGAAAGGGCGTGGCACCTGCCATACATACTGAACATCTGCTATTGCTTATCTCTGGAAGCGCTTACGCCAACGTCCTGAAATTTGACACAGCTACATACGTTATCAATACCGAACTTATAGCTAAAATTGGCAGGTATAGGAAAAGGGAGCGTGGCACCTCCCATAAAAGCTGAACTTTTCATAACGTTTATCCCTGTAACTGTTTAAACTAACGTCCTAAAAACTTACTTGCTGCCTTCATTAGCGTACAGCCATCGCAGGAGATTTGTCAGTTTCATCGCAAGCGAAATGCATCATCGCAGAAGATTTCATTTCAAAAACTGCTTACGACACATAATGAAAATTACTGTATTCGCAAAAATAGCTTACTTCACGTTGTTTGGAGCATATATATAATAGAAAAACACAACTTCATCCAAATCTAAAGTGAAACAAGTAAGAAAGTCTAAGTTCGGGCGGAGCCGAACATTAAATACCCGCCGCAAGTATTAAATAAATGTTTTTTTCACCTTTCCGAAACCTTCCGCTAGATGGTAAGCCGGCGTGTATACATTTTAAGTAAATTAGCGTCCTTCAATTTCGAAATATCGCAGTTTCAAGCATTTCTGAAATTTACCGTTATATGAAAAGCGGCCGTAATTTTAGTCCGATTTCAATAATTTTCAACATTTTGCTTTTATGTGGCAAGCACAATAAAAATACCGAGTTTGGTACAAATAGGTAGAACTGTTACCGATATACATATATGTGATTATAAGTGGGCGGTGCCACGCCCATTTTCCCAAAATTTTACCATAAAAATATTTCTTGGTAAAGAATTATTGCAAGCATCAATTTTGAATAAATTAGCTTTAATATTTACTGATTTATCGAAGATTTTATATTTCTCTAAATTACCGTTATATGGGATGTGAGCGTGGTTATTCTCCGATTTTTAAAATTTTCGGTCATTTAGTATGCTGTATCAAGGCCAACAACTTCGTCAAGTTTGGAAGAAATTGGTGCAGCGGTTACCAAGATATACACATGTAACCATAAGTGGGCGTGGCTACGCCCATTTTCCAAAAATTTACAATATTCTTATTTTTGATCTAAAAATTGTTGTAAATATCAATTTTGAGTCAATAATCTTCAGTAGTTACTAAAATATCGCAGTTTTCGTATTTCCGCAAATTACCGTTATATGGGATTTTTTAAATTTTAAGCCATTTAGTATGCTGTATCAAGGCCAACAACTTCGCCTAGTTTGGAAGAAATTGGTGCAGCGGTTACCAAGATATACACATGTAACCATAAGTAGGCGTGGCTACGCCCATTTTCCAAAAATTTATAATATTCATATTTTTCGTCTGAAAATTATTGTAAATATCAATTTTGAGTGAATTATCTTCAGTAGTTACTAAAATATTGCAGTTTTCGTATTTCTGGAAATTACCGTGGGCGTGGTACAGTCCGATTTCGCCCATTTTCTATACCAACCTACCTTGGATTAACGGAAACCTACATACCAAATTTCATTGAGATATCTCAATTTTTGCTCGAGTTATCGTGTACACGGACGGACGGACAGACGGACGGACATACAGACATGGCTTAATCGATTTCTCTTTTCATTCTGATCATTTATGTATACATTTGTCTATATCTATCTCGATTCGTTTTGGCTGTTACAAACAACCGTTATGTGAACCAAATTAACATTCCCTTGTGCACAAGTGCGCTCGGGTATAAAAAAGCTCTGAAGCTAGCTATTTAACAGTTCAGCCTTGTGATGAGCGGTCTACAAAAGCGAATCATCGCCGGCAATCTATCGCAAAATATGAACAATCGCTAATGGGGACAGCAAGTTACGTCTGAAAGTGGTAGTTATTAAAATGGCTGCACCTATATACATATGTACATATACATACATATATATGCAAGCATCATTCGATTGGAAACCTTTTCCTCCTAGATTTCTAAATTGTATTGAGCGATTGTTACTTTCTTTATAATTTTTGGGAAATAGTAAAATTTTTTGTGAAAATTTTTGAAGAATTTTTTTTAAATTTTGCACAAAGTATGAAATTTTAATTTCTAAGAGATTCGTTATAGACTGTCCTATCTACATACATATGTATCTATATACATAAAATGGTAGATGTTTTTGTGTTCGGACTTAACCCAAAAACCACTGGATAGAGTTCAATCAAATTGTCGGTGGCTATACCTTTCACATATGACCCTATTATAGACTATTTAAAAGTGTCGTATTTATTGGCCGATTTTTTCATATTGGCAATGTGAGCCTCCTGTATGATGACTTTGTTCGCAAGAAATGGATCTGCTGGGTGACGCTAGAGGCGAGATATTTAGAAAATCCTTATTTTTAATACAACCTGGTTGAAATTTATAGTACGTAATCATTTCATGATAAGCAGATAAGTTTTGCAGAAAAGGGACCCAAGGTGCAGCTGTAGTATATAGAAACCCCATGGTTTGGCCTTCTTTGGCCCTATGTTTATTTTATATAAATTTACTTTTCAGACGGCTAAATGAAATTGTAGAAATTATGAAAGAAAATGTGAACCTATTTGATTTATGTGAAGTAATTTGATCGAAACAAAGTAATTTATGCTGTAATGTGAATATAGCTTTATTTATTACTCTCAAAACAATCGTAATTTTCTAGTTTTATTGATTTCTTGGAACGTAGTCGTAATTTTTGAGTTAATGCAAATGTTAATGGTAATGGTAATGGTTATGATAATGGTAATTGTAATGGCAACGGTAGTACGTATGGTAATAGTAAAGGTAATGATAATGGTAATAATGAAGTTTATGCTAATCTTAATAGTAATCGTTTTTTGTAATTCCAGACATTTTGGTGTTTATCTTCATATTCATTTTCTTACTCGTGTTCGCATTTGCACTCGTGTTCGTATTCGTTTTCTCATACGACTTCGTCTTTGTTTTTGTATTTACTCTCGTACTCAGCTTCTTGGTTTTCTCGGTCTTCCTTTTCATTCCTTTCCTTCATACTGCTCTTCGGATTCGTTTTCCTATTATACGTCGTATGCAAATGATTATTGAGGAACAATAATTAGTGCAGCGGTTGAAAATAATTCCCCACTGATTTTTCCAACTTGTTGGACACTATAATCAGATAATAATATATTATTACCAAAAACATGTTGGTAAAATTTGGTAAAAATAAATATGTTTACACGTATGTACACAAAGTGATTAATGAAAATAATATATCAAAAATTTCCTGAAAAAAATATGTGTTTGAATTTTTGTTTAAAAATATGCTTTGAATGATATGGACCTAGATTACCTCTATTATGGAGAGACAAATCGGATCGAGCATATAACAGTGGTCCACAGAAGTTTTTAAGACCACTGAATGATGAATCAGGCGAATATAGCCCTAGATTTAAGTTTACGGTGCCCTTGGAAACCTTTCCAATCTTCTTCTAATCGGAAGTCTATGCCGTTAGTCTGTGCGCAGATATTAACAATCGTTGGGGCAATTATCGAAGTCATCTTTCGACTTCAAATCCTCGTTGGTCCTGGAGTGCATAGAAAAGCCGAATGCCCTTGCTGAAAACAATGATATCTAACTTATGTGGGTACCAGGGCACAAGGGAGTCAAAAGAAATAATGAAGCCGATTAGTTATACAATGGCTTCTACTCTGATCCCGAAATGACCTAAGACCTTTCTGGCGATAGGTCCTAACACGATAATGGCAGCGTTTAGAAAGGAAAATTACTAACTGAGGGAACTGCATTGGCAAAACGTCCTTAGCCATCGTCAAGCTAACGCTTACTAGGGGTTACTATCTAAAGAAATACAGGCTACTCATAAACCTCCCTAAAGAGAGGCTTAGAATTATTACAAATATTTTAATATATCGCTTTTGGGACTCCTCCTCCTGGAATTTGAGGACGTGTCGCGGAGAAAGGAATAGTGTATACGACATAAATGGCCAAGAAAAGAGCAAAGAGCCCTACTCCCGGGAAATTTTCTAAAATGTATAGTCTTTAGGGCTAAGTAGATGTTGCGTTGTGGTTAGCTAAGAGCACTACAGACTTACTGGTCACAGTGCTTAATCTATTTTTATCCATCTATTTACTTTCATTTGAATTTTCATATGCTTTCCTATGCTTTAAAATACTTGTACATATTTTTCTATGAATATGTGTGCTGACTACATATATATATATACGATGAGAGTACTCGTGTTGCATGAACAATTACTTTCATTTGTTTTTGGAAAATATAAATCATAAAAATAACGCTAAATACGTTTACATTTATTAATAAATATATATGTATTAAGTACACAATTTATTTATTGAATTAACTCTATTTGTTGAAGACCTTACGTAATATAATTACAATGCAAAGCTATAAATAAAAACATATAAATGTGGGACTACTTGCGTGTGTGCGTTTGCGCGCTATTTTAAGCTTCAACAAATAATTTTTAATTTACATTCGCCATAATTGAGCAATTAAAAATGTGTTATTTTAAAATTTGTATTATCGCGGATAATCTAGAATAGCGCGGGCATGCAATGCATATGTGTGTACTTTTCGCTGGCTCTGTATTTTTAATCTACAAATATATATGTACTTCTATATAAGTACTCGCGAGTATTAAAAATTATACGCTATATTGGTAATATGTATGTACTTATAAAGAAAAAAGTAGCTTTTACAAAAACAAAAATAACGATAATTACAAATCAGCGCGAAAATTACTAAGTTACATTATTACGCCAAACTATAAAGTCAATCAATATTTTATTTACATAATTGCCACGATTTTCGCATAATTACAAATGTAAACTTGCTAAGTACATATGTACATAAATACTGTTATACGCATTTTATGCTAACAAAAATAAAATGAATGAAGGTTTTGGGCCCAAATTTTTGTTTACATATTCACTAATATATGTACATATAATGTATACAAAAAATAAATACTCATTCCAAATGTCCCACTTTGGTCTTCACGCACGCCTTAAGTCGGCCTGCCAATAATCAATAGCCGCACGCACTTTGTTGATTGAAAAATTGGCCACAGCATGAAACAAAGCTGTCTTAAGAGAATTAATATTGGGGTACATGTCCTCTAAAATTCACCTTTTTTTTCCAGTCGGCTCAAATCAGGACTTTCTTCATAGAAAATGAATGCTGTAAAATTGGTTTGGAACCAAGTTGGGCTCGTTCGTTGAAAGTCCACGACTGCTTTTGGAAAAAATAAAATGGTTAAGCGACTTTACAACAGCTTCCAAAACGTTTATTGGTGAACTTCCGCCGATGTTTTGACCCCTTGTTTGCAGAAAGGCAAGTTAGTGACTCCATCGCAAGAGATGCCCCACCAAGCGAAGTCCGGAGCTGAATGATGACTCTTTTCGACCCGCGGAATCAGTTCGGGTACTTCCTTAGATAGCCGTACATACATTTTATAATTTTGCTTGTTAAAATTTTTATGCAGGGTAAAAATCTGTTCATCGGTAAACAATATTTTCCTGTGAAAGTTATCAGCGTGCTTCACAAAAAGATGTTTACATTTTTCCATCCTCTGTTTTGCAAAGCTGGAGTCGATGGAGACTCATGGATTTTTGCGTGACATCTCGGGACACAATTTCCTGTTTTCGGAATAGATTTCGCGGTGTGTCGACGGGCCCAACCTGTGGCGGTTTCAACATCTCCAGCCCCCTCAAACAGTTCTAAGCACCGATAGACTAGCATGCGGTAAATCTCGAGTGGGCGTTTATTGAAGCAGATCGAATATGGGCGCCAGGCCAAGGCAAACTTAGTTGCCGGAACTGATCATATTAGATATGTCATTCTGCAGACGTCAACTCAGGATGTTTATGATTTCCAACTAGGTATGCTGATGGTTCCTATACAGAAAAGGTGAAAATGAAGTTGTGGGGGATAAGCATCTATCGTGGGAAATTAGTTTGTTTGTGGACCGCTAAGTGGCATTCAAAGCGTTAGGGTTCAAGTCGAATTTAATTCGAGAGGGTAAGTAGCTTAAGCGGCACTTTAGTTTAACCCTCTCTGACAAAGAAACAAATATGTTTTCGTGTGGAAGTACCACCATTGTAATGTGCAACTACGCGGGTTGCATCACAACGGAGTGTCCCATTTCCTGGTCATCATTGGCCAAGGCACAAATTATAAGTATCACACCGAGTCAATGGAAGTAATTGTCACCGCAAAATACCACAAGCGATAGCGGTATCTTACAACCAGATAATACCTGACGGTCACCAGTATTTTCACCCACGCCAACGAGAGTCACCAAGTTGAATTATGAATCATATTTTATTTGATGAAGAAACCTTAATTGACTGGCGTATCATTTAGTAATGTTCCACGGGAAGACATCATCCGGTAAGGCAAACTTTAAAGTAGACACCACACTCAAATAAGAAAACTACTAGCCCCAGTACCTATGCCACAAAAAAAATTTGTCTGAGTTATCTCAAGTTTTTATGTTGAAATCATAATTCTTTCGCATCTCTGCATTCACCCAGATTTTCTATCCACATTTAGATAGTTCACTCACTTTTCTCTTTTGTTACTTACTTGCACATTTGGTGACGTGCAACAAATTTCAAATGCGTTTTACAGCTAACAACATAACAACAGAACAGAGGTACATATGTACAACAATAGCAACAAGAACAATTCGCATTCATGTTAAATGGAAAGTAGCAAAGTGAAGTAAAATACAAATAAAGCGCATAAGTAGCAGGATTTTGTGGAAAAGTTTGAGTGGAAAAAGTGTACGTGCGAATAGAAAATAGAGTTGGCACGGATAGAGAATGGTGGGGAATGAGTTGTTGACAGTTGATAGGTCGCACGTATCTGCACATATTTTTGTTTTATATTAGGGTGTATCACCACTTATTATTTTTTAAGACCTCTGCCAAAATATTTCGGAAAAATATTAAGATTTACCTGAGCTAGACCGATTTGAAAATACGACTAAAAATGACATTATTTTAATTTCGTTGACAAATTTTTAAACATTCTAAGCATAAAGAAAAAAACTTTAACTTATTTTATTTATAAAAATCTCGATAACTGCAACTCACGTAATTCTTAATATTTTGGCGGAAGTCTTAAAATATAATAAGTTATATACATATATTCAAATGAAAAACAGTACAGAAAATCTTTTTTTGTATGGATAGTGATGCCCCTTAATGTAAATACGTATATTAGGGTGGTCCGTAAAAAATCAAAGGAATGATTTTTTTCTGTTTCACCCCCTCAATTGGTAATATCACAGTCACAGATATCACATATTAATTTTGGTCCCGATTGAAGGGGGTTAAGGCTTGTCGCACAGGGGCATAAGTAAAAATTCCTCTATACAGACTCAAAAAATTAATATAAATATTTTTTTCATCTAATACCCAAAATCGATGCCAGTAAAGACGAGGACGTCTTCATAGGGTAATCTGAACTTTGATCCCTGTGCGATACGCCTTAACCGACTTCAAGCGGGACCAAAATTTATGTGTGATATCTTCGGCTAGAGTAGCATCGACGTAGGGGTTGAGGCTTAGGAAATCTGATGTAAAAATTTGCTTCCCCCATTTAAGGATCACCCTAATGCATATGTATGTATATGTTATTTGAAGCCTTTTCCTTAAAAGTTGCGCGTACTTTACAAATCGCATACTTGCCGCGATAATAATATGGAAGCAGCAGCTGCAGAAATAGGTCCACCACCCATCCTCTTCCTTCTACTGTCACACGCAGTACCACCATGAAACCGCGGTATTTTTGCACTAAAAGCACACAAATGTTGTTGTTGGGAGCATGTGTGTCACCCGTGCAGTTTGACGCTTCACTTCAGTTTGCTCTCGCTTTTTTGCTATAGTATTTTCTGGTTTTTGTTGTTGTTGTTGTCTCACTTTGTGTTTACATAATGGAAAATCTGCACAAGAAAGTCGAGTCGAGTTGGCAGGTCGCGCATGCAACTTTGGCAAGCTTGAAGCTTTGGCAAAATTGAAAACGCGCAAAATTACTTAAAGGTGCATGCTGAGACGGCTGTTTGCGACACATGTGTACCCACGATAACAACTACATATGTATGTATGTATGTATGTATGTACAGGCATATACCAAATAATAATCAGGAAGCGTGGCCGCAGCGCTAAAGGATCAACTTTTTCGCTAACACATGCTTTAAGCGCTTGCAGTAAACGTGCAACGACTGCAACAAAAACAAACTAACAAAGCGACCAACAACAAATAAGGGAATAGAGTAAAATTAAGTCTATGAAAATAAATGTCAGAATTTCGACGAATTGGTGTTGCTGTTGCCGTGTATATATAGTATATACGTATAGGTATGTAGTTGCGTGTGAAGTCATGCTTGTTACTCTAATGTGTAGGGAAAAATGATTATGATGTTGCTGGCGTTGCAGGTTAGTAGTTAAAAGTTAACATGCAGGAAGTTGCATTAAAGTTGGTGTGTATGTAGTTCTTCATTGTGAGCTTTCAGTTAAGAAGCGTTAACTCACAAAAATTCGTAATTTTTTTTTTTTGGTGCATCACATTCGTTTGAGGTGATTAATGAGTTAGCAAGTTCTTTCATATTCTATTCACTATTTCATGTAAACGTGCTTGAACTTAAACAGAAGTGAAATTAAAAGATATAAAAAGATATTTTGCCAATTAAGTATTGATGAAAAATATTCAAATACACATCTATGGAACAAACTCAAGCGTGCTTTCTTATGTACATGCTCAGAATTATCGGTGAATGGTCAAGTAGTAGCTGCAAAAGGCCTAAACTTCATTCAGACGCATTTTCTTGCTTGTTCCAATATGAGGGGAGTTAACAGACTACAATATATTTCCACAGATGGCGAACCACATCGCCTTTCGACCTTCTTACTGAAGTCACTGGAACGCATAAATATTATTCGTCCATTTTAGGGTAACACTAGATGTGAAGCTTTTGGCCAGGGACGTAACACTTATACGAGAAATGACGAAATGATCTTATTTATCCATCAAATTTGTACTTACGCTTTAGAGATTTTAGGTTTGTATTTGACTATTGAATGAAAGACTTATTGTTAATTAAATGCAATGGAGTTGTGTTGCATACCCTCCACGTTTTTCATTTTCAATCTCACAAATTCTTTTAATGGCTTTTTCTAAAACTTTAAAATATAAAAAATTATACACAATCGAATTCAGCAACTGATTGGATATGCTAAAGATAGTATTTCAATTATTGAGAGAGGAAATAATAGTTTTTTTTTTATAGTAAAATCAGAGTCCGATATGTCAAACGTGCTGAAATTTGAGTTAAAATCTTGACATAAACAACGGAATGATTCGTTTAATTAAAATTTAGATTTGCATGGCTTTAAAAACAGCGGTCGAAAGAGCCTCGACACTCGAGACGCAACATTAAAGTTTACCCCAGGCAGAAGGGCCGAGCTATTTATTAATCAAGCCTGTCATTAATTTTACTATAAATATTATAGCTAGCATTTCTCTACGACTCGCGAGCGTAGGCAAATTTGTGAGCTTTAGACGACTAGTGTAAGGAAGGAGGTTGTACTCTGAATCCCAGTTAAAATCACGCAATGCAAAAAACAAGAATTGTTTCTGAATTAATTCAATCCCTTCTGAATGAACTTGGTAGCTGTGATTGCGAACAATAAATCTGTATTCTAATATAGGTCTAACTGAAGTGGTAAAAAAAGATTTTGTAACATGAGGATCTTTGAACTCTTTTGAATATCGCTTAAAATATCCAAATGCACCATTGTCTTTATTGGCTGCAACATTAATATGAAGGTTGAAATTGAGTTTGGAATCCATTGTGATACCAAGATCTACAAAATTGAATACCTGCTCCCGATTATGATTTGATATTGAATAATTAGCTGGTTGGAGAACCATTCGAGAGAACACACATAATTTTACATTTTTTTAAGGTTTAGTGGCATAAAGTTTGCTTAGATCCGCTTGTATGTAACAAAGGCCTTTCTTCGATAGAGGACAATATTTTAAAAAGTTTCCATCATCGGCATACGTTAAAAGTTTTGAATATTATCATTCATGAATATCAGGAACAGAATCGGATCAAAATGGCTTTCCTGGGGAACTCCTGAAGAGACTTTAGTTATGTTCGAAGAAAATTTTTGTAAAAATAACTCTTTGCGTTCTATCGGAGAAGTAAGAAGAGATCCATTGAGGAAGACTGGGCAGAAAGCCGATTAGATCGAGTTTACGGATAAGTAACGCATGGCATAATTTGTCAAAAGCTTTACTTAAATCGGTACGTCGGTATGAGCATTTTCTCTAAAACTGTTTGAGACATGAGTTGTAAACTCCAATAAATTAGTGATAGTAGATTTTCATTTAGAAAGACCGTGTTGAGATTGTGAAATTTAAGAAGATATAAAATATGTCAGCTTATTATTTTATTTATTTCTTTTGTCTATTTAATGTTTTATTATTCTTTTATAAAAGTCCCGCTGGCTATACGACAAATACCAAGTAAATTCAAATATCAAACTTTGTACAAAAATTCTGCAAAATTTCACAAAAATTTTAAACTTTTCAATTACAATCTTTAGAAGAAAGGTTGGTACGTAGTTTTGTAGCCTATCTTATTTTAGTATACTGAAGTGCAAAATTCAAATTGGTAAAAAATCCAGTTGATTATTGATAACTGTTTTGGTTGAAGTATGTTCGGCAGTTTTATTTTATATGAAAGACATTGCCACTACACTAGTATTTAACCGTAGGACAGATACCCCACATTTACTACGAGTTTGCATAGGGAATTAAATTTGCCCGGTGTCATTGAGTGTGTGGATGGAACACACACTTACATAAGTGTTAAAACAAACGGATGACGAGTCTCTGTTTTTTTAATAGAAATGGATATTTTAGCATAAGTTTAATGGTGGTAAGACATTAAATAATAAGCAAATTTCTTTGCAATAAGAACACGTAATTATTATATTAGCAGGTATGCAATTACAGATGGAAATAATGGCAGTAGATGTGAGCCAACCGGGTTCATGCCATGATTCGTTTATTTGAAACCAAAGTTATGCAAGGCAATTTGACATCAACCATCACGCTCAAAATCCCTGGATTTTGACAGATTCCGGCTATGCCTTGGAAACGTTCGTACTGTCTGCAAACAATTTTTTTTTAGTAATATAAGAAATAATGATCTACAAAAAATAAATGCGCTCTTTTACTTAAAAGTTCATTGGCCCTACGTGGTGCTACATACATATTTAAGTAAGAGAATACTAAAAGGCCGTGCTTCGGTCTATTACCCTTTCGATTACGATCGTTTTCGCTTTGTTAACTAAGTAGTTTTTAAATAGCAATTTTCTGTTAAGTTTCAAAATTTAAAAAAAAAAAAAAAAATTTTAATTTTTTTTAATTTAAATAATTTTAGATACTTCAAATTGTTAAAATTAAATGGTGAAAATTTTCTTCTTTTTAAATCGAAGGAATCCAGTGTAAAAAACTAGTGTGCCATCAAATGAAAAAAATACGTTGAGTAAAAGATAACTATTATTTGAGAAACTAAACTTCCAATTTTTTTAATTTTTATTGGTGCGCTCGAAATTCAATCTAAAATTGTTGTGTATGTATGTGCATAGGGAATACTGTATAAGAATTTTCCACGCCAATATTTAATTATGGCTATTTATTTTCTACCCGAAAATGTTGTCTTATCGGTTCCCTCTACGCACAACTATGTACTAAGGAAAGGGCAATGAAAAGGCAAACTTTTTTTTGTAGAAAAGAAAACGCCATTAGTTTTAAATTATCTGACATTAAGTTAAGGCGTGCAAAAAAACGTGTTAGATGACTGCGTAGGATGCTACGGGGCGTATACGTTACGTGCCTAACTACACTCATTTTTAATTTGTTTACCTTTTTTATACCTCATGAGGATGAAATGGTATTATAACTTTGGTCCGACGTTTGTAAGTAGATATCAGAATAAGAAGAGATAGACATGAAAATGTACATTTATTTGATCAGAAGTCAAAAGAACATTTTCAATAACAATTTTTCCTTTTAAACCAAAAAAAATTCCCTTTTTTAATTCTACAGAATTCTTTCTTTCAGTTGGAATAAGGTTAACGCTAAGTATGCAGGCATAGTTCAACATCTTGCTTCTATGTTGATAATAGCAGCCGCGTGGACAATATCACTCAACAAGCTACTAAACTTTCTTTCGACGGATCTGTGGGACAGAAAGAGGGTATGTATCACAGCTGCTTGAAGGGTGACAATATGGAATAATCTCAGCGCTTTCTCTTTAAGTACCCAGCTTTTTCCAGACTGAGGTCCAACCGGTTCAGAGGAGCTATTCGGGAATGAACCGGTTCGGTACAACCACCCTAAGCTTGCCTTTGCGTCACCATAATACCAGCTAACGAACCACCCAGCCTCATTCAAACTCTTTATTGTCTGCTTTAGTTGTTCACTACAGTGTTTCAGCAGTAAAACTAACACACACACACACACACACACACACACACATGCCCACATGCAACTGGGATATGTTGTACTTTATAAAAATGTGCATGAATAATCCAGCGGATTTGCATTTTATCGAAATGTGGCGTCAAGTTTGAGCTACAGCTCAACTCAACTCACTCACAGTGCTCGTTACCAATGCTATACTGTCCTTGGAGCTACATAGCTTACTCGCCCTTTGGTTGGCTAACTATATACATAGATGGCTGCCTGGCTGGTTGACTGCCTGGCTTTTGCTTGGCTTGTGTCCTTTGTTCCAACTATTTGTTATGCAACGTCAGTTTGCGACAACGGATAACTATCTGCAGAGCAGAGCTGTTTGTTTCTGCTCTCGAATGCAATTTTTTTTTTTGCGAATGACAATTGTGCGTGTGTTTCTGCGTTCGCGTTCATCCAACTCATTCATGTGTTGCATAAACTAAGTGGCGTCTTTGGCACTGGCGACGCATTCGAATTGCGGACAAAAAAGGGGGATCAGTGGCAAAATGAGCACATAAGCAGCGATATAAATATATACATACATACATACATAGATATGTGCATACGTATATGAAGCGTAGTTGTGTAACCAACCAAGAAGCGGTGAGCGGCTTAGCCGACAAAAGTTGAGCACAGTGGAGATGAGCTTCGGCTGAGCGCGTTGAAGGGTACCGAAGTAAAAGTAAATGTGCCCCGAAGTAAAATCACATAATGCCATTGTAGTTTTTTCGTCATTTTATTTCTTATTCGATGTTTTACAAAGTTACTGGAATTGGAATTTTACACACACTACCTATATATATACTATGTAAATGAATAAATGCAAGTATGCGTGTCGCATATTTGCTACCCGCTTGATGGAATTTACTTGCATAAGTACAGAATATACAAATGTATGTATGTTTGTATTTTGTACTCTATGTATGTTTACATACATATGTGCGTACCCATGTTTTAGTCATGTTAGAGCATTTGTTTGCTAATGTCCTTGATGTTGACATTTTCTAGTGAAATGATTATGCTGCTGCAAAATAGTGCGATTATGGAAATTGCAAACGGAAATTTCGCAGGGCGAAAGTAAGGAAACGAAAAGCACAGCGAAAAAAATACATTAAGAAAGTAAGAAAAAATATGAAAATTGCGGAAAGATGTGTGTGTATAAAATGAGCAATATTTATAGTTAAATTTTTCATTCGGGAATACTTTGGATGATAGCTATTTACGGTCTTAGTATGGTAAACTTTTGACGTTTTATTAATAGTTCATTTTGCGAAAATGAGTATTGAGGTGAATTGAGGTGAGTTGAGTTGAGTTGAAGTGAGGTGAGGTGAAGTGAAGTGAGGTGAGTGAGATAAGTGCGAGGTGAGTGAGATTAGGTTAGGTGAATGAAATTAAGTGAAATGAGTTGGATTAGGCGAGGTGAGTGAGATTAAGGGAGGTGAGCTGAGTTGAGATGATCTGAGTTTAGGTGAACAACATAACATGACATAAAATACTTTAATATTCAATTTTATCTCTGTGTCTTCTTTTTTCTCTACGACTGATCCCGAACTAGTTCCAAATTTGTCCTGAGTTAGCCCTGAATTTCTTCTGAAAAAGCCGTGAACTTCTCCCGAAATGATCTCGCACGGATCTTGAAACGGTCCCGAAATTGCCCCAAAATAATAAAGGGTGGTCCCAAAATAATAAGGAAATATTTGGAAATATTCCTGAACTAGTCCCGAAATGGTCCTGAAATATTCCTGAATAAATCCCGAAATAATCCTGAAATACTTCTGAACCAGTCTCGGAACTATCTTAAAGTAGTCCCGAAATGTACCCTAACTAGACCCAAAATAGTTCTGAAATAGTTTCGAACTAATCCAAGAATGATGCAGGAATAATCCTGAATCAGTTCCAAAATTATCCTGAACTTATCCAAAAATGATACGGATTTGGTCCCAAAATGGTCCTAAGACAGTCTTTAGCTAGTGCCAAAATGGTGCAGAACTATCACAAAATTGTCCCGAAATGTTCCTGAAAGTAGCCTAAACCAGTCTCGAAATAGTGCAGAACTAGGCCCAAAATGCTCCCCAAGTAGTCATAAACTAGACCCGAAATTCTACCGAACTACTACCGCAATAATTCCGAACTATTGTCGAAATGGTGCTGCAATATTCCATAACAGGTACTGATGAGGTCCCAAAACGGTCGCGCAATGATCCAAAACCAGTCGTGGGCCAGTCCTGCAATAGTCCAGAAATATTCATTTGTTCACTTTATAAGCAATTACAGATTTTCTGCTGGGTTACTCGTAGCAAAAGCTAGACGTCTTAGCATCAATAAAAACTTTTACATAAAAAAGTTTTTTAGCAAAATTCGGGTGACACATATATAAACTTAAACTGTCACTAAAATATATAGAACAATTTTTTCGAAAAAAAAATATTCATTGATAAATTTTTGGTATATGAACCAATTTAAACCCACAAAAAAGTTGTATTTTCAACAACAAAATCAGTCTTATACGGGCTATACTCGAAAATTAGCCTCGAAGGTTGCAGGTACATATATATGTACATACATACTGACATATGCATGCTGCACTTCAGCCTGCAAATAACCTTCGCCACTGACCGCTAACGGCTTTATACAAACAACAATAAGTTCAACACGCCAGAGTTCAAGTGCTGTTGCAAATGTGGAAAATAAGCTAAACGACGCATACTATATACATACATACACACACAATAAAACCCGCACGTCCACAATGACACAGTTGCAAATTTTCCGCATCAATTCAGACCATAATTTCACCAACAATAATTATTGCCGCACTCAAACAAAAATACACCTGCACATATTCATATGGAGGTACTAGTGTTGGGAAGTAGCGAGTACTTTTGAGGATCGAGTTCTTTGGTATCGATACTTTTAAGGATCGGGTATTCTTCAGAGTACTGAGTACTTTCTTTAAATATACACTTGTTGGTAACACTTCAATGGTTAGTGTAGAAATCTCACAATGTGGCAGCACTTTATTCACATTAATATATTAATCCCAAATTACGTCCAATGAATGGCTATTTGAAAACTATTGAAACTTCAAATTGAGTACAATAATTTCTACTCAGAACTTCTTGTTCTTCTACGTTCTGAGTACTTTCGAGTTCTTTTATGAGTACTGAGTACTTTGGAGTGCTCAGTATCGATACTTTTAAAAATCGGGTGCTGTCGATCCTTTTGAGAATCGAATTCTGAGTACTTTTGGTATCGACACTGCTCAACACTAGTAGGTACGTATTCATATGCATATTGAAAATTCCTTTTCGCTTGTAGCAAAATGCAACACTACATATATGGCGCGCCATGGCGGCTGCAGCAACATTTTCAAGGTAGCATCAATTTGCGTCCATTACGTCTGAGTAGCTTTTGCAATTCAGGCAATCGCGACGCCCGCAAATTTGCCGGCATTAATTCTGAAGCCACACATTAAAGCCACTAACAAAATATGACGGCCTGCTTGCGTATGCGTGCGATTGCAGATGACTTCGTTGCTGGTAGATTGTTTTAACGTATTGTATGGCTATTTGAAAATAACGTAAGCCGATTTGAAAGACCAAACACTTAAGCTACAATCTGTGGTGGCGATGCTTAAGGCTTTTAATAAAAGTTGTGCGAAGAAGAATATTTAAAATTATTGGTATCAGAAATTTAAATACCAACTTACGGCTAGTCACATTTCCTTTGAAGAGAGTAAAAATTGAATGCAAGGAACAGAGTGGGAATAAGTTCACCTCAGCGTGGCCTCGATCCAAGTTGCCTTAACCCTCGTCCGGGCGCATATTCTTACAACGCTAACCGGGCGCAAAGGTACAATTGTACCTTCATATAGTTTTGATATGAATTTTTACTGGGGTTTAATTTTTTTATAAAAACTGATAACATTTAATCATTACACGTTATTTTGAACATGTTTACAAATTTTTTGTTATGACAATTGTTTAAAAAAAAAAGTAAAAATAGAAACACAGTAGCCTGCATAAAATGCACTCCGAAAAATGCACGAGTACACCACAACAATATGTACCCTCCATACATACATATGTATGTACTCAATATTTTTCACACTGGTGCAACCAGGGCTGCCAACTTGGCTCAAACCGTGCCATTTTTGGCAATATTTTACATCAAATGGCACTTAATTTTTCAATTTGGCACAAAGTGCCAAAATGGCACTTTTGAAAAATAGCAATATTTCAAAATATTTTTGTGACATACTTTGCGTGTACTTCTTTTTCTCAATTAAAATTTTCTAATTTCTAAAGGTTATTCAACTGGTTCATTTTATTTTGGCATTGCACTTTTGTTTTAGAAATGTGGTTCTTTTTAGCTACATGGGAAGCGTTATAAAGGATAGCACCTTTTTTGGCACTTTTATTTTTCTATTTGGCACATTTTGGCACTTTTTTATCCTTAATATGGCACCAAATAGCTAAGGATAGTTGGCAGCCCTGACCGGAACAAAAATAATACGATGTTTATTTGGTTCAGTTTATATTTGCTGCTACTTGCGATCACAATTCTGGTTTAGCATCCTACATAATCTACAAAAATCATAACCCCCGGTTTCAGGGAAAAAATCAACGTCGAAAGTTTCTAAAAGAACTCTCCAATCAGCTATGCATGCCTTCAGTTGAATCTCGAAGTGCAAATCGAATGATGATGAGAAGCCATTTCCTTCGAAGTGCAATAGAAATGGTACTTGGCCGTCGCGTTGTGGCATCTACAGCAGCTGTCCTTCAATTACCTCATGGTAGCCGCGGAGCCTCCCCTATCACTGGACGTTGCTATATCTGTCGGAACTCAAATAGGAAACAACGTAAAACTCGAATGCTTTGCATATCTTGTGCTTATCCAATTTGTGATGAACATTCAGTTTCAAAAACAACGTGTATTTCTTGCGAAGAAACTCTCTAAAAATTTCAAAATGTATATTCTAAATCGTTGTTCCTAAATTGAATTGTCTCGATTGTTACTTTTTTATATAGTTTATTATCGCTTCTTATATGAATTAGCTCCGTTTGTGTCTCTTTTTTTTATAAAAAAAATTATATATAATTAAAAATAATAATAATCTTCTTTTTTCTTCATACCAGATATATGAAGGTACAATTGTACCTATGCGCTTTGACGTGGGTGTAAATTTAACTCGGCCCTCTATTTCAGAAAATAGTGGCCCATTTTGTTTTAAATTAAGGGAACATGTGGCGCAACAAAAATGTAGAGATGTCACGAAGATCCAGCCCTCTAAGTTTTCTGGAAAAAAAGTTATTGTAATTTAAATACGCAAAAGTTACAATTGTACCTAGTCGCACGGACGAGGGTTAATTACGGGGTCCGATACATCTATTGTAATGGGCTTCTATACCATTGTTGACGGCAGAAATAAATATCGAGTAGTGCTTTGCAAAAATGGCCTTAGAAATGCCAATCGAAAAAATTGAATATAGACGTAATGTGGCTTAATAAAATTTTTCTTCGAAAAGTGCCTTCCCTCTCTGTTTTTGGACATACTCCCAGTCAGTAGTACGGGAAATGTGCTTACCAAACTTCAAAAACTGGGCTGCTTTTGTTGCAATACTAAACGTACCGTCACTTAATCCTTAATCCACGGTGAGGCTTTTAAGCCCACTTGTAGGTTTTAAAGAAACGGGTGATGTTATGATACTCTGTGAACTTAGGTTCATTGCATTGGCTTAAGGGGTAGTAGTCTGACGATATTTCTGTTTAGTTAAATAACATCCGATCTATTGAAAGAGTAGCCAAAAAGCTTTGATTGTCTATGCTCTCCATAGCCTCCCAATACTTACTGCATTCAGAGTGTACTCACTCCGAAATTATGGTACTCGAAGATGACCAATTTATACCACAGATTAGTTCCGGTCATAGAAAGGCAGGGTCTTTTTTGCTCCAACTCGTTAGAAACCTCGTTACCTTCGATCCCAAACTGACCACTTACCTAGCAAAGAGTTTGTGTATTTGTTGCTGCCAAAGTTTGAATCGTAGCAAAGCAGTATATGGCTGCTTTGCTGTCTGAAAAGATAACCAGAAATGTGCTTTTCAAACCCCATTCAGGGTTTAATTTAGCGCAGCTCAAAAAAGTTACCTAAAACTTAAGCCTGGAATACCATGGGTCATCTGCCATCGGAGAGTTCGGTTTCCCAGTCGTCGCGATCTCCCAGTCGTCTCGATTCCACTTGGCACTTTATACCAAAGCAGATCTCTTCGGTTATGGGGTCAGAAACTACGCGAAAATTTCCAAGCTTTGTATCTTCCCAAAAATGCCTGCGTGCTGTTAATGATAATGTGAAATGATTAAAATTAGAGGCACGAGGAGCCTGATTGGAAAGATAATTTCGCAAATTGTTCAGATAGACCTTTGCTTTCACTAGTCATTTAAAAAGGAAACCGAAGGTAAGAATATTCTAAGAGGATATCCATATTAAATTCTGTTTAATTCTTGGTACGACCAACATCAAAAAAAATGCAAACTTTTTAAAGCGGTCGTCCATCCGCAGGCAATGATAAATCTTCGAGTTTATTTCTTATAAAGCTTCTCATAAAAGCTATTTGCCGCTCGGAGGCGCCTTAGCTTTTTAGGACCCTCTATTTTTACAACGCTTTTATCAACTTGCAATGTTGTATGTCCAGACCACCATTTTATACTATGAATATAGCAATGGTATTTGTGGCAAACGTAGTCTAGATATCAACCTCGTCGTAGGGTTCATATCAACGACATACAATTAGAAAAACTCTAGAGATAGATGTCGCCTCGCCAGAAGAAGTTAAAAATATGCACTACATACGCTACAGCGGAAAGGACGACACGCCATTTCTTTAAATGAAATTAATTGCTGCTATATGTATGTATGTATGTATATATGTAGGCATATACTAAATGTGAGCAAACAACATTGTGCTTGCATAGTCTTCTGTTCTCTTTTCATTGCAAGTTGAATTATTTTAGTATCTATTGTAAAATTCTGTACAGACAAGACTAAAAAGTAGAAAATAAAACAAACAAAAAAAACTTTTTAATATACAACGCTTTTATAAATGGACTAAAATGTATAAAATAATATTTCTCAGTCCCACAGAATTAGTTTTGATAACTTTTGATTTTGAAATTTTAGCAAAAGTCATTATAAACAATTAATGACATTGAAAATGAAAAGCGTGGGCCGCATGTAATACACTTGAATCGATATGAAAAGTAACATATGTATGTATGTGAGCATATGAATTACGACCGCTTAAAATCGATCTGAAATTTGTACTTTCGCTGTAGAATGTTAAGTAGTTTGACTATTGTCAATGAAATCGAATGCTTTGTACTGCATGCGCCCCACGCTTTTCATTTTCAATGTCATTAATTGTTTATAATGACTATTGCTAAAATTTCAAAATCAAAAGTTATCAAAACAAATTCTGTGGGACTGAGAAATATTATTTTCTACTTTTTGTTCCATTTATAAAGCTTTGTATATTAAAAAGTTATTTTTTATTTTCTAATTACCTTCGAAAAGTTGCTAACTAACACCCGCACTCAAACAAAAAAATAAACAATGCTTCATAGATCGATTTTTTTTTTTTAAATCTTGCTTCATAAACATATATGTAATACTTCTATATTGCTAGTACAATATGATCGCAATGAGTTTTCCATTCGAAATCAAAGAAAGACAGCCTATGAAAATGTTTGTGATGTAGAAGTATACGCGTATATTTGTGAACTACTACATAGAATGAAGTGCCATATAATAACAGGGCCGGTTCAGGGAATTCAACAAACAAACACAAATTTGGCGGTATCATGTTTCCTTCACGCTGATATGTATATCGAGCCCTAGCCGCGAAAATCAAGTAAGACAACTTTTTTCAAATTTTAATTTTAATGCATAAATGCCTCTTAGAGCACCTGCATCAAAAAGTAAATTAAAAAAGTATATATATATACTCATTTTCGTTGTTGGTGTTTCCGACAGGGTAGGAGTGTGATGTAATGTGGAACGATTTTCCGTCATCCCTTGTCAAATTTGGTTTGGAGACAAACCGGTTTCGGCGTTGTGCCATCTTCAGTGCCATCATCATAGAACGAAAAATTACACTGAAGATGGCACAACGCCGAAACCGGTTTGTCTCCAAACCAAATTTGACAAGGGATGACGGAATATATATATACATTATTTTAGCGGTTAGGGCTCGGTATGACGAATTTCTCCGATGCTCCTCGTTATTTGGAAATCTGAAAAATTGGAAGATAGAAGATCTTTTCCTAACAAAGACAAAACTTATTTATTTATTTATTTATTTATTTATTATAATCAAACACACAACCATGAGTTATTTTACAGTGTTTGAACTTAATTTAATTATAAAAGCTTAAAAACTAACATTAAGGGAAACCGTAGGTTGTAAAAATGTGTAAGGAGGAGAAGAAGAACAAAGAAGTATTAGAAAAAAGAAAAATATATGTGTACGTGCATCTTAGCAATTTAGAGGGCAAAAATTATGTAAGAGCTCATTTTTAAAGTGCGATGTACTTCGGATAGTTTTGATCTTATATGGCAGAGCGTTCCAAAGACGAACAGCAAAAACAAAGAACTGACGTTCAGATACAAGGCAACTGTATGTCATACTAAGCAGGTTAAGTGATCGGGCCGATCTCGTGAATTGAATTCGTTCAACAAGGTATTTGGGCTCATGAGAGTTAATTACCTTGTGAAGCAGCATTAGGCATTTTACTTTTAATAAATCGTCGAACTTTATAGAAAATATTTTTAAGGCAAAAACAGATATGTGATCACGACGTTTTACACAATACACGTATCTGGCGATGTTGTTGTAGAGGATATTAAGTTTGCCACGACACAGACTATCACAATTGGCATACAGTTCACATCCATACAATAAGGTTGGTAACAGAAATGTTTTAGCTAAAAGCAGTCGAATTTTCTCTGGGGTAAAGTGCTGAATAGTCCATAATGAACGGAGCATGCCATAAACCTTGCCTATTGCACTATAAATGTGGGTATTCCACGATAGGGTTCTATTGAAAATTATCCCTAGGTTTCTTGCAGTGTCAACAAATTTTATAACAGAGTTGTTCAATTTCACTTCACTGTAGCCCTCAAGTTTGAAAGTCTTCTTGTAAATAACGATGCACTGTGATTTACTTGGATTTAAAAGTAACCCATTGTCACAGGCCCACTTGCTAACGTGATCTAAGTCAGTGTTGAGGTTACTAATACAATTATTAACGGATACAAAAGGGCAACTGACATATAGTTGAACATCATCTGCATATACATGAATATCACAATATTTTAACACACTTTGAAGATCGTTTACATATAACACAAACAATAGAGGACCGAGAGTCGAGCCTTGGGGAACGCCTTTAGTTACGGGTAAGCAGTTAGATATAATGTCACCGGCCCAAACAGCTTGTGAGCGATCATTGAGGTATGATTTTATTAAATTTAATGCTGTCGACGAGAAGTTAAACAAGTTGCTAAGTTTCAAGGCTAGAAGATCGTGATTAACAGTGTCGAAAGCTTTGGAATGATCCAGAAGTGTTAATAAAGTCACGCGATCGTTGTCAATGTTTAGTCTGATGTCGTCTGATACCCTAATTAGCGCCGTTATACAGCTTCGGTTGGATCTAAAACCAGATTGGTACCTATTCACCAGCAGGTTTCGACTCAGAAAAGAATTTATCTGAGTATGCATAATGCGCTCAAGTACCTTGGATAAAAAGGGTAGTATTGCGATGGGTCTAAAATCCCCATTCGATTTCTTAATTGGAATGATTTTTGCCGACTTCAATAGTGAGGAAAAACAGACGAGGTCAAAATGCTGTTGAAGACATAAGTTACGTACGGTAAAATTTTAGGCAATAAGCATTTAAAAAATTTCGGATGAATTCCGTCTATACCAATCGCATTAGATTTCACACTGAGGACGGACTCGACAACGGCACAATCATCAATATTGGAGAAGGTAAAACCAGGTATTGTTCCATTCATACATACACTGTACTTTTCACGACATATATTACTGCTACAGGCGGATAATTGTACAAATTTCTCATTCAGCTCATCTACGTTTATATTCTCTGAAACATGATTACTTTTGTTGCCAATCCCTATTTCACGAATATATTTCCATGTTTTTTTAGAACTTATTGCTGTGCTAAACTGATGCTCATAGTATTTCAGTTTTTGCAATTTAATGGCTCTGGTGGCTTCTCTTCTATTAGCCTTGAAGACATTATATGTTGCTGCACATTTCAGGTGTTTCCACTTTCTATATGCCTTGTTGCGCTTCTGAATAAGACCCTTTATATAGTTGTTGAACCAAGGCCGTTTGCGAATATTGCCTGATTTTGTACATTTAATTCTGCAGGACAAACTAGATTTGACGAACACGGCAACACCGCCACCGTGCCCAAGTCTATCTAAACGAAAAAGTTTATATCCATCAACACAAAACAAATTGTCACTATGCCACGCAGAGAACCAAGACTCGGAAACACATACAACATCAATGTCAGACGATTCAAAAATGTATCTGAACTCATCTATTTTAGCTGGTAAGCTCTGGGCGTTAAGATGACATATTTTTAACCCGTTTCTTTGTCTACCAAGTATGCGCATCATATTAAACGTGCTGTCATAGTCTTTAGAACGAAAGCGGCTGTTAATATTCAAAACAACAAAAGTATCGAAGACATTGCACTTTGATGTCAAGCAAAAAGCCACATAAAATGCCAAACAAATTGCAGCACTTGAAAAAAAGAAAGAGTAAGAGAGCGAAAGAAGTTAACAAACAAAAAGTTAGAAATAAAGAAAAATATGTGCAGCGCAGGTATAGAAACATAAGGGAAGGAGAAGCGTAAATTAACATTATATTAAATTCTAAACTAAATACTAGTTAAGAGAAAAATATGTTGACAAAAACGCGCGAGTGTTCTTTTTGTTAGTGTATTGAATGATTTTATGTTATGCTTAAAAGAGTATTCACGTCAGCGGTACTGCACACTAATTGGCGCTCTTCGTTTGGTTTTCGCCTGATATAAATTTTGCCCCTGATTGAGAACGCAGACGTTAGTAGCTTTTTTCTCCGGAGTTCTGAGGCGTACGATATCACCTCACGCAACACTTTTGGCAAACTCTCATGCACATATACACTCCCATATCCGGGCTGATCGATGTCAGAGAGTGTGAGAGATCTTTTACGGGACTTGCACAGGGCAGCAATTGATTTAAAGAGCTGTGTCCGGTCATGTGAAGAGCACAGTTTAACGATGATTGGTGCGTTGCTGTTATTATTTTGCGTTTTGCCTTTCGCACTTCGCAATCTAAACGCCTCACGCAGTGCCGGAGTTTTGTGGTGCGCTGCACTGCATAGCTTACCGAAGATGTCAGGCAAATTCTCATCAACAGTTTGAGGGATTCCGTTTATTACGATGTCTGTGGCGACGGCGTCGCTTTGCAGTTCAGTGAGCTGGGCACGAACAGCAACAAGTTCACCGTGCATATTATTAAATTTGACGCAAGAGTTCTCAACCTCAGTCACTCTCGTCTCAATAGCGGTTAAAGAAAATTTTAAGTTTGCTATTTCCCCAGCTAACTCACCAATTTTCTGCATGACTCTTTCCTCAGAGCTCTTAATTACAGTTGTCAGCTCTTGAATGATGGAGATTCTTTGCTCATCGAGTTTCATTACAGCCGATGTGGTGATTTGTGGAGTTTTTGGAGGTGTTGATGAAGCTTTGCGTTGTGGATTTTTACGTGTTGCTGACATCACGGAAAACAATCTCAGGTTCTGGTGGACAGGAAAAAAGTTGTTTCACACGCGCACGTTTATATGCCCGCAGTGGAAATTTTAAATAGCAAAAATACTCAAGTAAAATGTGAAAAACTCGGGAGCACAACAAAGCACGTCCTACTCGCACAAGAACATTTGT
>NW_023458560.1:22327483-22342663 GCF_013731165.1 Rhagoletis pomonella
ACTTTCGAAAATATTTTTGAAGTGGGTTGCCACCTATTTGAAAAATTGAATTCAGTTAAATTTATAAGATAACCTAAATGATGCCATATGGGTATCAAACGAAGGTATTTCAGAATAATAAAACTGTAACAGGCCGATATCTGTACATAATAAATATTCAAGAAAAATTAACAGGGGGTTTATTAGATCAACAGAAGCCAAATCAAATTTTTTTAGAATTTTGGTGTGTCTGTCTGTTTGTATGGCAACGTGTTTGTAAATATATAGAATTAAAGGCAGTGTTTGGTCACAGTTGAGAACACCTGTTTAACATATTTGACATGTCATAAGTATTAAAGAGCTACTCATTTGTGTATTCTCAGAGTTTGTACTCTTATTCCGTATACATACATCATTTTTCGTTAAGTTGAGCATTGTATGTACATAGCACATTCATATTCATATAGAAGTAAGCACACTCGCTGTAAGGCGGAGAAAGGGCATTTATTGTAACTAAAACAAATTGAATAAACACACTCGTTTTGGAAGTCAATCAGAACGCATCGTTTGCCTTTTATTTAAAGTTTGCAACTAGCATTTTGGTAAATATTTTTAATATATTTTGCGGTTGTGAAAACCCTCATAATCCTACACCAATTTTTACATTAATCTGAATAATGCTAAAAGGCAAATATCTTGAAAACGTACCCATAGAAAAAAATTAACCCGATTTTCGGAATCACCGAGCAATTCTACATAGATATTGGATAGTGGCGTTTGGAGAACAAAAACCAAACTAAAATTTGTGATCCATTATATTTAGCCATTGCGTTACACTGGAAACAAAAAACAAAGTTCTGGAAAATATTCACTCGTTTGCCAAACTTATTAGTGAACCAAATATCAATTACCTTAACATTCGGTAGTACTAAGTATAAAGGGGGGCTTAGGGCTTTGACATACATTGAGTAGTGGGACAATACTGAATACTTTTTTCTATAATGAGCAGGTGTTTCATTTGCTGTTTTCCCCCAAAAATGTATCTTTTATATCTACATTTTCTCCACCGGAGCTTAACCACGTAGTTATGGCTATTGAGTTGGTTGTCTCGATAACCTACTTAAGTATGCATGGTCTCGTCATATAAAAATTACAGCACTTAACTATTTCTCTGCGATGGTTAAAAGCGAACCAACTCTCAAAATCACTTCGTAAATCTGATACAACCCTGTTCACTTAATCTGTGGGTCATTAGTGTTAAAATTGAAAAAAATACGTTTCCTACCTGTGTTCGGACTTTAACTCCGATCAGAGTAGATTTACTCCGCTTTATAAAAATTTGAAATCTACTACTCTACTCCGCTTGACTTCAAATCTATTTCATTTTTTCACTAATGTTTTGCCCCTCCAGGGCCCGCTTTTTGAGTGTCAACCAAGGGGTTTCAGTAAAAAATGAAAGGTAAGCAAATTCTCACTGATAAGAAGAAATTCACACAAAAATTAAGTCAATAAAGTAATTTCGTTATTTTTTGATAGAAGGCGAATTACTTTACTTTACTTGGCGAATGCAGAATTTTACTTAAGTTTTTAAAAATATATTCAAAATGAAATTTATATAAAGTAGAAAAGTCCAGGGCATATTTCTCTTTAAAAAAATAGGCTGTTAGATATATTCTACTTTATGGAAAATAATAAAAACTACCTAAATATGTAACGTATTATGATAATATTATTATTCTTACATTGCCTTGCGTTCTTAGTTTTTATCAATAGAAAATATTTAAATTATACAATTAATGTCATACAACTGAGTTAAAATTTCAAAAAGGTTTTTTATACCCACAGTGACATTTAATATAGATGTGTTTGTTCATGTCAAATTTTAAATTTTTCATACCCTCGAAAGCGAACATAAAAACTGCAAATCTAGTACGGAAATTTTTTTTTGCTCCAATTATTGAAGCGATTTACTCCTGAATCGAGTTTCAGTAGTCCGAACTTTTCCTTACATTTGTATGGGACTTCAATAGTTAGTGATGTGGTTAAATCTTCAACTGTTCGATAATTTAGTTTCATAAATTTTGACATTGTTATGCTGTCAAATTATGGCAATAATGAAAACACTGACTGTAAGCAGCATGGACGCTACCGATGGCAAGTGGCCTCATTGATGATGCCTGGCTGAGTTTAGAGTCGGCGATTGGCTCTTGTAAAATGCACAGTGCAACTTTCTTGCTGCCAAATATTTTAACCGACATGAAAGTGTTTTGCTTGTGCAAGTGCTGTATACACATTCCTATTATATACTCGTACTAAGTAGGTACTCAGAGGTAGCCAAGCAACAATGAGCACTTGAGAAAAGTATTGAAGGCAAACATCACACTTATTTTCTTTTTTTTGCTTAATTTGACCTTAGTTTAGTTATAGCTGTTGCTCTTTTTTGTGTGTTTTCCAGTTTTTCGAGAGGAATTTAATATTGCGAATGACGGGCATAATTGCCCCTGTCGGCAGCAGATTAAAAAAGTTGACAACGGCACCAACAAAAACCACAGCAAATTGTAGCAATGCTTTCTATCCGACAGGCAGACAGACTTTTAAGTGCAACATAGCTTACTTACTCGAATTAGTGAGAAATAACAAGCAAAAAATTTGCAAAAAAACGTTATAAAACCGCAATTAATACCATTGAAAATTATGTGCTCATCACATAAAGCTACTCGTTGTTAATGTTCAGCCAATTTTTTGCATTTGAAAGCATTGTGATAATTTTTTTTTTGCCACTTTGTATTGACTGTTATTACTCAATCATTGTTATATCCCTTTAATTGTCCATTAACGGATGCACTAATTGTTTGGCCATTACAGTACTTGAAACTCACTACGCCTCATATCCAATATCTGAGCATTTTGCTACTCACAATTTATATATAGTCGTTGACTTTTTTCACTGTAGTTGTTTGGCTGTTGTGCTGCTCGAATCGTTTTTCTGTCCAATCAAAAGCTTACGGAATTAATAGGATGTCAATATTGACCGAAAGTTATTAAATTGATAATTATACTTTGGAATGTCGATGAGTGCATAGTGCTGGCACTATGTGCAGGCAACTTGTTGAGTTGTACTTGTGGTGAAATTTTATTTCAGACAAGCAGAAATTAGGGGACTTAAGGGAAGTACAGAGCGTATGAATGGTATAAAGTTGCAGGAAATGTATGCTAAAATAATTTTCTCTCTCTGCCGGTGTTTGGAGTTTTTTTTTTGAATGGCGGATAGGAGTTTATAAAGACCATTTTTATATGATATATGTGTAAAGTACTTTCAATGACGATATTACTGTAGGGACGCTAAAATGGTACTACAGACGCGTAGATACTTAAATTTAATTTGGGCAGTAGATTACGGATTTGTAAACCAATTTTTTAGATGAGATTATTCTTACAAGATAGTTTCGTTTTAAGTTTGTATTGTTTTTTGCCAAGAACAGAACAACAGAAGAACACAAGATTTGGCATTTGTTTAATTTGTTGTTAGTAAAGTTTGAATTTTTTCATAAAATGAATATATTGTAGGAAAAAGACTTGATCTGGGAAAACGGTATACAGATCCATTATATAAAATACTATATTAATTTTACGTGCATTTAGTTAGTTTTTAACGCATTTATCTTAAACTTTATTTTTTAGTTCGCTACAAGCTTTGCCCCAGTCCGCTTCGGTGTTCCGCAAAATGAATTTAATTTTTTAATTAGAATGTTGGGTGATTGAATGCAATGTTGGTTGAACATCGGTATATTCTTTACGTGTGCGGCGTGGTTAGTTGTGTTCTTTGAACAAAATTTAGCTCAGCCTAGCGAAATCTCTGAACTTTTCTGTAGGTGAGCAGAAGGATATAATAGCGCTGGTTAATGGATAATTAATAAATGTAGAATTAAAAATGTTAATTAGATTTATGTTTCTGAGACCTCTGACTGTTGTACGGCATAACGAAAGGTCAGAGAAAGAGACCTCTGGAACACCCAGTATGACAGTCTGCTGAGCAAGGAAATTCAGATGAGAGATTCTTGCGCGGGCGGTGGGAGTTTGGGTTTTAGTGGGTAGCTCAACACTCTTCGGTGGGAGTCCCACAGTTGGGGAAAATAGTGTAGAGATTAGCACAGCCGGTAAGCGGATAAAGCATTTCCCCCTTATACGAAAAAAAAAATAAAAGTAAAAAACAATAATAACTCTGGTTTACCGCAGAAAATGTTCAATGGATGTCACTATCCAATTTCTATATAGAATTGCTCGCTGATTCCGAAAATTGAGTTAATTTCTCATTCTATGGAGAAGTTTTCGAGATATTTTCAATTTAACGTTATTCAGCATAAAACAAAAAGTGGTTCCATTTAATCACATATATCTTAGGAACCAATTTAACAAATCTTAATACGAAGTAGGGCAAATGAAATCTCACAAAATTCTCCTGTTCTGTTTATTAAAATAATCTGATTACACACTTCCAAGTTTTAGAAACAGAGCTCGTAAAATAATTAAAGTACTCTCGCGTTCTGAGGAGTTATTTTTTTTAAGAGCACTCCGAGCGTTAGCGTTATTTACATTATCTTCACCATATATTCCTCACATGTTCGGCTCACTTATGAATTTGCATTTGGCGTATTCGTACAATAGTTTATTTGTGTTGATTGCACCTTTTTCATTTATATTGCTCCGAGTTTTAAGCAGGGAACGCATGATTTGTACATTTTGGAAGTTACAGATTGGTGATGTCAGGAAATTCTTTTGAAATTTATAAACAGCACCAGTATTTGGCTGCCAAAATGTACAGATCTGTACGAGTGTACAAATCGTCTGATTCCTGCTTTAAGGTGATGAGAAAAATATTTATCGCTCACATTTTTAAAACACAAAACCAAGGCAAGTTTATATAAGCTGGTGTTAGGTACTAGATCAACTGATTTTGTGTATGTGTTTCACCTCACGGCTTCGAATGTCATATTGAAAAATTTTGTTTGCATTTCCGCACACACTCTTACAGATTCTGACAGTTTATGCCGCCAAAGCAAAAACAAAATACGCCTTGCACAAAACTTGAAACAAAAAAACCGCAAAGCTTTTTACGCCAAACTTTAAATTTAGAAACTAACAATAGAGAAAAGACCGAATCTAGAAGAACCGATGAGAAACGACCAAGCAAGCAAGAAGCCCAAAAGTGTTTCCGCCGTCTCATCGTCTTCACGGCAGGATTGGCAAATAGAGTTGTCATTTACGCCTATCACAATCAGGTGTTTTTGCCACGTTAAGCAACCAGAAAGCAGTCCAATAAGTTGTCTGCGGTCCCGTCTGCGCAGTGAGAGCAAAAACAAAATAGGCCTTCTGAGATTGAAGGCAACATGAGTTTTGCCCACCTGCATCCCCTTGATGCCTCCCAGTCATTGCTGAGCGAAGTATTCACAGAGTTTCTGATGGTGGCCTCGATGGCCAAAGTGGGGAGTGCTGTAACTGGAATGCCTGGTCTAAACCAACTGTGGCCAACTGATTAGATATCTCTTTACCAGGTACTCCCGAGGGGCCTGGCACCCAGAGTAAAGCAAGCACGTTATGTCTACTAACATAATTTAGTCGAGACTTGCATTGCCGAACTCGTTTGGAAGCACTTAGATAGAGGGCTGGCCAATGCCTTCAGTAAACTCCTCCGCCTATTTTTCACCACGCAGTCCATGGCTTCGAGGAACGCAAATACCTCAGCCGGGAAGACGGAAGTCGAAAAACACTCCACTCAACTGACCCACTGGAATTAAACCAGCATACAGCCTCAGGGAACTCAGCAATATACAATCTATTCACCAAAGGTAATTGGTGGCGTACTATGCTGTAGCAGTGACAGGACACAAGTGCTGAAATCTATGCCGCCAGCAATTTTCGCCTCGCCTCACTCAGTGTTATACCAACATCCGTTTCTTTTTATTCTGCAGGTGAACTTTCCCACCTATGAAACCATAAATTGACGGTAAGTGCAGCAATGCGTCAAGAGAACTATACACCACTCAAAAAAATTAAAGTTAAATATTGGGGCTATCAAGCAAACATTTTGGTTCTTTACTATCGAAACACTTACAACTCGTGGACCCTCATATTTTTTTTCATGGACCACTGGGGGTTCACCTGGACCACTTTGGGAATCACTGCTCTAAAGTGACACTAAGCTTTTGAAAATATGCAAACATAGATAATGCGTTCTTATTATTTTGTAAGTGCTCGTGTACAAGTAAATTACACTTAACTTCTGCTTAAGTAAATTCGAAACCATATAAGGGTGCTAACGCTGTGAGTCACATAAAATTTACACCAGGGCTGCCAACTTGGCTCAAACCATGCCTTTTTTGGCCCTATTTTACTTCTAATGGCACTTTTGAAAAATAGTAATATTTCAATACATTTTTGTGAAATTCTTTGTTTGTACTTCTTTTTCTCAACTACAATTTTATATTTCCTATAGTGTATACAACTTTTGCTTTAGGAAAGTGTTTCTAATTGTAATGCTAAATGGGAAGAATTTAAAATAATGACACCTTCTTCGGTACTTTTATTTTTCTATTTGGAACATTTTGTAACTTTTTTATCCTCAAAATGGCAGTTGGCTCACAAAAATATCACTGTGTGAACAACTTTCGTCTCGATGCATTGCGGCCATTTTTTTTCTGCAAATAATTACTAATAGAACGTACAGCAATATTTGCCCAAAACGCGATTTTAAAGCCATAGAGATGTCAGTAATATTTAAAAAAAATTTAATAACTTTTATAAAAAAAATGTATGGCCAAATAAAAAATAAAAATGGGAAGAAATCACCACCATTCTCAACTGTTTAAAATATTAACAGAATTGCTGTTACCAATCGCGAGAAAACAATTAAAATCTAAACAATTTTGAAAAATGCTAATAGCTATAACTTCCAAATAATTCTAATTTCGAAAAATTGTGAAACTTGTACTTGTCTTTTTTCGTTGTGAAGCATAAACAGATAATTGCACAAAAAACGCTCGACCGTCGAAAAAATGCTGGCTCACTTCACAAATTTTTACTTATATACAAATATTAAGACCGAGTTTAAGGAGAAGCTGTAGATTAAAACGAGGATGGAGGTGCAAAAGAAGATAAAGATCAAGAGGAATATGAAGATGAAGAGAAAGAGAAAGACGATTTTTTCCTTTCCAAATAATTAAAGTCCACGAGCAATAAAAAATCACTTACATGCGAAGGAAAATCGTATAATCCAAACATTTAATATCTGGCGCCCAAAACGAAGGTTGGAATTTGCTGCCACACATACGCGACCTATGATATTGACGAACAAGAGTGCCAACAAAGACATAGCATGCAACTAACAGTAATACTTATATGAATGTTTAGAGCGTTTTCCTTTCACATACATACATATGTACGTATGTATTTGAGTATGCACATTAGGGCGGGTAAATTTTGTTTTTACTATGCGCTATAGAATAGGATGAATGGTAGAAACTTTAAGAAAAAGATAAGTACAGAAATTGATTCCTCATCCCAAAAAATATTATAGCATGCTTTTATACAAAATTTAACCACTTCTTTACGACACTACACAAAAAGTAAAAAAAAAAAACATTTTGTCGCAATTTGGCAAACCCCAAATTGATTTTAGGTCCATGGTTTCTTCGACAAATTCGCTTAGAATTACACATAGAGTCCTTCTGTTCTGTACGTGCATAGTCGAATAAATATTTCCCATAATGCACATATGTGCTTTTGCAATTTATTTCCGGTCGACTTTTATTTAAGTGTTTTATACTTGCTTGTGCCATCTTAGATTTTATCTCTTCTTCGGAAGGAATGAAAAGCAGAGCCACGTCACCCGAGGATATATGGTAATCAGCCGTTAAGTGTTTCGCTGCGGGGTGAGATTTGTTGCCGAAATTGGAAAATAAAAACGTCAGCTGTACTTGCATTTTGCCGATATTATTACATTTGATTTTAGTTGTTATTCCAAGTACGTATTGCCTCTGCTGTTATTGTTTTTTTTTTTTTTATGAATGCAGGATGCTTGATACTGAATGCCATAAATCAGGCAACAAGGCGGAAATGGCGCTGAATTATAGTACAGCGATATGTTTAGAGCAGTGATTCCCAAAGTGGTCCAGGTGGACCCCCAGGAGTTGACGTGAAAATGAAATGGGGGTTCACAGGTTGTGAGTGGGGGTCCGCGAATATTTATGTAGTTTCGATAGTAAAGAACAAAAATGTTGACTTGGCTTCACCTATCACTGCAGGCTGATAGTACACTACTCGAAAAAATTAAGGAAGCAAAAAAATCCAAATTTTTCAGTGATTTTCGACGTGCTGTATTGCGGTGAAAAATGGTCGTATTGAGACTTTAAAAAAGCTTTTTGAAGCTTTAAGATATTAATTTTCAGATTTCTTGGCTGCGATTCTCATGCAATCCTAAGGCATTGCGCACATTAAGCGCCTAGTCGTAGTACTATAATTCTTCCGGCATACTAAATTATGCAGCTTTTATGCCGAACACATGTACTATTTCAATGAAGCTCTGTATATGACGATTCATAACCATGTTTTTGCCTTATCATAAAAGCTTCGTGAATCGAAGTGCCCAATATTGTAAGGCGTAAGGTGTTGGAAATAAAATCTATTTATCATTTCAATTGGAAACAATTGAAAATTTATAAATGTGCTAAAACTCGTCCCAATTGTATTAAACCAAAAGCGTTTAAGAAATATTTTATTGCAGAAATATTCGCGGAAGTGTATTATTGAGAAAGGCCGGCTAGAAAATGTGTAATGTGTGTGCCAGCAGGGATTATGCAGGGCGCTCGCTCAAGTGTGCAGCAGTCGAGTCGAGTCGTCATGCATTCGTTTCGGCAAGACGAAACGCTTACTCTACTATTATTAGGCGCGTAATGTGCGGAGTGCCTAACATTTTTTTTGTTTTTGGTCCACGGGCTTGAAAAAACTGTTTCGGTTAGGTTTTAGGCCTGCTTATTTAGCTTTAATTTCTTTTTCTTAAAACCTCCCTAATTTTTTCGAGTAGTTTATTTGAAAACGGAGTTCGGAGAAATTTCTCACTGAGGAAAATAATTTCCACCTTTCTCCTCACTACAACTCAATTCAAAGGTAATGAATTTTGATTACCTTTTAAGTGAGTTAAAAAAGAACGAACTAAATTTATCTTTAATATAACTCAGATTTTCGCCATGCCATTCAAAATATTACTCATCATAAAAGAACGTTCTTCGCCTATTTTAATCATCTAGCTTTCATCACCCATCATTGATACACTTGTTAATATGGTGTTTACATAGGGCGATTTCACAGGAAATTTTAGAACAAAAGTTGTCTGAGCCCAACTTCTTTGGAAGCGATCAGTAGAAAACAGCGTTGCCGCTTTGGTCCAATTGGACCAAAATTGGTAGCTTCTTTCTCCTTTGGTAGTTTGGTTGGTTTGATGAAGCTTTTGGTAGGCAAAAATGTTTTGAAAATTCAATCGAACTTAGCATTAAGATTTGTTCACTTATTTTGCGTTTAAATGTTGAAAACATTGCTTTCACTTTGCTCACACGTATACGTTTTTTTGTTTATTCTAAATTTTACTAAGCACACAATTTTCAACAAACAAAAACTCACTTCCTAAAGCTATGATCGATCATCTGTTGAAATTGAACGAAAAATTGCCTGTCGTCTTCAAAGAAAAATTGGTGATAGGCAATTTGCAAAGTGTGAGTGTTTGGTAAAAAATGGTGAGAGTATGCAAATTGAAACAAGATTTGGAAATTTGTTTTATTGAAATGCATAAAATGTCTGAATTTGTTTTTTTAATCATTAAAAATGTTTGATATGAATTGAATTAACCTCAAAGGTAATCACATTTTTACAAAAGTTTTTTTTACGCAATATGTTAATTCTTTAGTTTAAAAGCCCGAATTTGTTTTGATTAACCTTAGAGATTGGCATGAATGGTTAACCAACACTGCAAACAATATTATACTGCCAATTCGTGTAGCTAAAAACCCTGTAAATCCAAGAAATCTCGTTTTAATAATGAACAAATATTTGGTAGTTTGGAAACTGGTTTGGTAGGCGTTTTGGTACCTAAAAATAAACTTAAGTCGCAACACTGCTAGAAAAGCCATTCACAGCAGGCAATTGTTACTTTCAACTAAAAGTGTTTAACTATAACAGCAGATTTCATCAGCAATGTAAATGGAAAATGATTTTTTATTTTCTGTCAATTTCCATATAAAATTCAAAAAATTAAAATCATTTTTCACTTAAATTGCTTTCGTGAAATTGGCTGTAAGTTATTAATGTTTAATTTTAATTCTTACAAGTATGTAATCATAATATTCTAATAAATAAAACACGTAAAAAATATTATATTTTAATTTTTACCACTCTAACATTTCTTCCCTATTCCCAAAACTTATAAAAAAAAATTTTGAGATTATATCTAACGAAGAAAATTTTCATCGCGGCTGAGACCCAACCCTCAATAGATCTCAGAAAAATTCTAAAATACGCATATACGTGTTTGTACATACATACATATATGTGTGTGTGTATGATTTTTGTGCATATGTTGTGATTCAATGTATTGTAGATTGCATAATAATACTATATCCAACAGATGCGTTGTCATATGAATAATATGTTGCAAGAATTTAGTTTTTATGGTGTTTTGAATCTAGTGTTATTGTAGACGAAATCAAATGGATGAGATGAACAGTTTAGTAGGGCCGCGTTTTAGGTTGGATATTTAAGTATCCGCAATTTTGGTATTAAACAATATGAAAATCACAACTTTATGTTAGTTAAATAGGTCATGTATGTACATACATACATAGGCATTTATGTATACATATATCAACCAACGCAATTCACTGCCTTAGCAGTTTTTATAGCCAGACGCGGAAAGTTGGCTATTCTGCTACCACCTGATGCACAGTGATATTTGATACCCATTTTGTGCCTATAACTTAAAAAATAAGTATTTTCACATAAATTCAGGTTTACGGGGGTTTCTGAGGTCCAAATTCGAAGCTGACGTCAAAATGACAAAAAAAAAAACAATCCAATATGGCGTCTAAAATCTTTAAAACAAGAATTTATGTTAAAAGTAATAATAAAAATTGCTTTTTATTACAATATTAAGAAAGTTTAGTGCCCCATATTCGAATATTTATTAAATTCGCATAGTATTGAGTTATTCTAGGGTTTTACGTTTATATTTAACATTGGTTGAAAAAAATTTATTTAAAAAAACCATCTTCAGAAAAACTTCTAATATTAAATATATGGTACAAAATTTAAATAAAATGTCGGACACAGTCAGATTTAATATTTAGAATTATAGTTTAAAACATAATTGTCTTGAAACAAACACAAATTTTGTATTGGTGAAATATGGAGCAAATGACTTACGACTTTTTCTTTAAACTGTTTGTAGTAAAAAATGCAACTTGAATATTTCATTAAATACTAATCAGTTGAACAGTGAAAAACCCATTTTACAAAATTAATATCGAATGGCTTTTGGTGTTCTTTAAACTTTAGCATAGAATTTTTATTTTTCATAGCGCTGCGTGAACTAATCACTGATCATAGTACAAACAGATGCAAAAGGTCGGATTCGTCTTGGATACATTTCGATAACTGAAACATAAGTTTTGCCAACCCAGGGGAATAAACCATAAAATCGATACTGAATTTTTGCATTTATGTGCACGAAATGGGGTCCAAATATCACTGTGACCTGGTGCACCAGCGGCAATGGCTTTGAATACCTTCGCGGCTTTAGTGTATCTGTCCTTTCGTACGTCACTTAATATGAGACTAATTTTTCATACCAAGTTCCTATCTACCGCGTGCTACTCAGAGTAAATCATATATACATAAATCCTCTGCAAATAAATGGTGTTAATTTTTTCTTGCGCAGCTGCTTTCTTTTCGACATTGCAGCAGAACGGTTTTTAAATATCATACATAACTTTATTGAGTCCAGTTCTATAGAATCCTAAACATCTCTATGTACGCGTGTATGTATGTGGGGAGTCCACACTAATTCGCACATCAATTGGCTTTTAAATTTTAATTTTTTATAATCCTTTCATGTTAGCGTATCAATTGAGAGAGGCTTCCTTTCTTTCGAATTGGTCGTATTTTCTTCGGTGCTTCTTGATGTTGTTACACAAATGGGGGGATTTTATGACAAGCTTCTTTTCCATGGCAGAAATATGGTCGGAGTTTTGCCCTTGCCTGCCGAGGGGAGACCGCTCTTATGAAAAAAATTCTTTTAATTTAGATGTTGCCCGAACCAGGGATCGAATCCAGGTCCTAAGAAGTGGGAGTACGCATTTCTAACCACTCAGCCCAATGAAATAATACAACATCTTAATGTTAATCCTAAAAATTATAAATCCTTCAAAACCGTACCGAAAACTTTATACGAGATATTCAACTAAATTAGCAAAGAAATAATTGCTTTTAAAATTAAATTATCCAGGATGAATTTCTTTCTTTAATTTTACTACGTGCGTTCTTGCATAAGTATTTAATGCGTCGTCAAGTATTGGTCACATTTAATTAAAAATCGAATTGGCTTGTAGGTAGACTTCGCACGACTGACAAACACACATACATGCATGCAGCATCTACCAGTACTAAATGAAATATCTGTATTAACACAGTAAATACGTTAGTAATAAGCGCGTAAAATATATATTTACATATGTATATGTGATTTATACAGAACAACTTGTAGTATGTGTGTGCGAGCTTTTGTGTGCTTACAGCGCATTAAAATCTGCAGCAATTAAAATTGCCACAGCAACGATTTATTTATTTATTTATTTATTTATTTATTGAGTCTATGAACATACAAAAGTTCCTTACAGACTAGTTAACAAAATTCAACTTAATTGATAATTAAAGAAATAAAATTTATAAAATTGAGTTCAACAGATTTTTGAAAATATTTATCGAACAAGAAAAATCAATAATTACATTTTTAGAGTTCATATTGAATTCATTAATTGCGCGTGCAATAGGGGCATTACGTGCATATTATGTTTTGTGATTATCCCCATAAAATGGGGGAAAAAATCGTAAGCTACACCGAGGAATGTTGAAATTAATTTTCTCTAAAAGAATGGGGCAGTCCGTAGCACGAATAATAATATTAAACGTAAAAGACAAAGAGAGAACAGATCTTCTTATCTCCAAAGACTTAAGATTTATTAATAGTAAGCGAGAACTATAAGATGGTAATGGTTCGGAAAAATTTAAGTTGCGCAAAGCGAACTTTAGGGAGACTTTTTGAACACGTTCAATTCGTTTTATCATGTTTTTATGGAAAGGCCTCCAAATAATTGCAGCATATTCTAAATTAGAGCGAACAAAAGACGTAAACAACAATTTGAGGGTATATGGGTCAGAACAACTTTTGCTATTTCGCCTCACAAATCCAAGCATTGCGTAAGCTTTTGCAACAATATGACAAATATGGCTATTAAAAGAAAAATTTGAAGAAAAAATTACGCCAAGGTCTTTGATCTCGTTAACAGAATTTAATATTGTAGTAGATATACTATAAGACGTAGCCACGATATTGCAAATTTTTGCATAGGTGACTTTAAAACATTTTTTAACATTCAGAGAAAGACAATATTTAGTGCACCAACGATGCAGATTATCAATTTCAGCTTGAAGCTTTGTCGCATCAGATGAGCTCTTTATGATCGAAAATATTTTTAAATCATCTGCATATAGCAAAAAATTTGCAAAAGTTAAGCAAGTACTTACATCATTTATGAATAAAACAAAAAGCCATGGACCTAATATACTCCCCTGAGGAACCCCAGAGGAGGCTATAAAAGGTTCTGAAGTTGTTCCATCTATGGTGACAACACATCGTCTGTTACTTAAATAAGACTTAATCCAACGCAAAAAGTCGGAATGAAAACCTAAACATGCTAACTACCTAACTAATATCGAGTGTGAAACTTTATCAAAAGCCTTCGAGAAATCTGTGTAAACACAATCCACTTGATATCCACTTGAAAAAGATGCAATGCAGTACTCAGTAAAAACAGTTAGATTAGAGACTGTTGAGCGACTAGACACAAAGCCATGCTGATTGGGTGAAATTAAGCCCTTAGTTGCAAAATACATTTTTTCTACTACAATACTTTCAAAGAGTTTTGACACCAAAGACAACTTTGATATTGCCCGATAATTACATACGTCACTTTTATTCCCACTCTTAAAAAGAGGGTCAATAGAAGTCATCTTCCAATCATCAATAAATACCCCAGAAGCTAGTGATTTATTAAATATCAGTTTCAATAGGAAAATTAAAGAGGGAGAGTTTCTCAATAATACACCTGCCAAACCATCAATATCAGTTTTTACAGACGGTTTCAGTTTGGAAATGCCACTCGCAACGTCATTAGACGACAAACTTAAAGACCCAAAATTAAGAGAAGAAGTCGCCGCAAAATCACAATCTGGTTGGGAAGCGCCGTCATCAGAACTAAAGTTGGAGCTGAAGAATTCCGCAAACAGGCATGCCACATCAACTGGACATCGAGCAAATTTGTCATGAAAGAAAACAGCAGAAGGTATGCCGGAACTAGATTTCTTCGACTTAATAAACTGCCAAAAAGTCTTCGGGTTAGATTTTATATTTGATTCAACATTAAGTATGTAATTTCTATAAAGGAATTTATCTAAACAATTAAATTTCTTTAGATGTTTTTGATATTGAGAAAAGAAGATCTGGTTTCCCGTTTTCTGGAACTTTTTAAAGAATTTATTCTTTAGATTCTTTAACCGTTTTAATTCGTAATTATACCAAGGTAGCTTATAACTCCTTTTTTTAATAACTGGTATATTACTTACACAAAACTGATGCACGATAGTTTTAAAAGTAGTAAAACAATTAGACACATCGGGGCTAGCCAAAACACATTCCCAATCAATATCAGATAGTAAACTATTTAATTCTGAAAAATTACAAGCAGAATAGTTAAAGCTGAGTACTTCTGCAGAAGGTATAGTAAAAAAATTATAAAACTGAAAATTGAGAACTAAAGGCACATGATGCTTATCACAACGAGAGATAGGAAAGTAACATTCCTCGATTTTACAGTTAATATT
>NW_023458560.1:22342763-22347191 GCF_013731165.1 Rhagoletis pomonella
GGGGGGAGTTTATGAGTAGCCTGTATTTATTTAGATGATAACACCTAGTAAGCAGTTAGCTTGACGAAGACCAATGACGTTTTGCCAATGCAGTTCCCTCAATTGATAATTTTTATTTCTGAACGCTTCCATGATCGTGTTAGAACCTATCGCAAGAAAGGTCTTAGGTCCTATCGGGATCAGTGTAGAATCCATTATGGATAACTAATCGGCTTACTAATTTCTTTTGACTCCCTTGTGTCCTGGTACCCACATAAGTTGGATGTCATTGTTCCCAGAAAGGGCACTCCAGGACCAATGAGGATTTGAACTCGAAAGATGACTTCGATAATTGCCCCAACGATTGTTAATATCTGCGCACAGACTAACGGCATAGACATATAGGGTACTATAAACTTAAGTCTAGGGCCATGTGCTCCTCGTTCATCATCCCCAAGGGTCTTACAGTCCTCTGTGTACCACTGTTTTATGCTCGACCCGGTGTGCCTCTCCATAATGGAGGTGCTCTAGGGCCATATCATTCATAGAATATTTCTAAACAAAAATTCAAACTCATATTGTTTTCAGGAAATTTTTGCTATATTATTTGCATTAATGACTTTTCGTACATACGTATGACCATATTTATTTATGCCAAATTTTACCAACACGTTTTTGGTTATAATAAATTATTATCTGATTATAGTCTCCAACAAGTTGGAAAAATGAGTGGGAAATTGTTTTCAACCGCAGCACTAATAACACTATGCGACAGTCAAAATCGGGATGGGATGAAACCAACGGGAAATGTTATATCGGTCAAAAACAAGTTATACGTGGTCCGGCGTTTCGCTGGGTCACGTGTAGGAATCGAGATATATCGATTTGAAGTTAGTAACTAGCATATAGGGGAAATTGTCACCTTTGGTGGTCTTTTTTTTGACATAACTCGAGAACCACTAGTCCGATTTTGCTCAAACAAATTTAAAAAAATTCAAAAAATCAATATTCTTTTCAAAATGAGATACCTTCACTTAATTGTGAATAAAAGCGAAACGCGTCCATCGATTTTCATGATCTATGTCTCATTTTGCTTAAAGGTTATGTGACTTTGCGTGAAAGTAATACAACTTGCCTTTTTTCCGTATTGGATTTTTTATGAATTTAAAATTAAAAAAATTTTATATTTTAGGTGAAAAATATTTTTTTTCTTCATACATTTATTTTTACCGGCAAAACTGTTGATTATATAGAAAAACGTTATATGAACAGATTTGTAATTTTTAATTTTTTTAAATTTGTTTAAGCAAAATCGGACTAGTGGTTCTCGAGTTATGTCAAAAAAAAGACCACCAAAGGTGACAATTTCCCCTATATGATAGTTACTAACTTCAAATCGATATATCTCGATTCCTAGACGTGACCCAGCGAAACGCCGGGACACTTATAACTTCTTTTTTACCGATATAACTTTCCCCGGTAGTTTGAACCCTTCCCGATCACTGACCCCTACCATTTGTCTCACAGTGTAATTGTTCCTCAAAAATCATTTGATCTAATTAATGACAAGGCTCACTCGAGAGAGTGATTTGGTAACTAGAACATAAGCTATATTCAACAATGCTATTTGGTAACTATAACCAAATCTTCGTAATAATAGCCACATCAGGGACCGTAGCATTTATAACTTTTAATAAAACAATTACTTTTAACGACGCTGAAACCGAAGACAAACAAGAGGGTGAACCACGGAAGCGAAAATGCATACGACGTATAACAGGAAAACGAATCCGAAGAGCAGTACGAAGACCAAAAGGAAGACCGAGATGAATACGAAGTCGGAGGCAATTACGAAAACCAAGAATCTAAGTATGAGAGTAAATATAAAAACGAAGACGAAGTCGTATGAGAAAACGAATACGAACACGAGTGCAAATGCGAACACGAGTAAGAAAATGAATACGAAAATAAACACCAAAATGACTGCAATTACAATAACGATTACTATTAGGATTAGCATAACCTTCATTATTACCATTATCATTAACTTTACTATTACCATAAGCACACCCATTGCCATTACAATTACCATTATCATTACCATTACCATTAACATTAACATTACCATTACTATTCCCACTATCGGTATACAGTATATTTTGCTTTGCTGCCTTTATGTTTAAGTGCACATTTAAGCTACCTAACATTTATAAGGAAACTGCTCCGATAGATGCTTTCAACATACCTGCACATTAGCGATACCTACCTTAAAAATTTGCAACTATTATCAATTATCAAAGAAAGTATTACGTTTACCTGCACTAGCTCTACACTTACCCTAATTTTACAAGCTTTTATTTATTTTTCTCATCTCGCAGAACAACGAAAATGGCTATCAATTAATGTAGTTATATAGATACTTAGATTATTATTATTATTATTATTATTATTACATCTCATAGGTACAGTAAGACGCTTTTCGTTGTACGCATATTAATATACAAATTTCAAAACTTTTAACTTAATCCTACAAGTACTAAAATAAGTATAAAATACACAAATAAATAAAAACTTCGCTTGCAGTAATTTCTACGTGATAAGTACTCCACCATTATTTGGTTTCATAGGGATTCAGATACGTTCGTCATTGAAGTAGTAAAGAAAATTCGCTTTTTTCGGTTAACCGCACAAGTTTTTCGCGCAAAGAAGGATGGGCAGCTTAGCAAAATATACTGTATTTGTTATTACAAGTGTCATCACTATGACGACGACTATTACCATAATCTTTGTCATAATCATTACCATTACCTTTACCACAAACATTACCATTAACTCAAAAATTACTATTATGTTCTAAGCAATCAATAAAACTAGAAAATGACGATTGTTTCGAGAGTAATAAATAAAGCTATATTAACATTACAGCATAAACTACTTTGTTTTGATCAAATTACTTCACATAAATCAAGTAAGTTCACATTTTCTTTCTTAATTTCTATAGATATGTAATTAACACGTATGTATACGTACGAGTGTGTGGTTTGTACTTGATTTCAAAAAACAAATGGTTGCATAGTTTTAAGCATTTTTTCAAATTTCCCTAACAGTGGGGGTTAAAATAAATTAAAAATCTTTTTTTCTTTATTTGGTTCTTGATTCATGATAAAATAATTTATAATATAATAATTTATATTTATTTCAGATTTTAAATGGCGAAATTACTTCATTTTAGCAGGATTTGCTTATAAATTACAAATGAGCCGTAAATTACGATAATGTGAACAAGCTTTTATGTTGAAAACGAAATATATCCGGTGCATTTGAACTGACACGGCAACATACCATTATACTGCAAGAGCACGATGCATCTGGAATATTTTTCGAGAAGCTTCAACCGATATTAAAATATCTACCGTCTAATTAAGCATGGCTTCTGACTTCTGTCAACGCTATACACCACTGGTCTTTAATAATGTACATATGTATGTACATATGGATAACGTTTAAGTTCTGTGATAAGTATTTTCGCACAATCGCTGGTTATTATCACTCGGATTTTGGACTGCATTTGCATTGAACCCACTGAACTTACTGATAAAGAAAATCAATACCCATTACCGTTATATTTATTAAAAGGAATCAATTTGCAAATTGAAGTTACGTATACGCCTAAGCGTTCATTAATATCGTTAGTACAAGACTCCTACATAAATACCCATATACCTACATACATATTTATATAGTTACGCACCCACAGTAAAACTTTGAGTTTATTTACTTACGATCATCCCACGCTCACTGGTATGCACGTTAAAATATCAATGAACAAATTGGGCAATGTTGGTTGACTTTTGCGAAAAAAAAACTTAAAAAAATAATAAAAGAAAATTTTAAAATCATAACAATGAAGTCAATGCAGATGCAAATAGCAAATTTAATTGAATCGGAAATTAATTAGCTGGCCTACAGGCGTAGCAATTTAATACAATTTAACCGTGATTCTTAAGCAACAACAACGGGTAGGCAGTGACAAGTGGGCGCAGCGGACTTGTGTTTACGAGCGTAGCTTTGCTGTCTTTTGTGCGCTGCATGCGCATAATTAAAATGTACAAACAATATCAATAATACACTTATATGGCCAAAATATCTAACGTAAGCGACATTTTTTTCAAAATTTTCTTTTTGATGCTGAAATGCATCTAGATGCTCTAGGAGCATTTCTGCATCAAAAGAAAATTTTCAACAAAATTTCGCTTACGTTATTTTGGGTGTTTAGAGCTCGATATGTTTGTGTGTAACAATTTTCCAGTTAATTCATAGCAAACTTGTAGCATGAATTTCAATGATGTTATGTATGTACATTAGACTGCATCACTCCCCATACAAAAAAAAATCGGTACTATTTTACAACGCTTTTATCAACTTGCAATGTTGTGTTCCAGAAACTTT
>NW_023458560.1:22347291-22353080 GCF_013731165.1 Rhagoletis pomonella
TAATTTATGCATTGGCTATGAAAGCCCAGGAAAAAAAAGAAAAAATTGATAAAATGGAAAAATGGAGTGATACACTAGGGCTGGGCATCTCCAAAATGCAACAATTTTTATTCTAATATTTTTCCGCCAATTTTGTATAAAAAAATGGTTTATTCAACAACAAATAACATAAAAATAAAATTCCTAAACTTTGTGCAAAACTCGCACAAAATCATCAAAATTTTCAACTTTTTAATCAGATTTTTTACAAATTTTTTGAGTATGCAATTTTGCAGCCCATTAAATTCTAGTAAAGAAAATGCAAGTTCGGAGTTAGTAAAAAATCGTGTGGATTTTTGAGAATTTTTTTTTTGTTGAAGATGTTTTGCATTTTTTCCATATAAAGTAAAAAAAATTGTGTATGGAAGAGACTGCGTGAAAACAAATTGCCAAAAATCAACGGTAATTCCTAGCTACTTAAAACTTGCACTTTATTATAATAAAATTGCGCTACAAATCTGCATACTCAAAAAAATTCTAAAAAATCTGATTAAAAAGTTTAAAATTTTCATGAAAATTTGCTGCATTTTCGTGAGTTTTGCACAAAGTTTAGGAATTATATTTTTATGTTGTTGTAGTATGAACTATACTTTTATACGAAATTAGCAGAAAAATATTAGAATGAAAATTGGTGCATATATTGTGAAAAATTTGCTGTGCCAATAGTTTGTTCCGGCAGTGTATGTATATATAACCTCTTTCCATTTGATTGCCGTGCGTATTGGATCATTTAAGCAATTCAGCCCTTGTGCTACCTCCTCCCAAAGCAATTGCATATGCCGCAGCTCCTTTGGATTGTTTTTGCCTGCTTGGAACTCCGTTCAAACTTTACGCACCTACATACATTTATATGTAGCACACATATTATTTCAAAAGAAAAGAAAATAAAGAAGTTTTTATCACACTATCAAAATAATAACACATTGTAAGTATTTTTTTACATAAAATATGTAAACAAACTTACTTCTTCTCAGTTGCCATCTGTTTGACTTAACTCACCAGTCAGCTGTTTTGCCTTTCATTGCGTGGTGAGTTTAAAGAGCTTTCAGCTTTTCAGTCATCGAACTAGAATAGCAGGGGAGCTTTCAACTGACAACGTCTCTGACATGGCAGCACTGACAAGCAACGCTGTCAGTTTTTACAGAATCGGGCTGTTATTCATTTACATAGAATTTATATTTGTATGTGTATAATTCCAATTCCAGTAACTTTGTAAAACATCGAATAAGAAATAAAATGACGAAAAAACTACAATGGCATTATGTGATTTTACTTCAGTGCACATTTACTTTTACTTCGGTACCCTTCAACGCGCTCAGCCGAAGCTCATCTCCACTGTGCTCAACTTGTGCCGGCTAAGCCGCTCACCGCTTCTTGGTTGGTTACACAACTACGCTTCATATACGTATGCACATATCTATGTAGGTATGTATGTATATATTTATATCACTGCTTATGTGCTCATTTTGCCACTGATCGCCCTTTTTTGTCCGCAATTCGAATGCGTCGCCAGTGCCAAAGACGCCACTTAGTTTATGCAACACATGAATGAGTTGGATAACGCGAACGCAGAAACACACGCACAATTGTCATTCGCAAAAAAAAAAAAAATGCATTCGAGAGCAGAAACAATCAGCTCTGCTCTGCAGATAGTTATCCGTTGTCGCAAACTGGCGTTGCATAACAAATAGTTGGAACAAAGGACACAAGCCAAGCAAAAGCCAGGCAGTCAACCAGCCAGGCAGCCATCTATGTATATAGTTAGCCAACCAAAGGGCGAGTAAGCTATGTAGCTCCAAGGACAGTATAGCATTGGTAACGAGCACTGTGAGTGAGTTGAGTTGAGCTGTAGCTCAAACTTGACGCCTCATTTCGATAAAATGCAAATCCGCTGGATTATTCATGCACATTTTTATAAAGTATAACATATCCCAGTTGCATGTGGGCATGTGTGTGTGTGTGTGTGTGTGTTAGTTTTACTGCTGAAACACTGTAGCGAACAACGAAAGCAGACAATAAAGAGTTTGAATGAGGCTGGGTGGTTCGTTAGCTGGTATTATGGTGACGCAAAGGCAAGCTTAGGGTGGTTGTACCGAACCGGTTCATTCCCGAATAGCTCCTCTGAACCGGTTGGACCTCAGTCTGGAAAAAGCTGGGTACTTAAAGAGAAAGCGCTGAGATTATTCCATATTGTCACCCTTCAAGCAGCTGTGATACATACCCTCTTTCTGTCCCACAGATCCGTCGAAAGAAAGTTTAGTAGCTTGTTGAGTGATATTGTCCACGCGGCTGCTATTATCAACATAGAAGCAAGATGTTGAACTATGCCTGCATTCTTAGCGTTAACCTTATTCCAACTGAAAGAAAGAATTCTGTAGAATTAAAAAAGGGATTTTTTTTTGGTTTAAAAGGAAAAATTGTTATTGAAAATGTTCTTTTGACTTCTGATCAAATAAGTATACATTTTCATGTCTATCTCTTCTTATTCTGATATGTATTTACAAACGTCGGACCAAAGTTATAATACCATTTCATCCTCATGGGAGGTATAAAAATTAAAAATTAGTGTAGTTAGGTACGTAACGTATACGCCCCGTAGCACCCTACGCAGTCATCTAACACGTTTATTTGCACGCCTTAACTTAATGTCAGATAATTTAAAACTAATGGCGTTTTCTTTTCTACAAAAAAAAGTTTGCCTTTTCATTGCCCTTTCCTTAGTACATAGTTGTGCGTAGAGGGAACCGATAAGGCAACATTTTCGGGTAGAAAATAAATAGCCATAATTAAATATTGGCGTGGAAAATTCTTATACAGTATTCCCTATGCACATACATACACAACAATTTTAGATTGAATTTCGAGCGCACCAATAAAAATTAAAAAAATTGGAAGTTTAGTTTCTCAAATAATAGTTATCTTTTACTCAACGTATTTTTTTTCATTTGATGGCACACTAGTTTTTTACACTGGATTCCTTCGATTTATAAAGAATTAAATTACCACCGTTTAATTTTAACAATTTGAAGTATCTAAAATTATTTCAATAAAAAAAAATTAAAATTTCAAAAACAGACAGATATTCTGCATGCTGCCATTTTTTTTAAATTTTGAAACTTAACAGAAAATTGCTCTTTAAAAACTACTTAGTTAACAAAGCGAAAACGATCGTAATCGAAAGGGTAATAGACCGAAGCACGGCCTTTTAGTATTCTCTTACTTAAATATGTATGTAGCACCACGTAGGGGCAATGAACTTTTAAGTAAAAGAGCGCATTTATTTTTTGTAGATCATTCTTTCTTATATTACTAAAAAAAATTGTTTGTAGACAGTACGAACGTTTCCAAGTCATAGCCGGAATCTGTCAAAATCCAGGGATTTTGAGCGTGATGGTTGATGCCAAATTGCCTTCCATAACTTTGGTTTCAAATAAACGAATCATGGCATGAACCCGGTTGGCTCACATCTACTGCCATTATTTCCATCTGTAATTGCATACCTGCTTATATAATAATTACCTGTTCTTATTACAAAGAAATTTGTTTATTATTTAATATCTTACCACCATTAAACTTATGCTAAAATATCCATTTCTATTAAAAAACAGAAACTCGTCATCGCTTTGTTTTAACACTTAAGTGTGTGTTCCATCCACACACTCAATGACACCGGGCAAATTTAATTCCCTATGCAAACTCGTAGTAAATGTGGGGTATCTGTCCTACGGTTAAATACTAGTGTAGTGGCAATGTCTTTCATATAAAATAAAATTGCCGAACATACTTCAAACAAAACAGTTATCAATAATCAACTGGATTTTTTACCAATTTGAATTTTGCACTTCAGTATACTAAAATAAGATAGGCTACAAAACTACGTACTAACCTTTCTTCTAAAGATTGTAATTGAAAAGTTTAAAATTTTTGTGAAACTTTGCAGAATTTTTGTACAAAGTTTGATATTTGAATTTACTTGGTATTTGTCGTATAGCCAGCGGGACTTTTATAAAAGAATAATAAACATTAAATAGACAAAAGAAATAAATAAAATAATAAGCTGACATATTTTATATCTTCTTTAATTTCACAATCTCAACACGGGCTTTCTAAATGAAAATCTGCTATCACTAATTTATTGGAGTTTACAACTCATGTCTCAAACAGTTTTAGAGAAAATGCTCATATTTTTACAAAAATTTTCTTCGAACATAACTAAAGTCTCTTCAGGAGTTCCCCAGGAAAGCCATTTTGATCCGATTCTGTTCCTGATATTCATGAATGATAATATTCAAAACTTTTAATGTATGCCGATGATGGAAACTTTTTAAAATATTGACCTCTATCGAAGAAAGGTCTTTGTTACAAGCGGATCTAAGCAAACTTTATTCCACTAAACCTTAAAAAAATGTAAAATTATGTGTGTTCTCTCGAAGGGTTCTCCAACCAGCTAATTATTCAATATCAAATCATAATCTGGAGCAGGTATTCAATTTTGTAGATCTTGGTATCACAATGGATTCCAAACTCAACTTCAACCTTCATATTAATGTAGCAGCCAATAAAGACAATGGTGTATTTGGATATTTTAAGCGATGGTCAAAAGAGTTCAAAGATCCTCATGTTACAAAATCTTTTTTTACCACTTCAGTTAGACCTATATTAGAATACAGATCTATTGTTCGCAATCACAGCTGAATGAACTTGAGAAGGGATTGAATTAATTCAGAAACAATTCTTGCTTTTTGCATTGCGTGATTTTAACTGGGATTCAGAGTACAAGCTCCTTCCTTACACTAGTCGTCTAAAGCTCACAAATTTGCCTACGCTCGCGAGTCGTAGAGAAATGCTAGCTATAATATTTATAGTAAAATTAATGACAGGCTTGATTAATAAATAGCTCGGCCCTTCTGCCTGGGGTAAACTTTAATGTTCCGTCTCGAGTGTCGAGGCTCTTTCGACCGCTGTTTTTAAAGCCATGCAAATCTAAATTTTAATTAAACGAATCATTCCGTTGCTTATGTCAAGATTTTAACTAAAATTTCAGCATATTTGACATATCGGACTCTGTTTTTACTATAAAAAAAAAACTATCATTTCCTCTCTCAATAATTGAATATCCAATCAGTTGCTGAATTCAATTCTGTATAATTTTTTATATTTTAAAATTTTAGAAAAAGCCATTAAAAGAATTTGTGAGATTGAAAATGAAAAACGTGGAGTGTATGCAACACAACTCCATTGCATTTAATTAACAATAAGTCTTTCATTCAATAGTCAAATACAAACCTAAAATCCCTAAAGCGTAAGTACAAATTTGATGGATAAATAGATAATTTCGTCATTTCTCGTATAAGTGTTACGTCCCTGCCCAAAAGCTTCACATCTAGTGTTACCCTAATATAGACGAATAATATTTATGCGTTCCAGTGACTTCAGTAAGAAGGTCGAAAGGCGATGTGGTTCGCCATCTGTGGAAATTGTGAGCATGATGTCGGTAGATTCGTGAATAAAACGCGGCTAACTACACTCAAATGCAACCCTAGGTAATGGCAAATGAGTGGCGTTGACAGTATAAGACCACGGATAACCTGTCTACATTCTCGCAAGTGTCAACCTCTACTTCCGCTGAGGGGATTCTTTTCTTTCTTTTGGATGCAGCTTGTCTACGTGTCGGACGTGATAAATTGAAGTAGCAAAAAAAATAAATAAAATTAAATCTAATAATCAACAGCATTCGCGGTCGTTAAATA
>NW_023458560.1:22353180-22355876 GCF_013731165.1 Rhagoletis pomonella
TTGAGTTGGTTTTTGTAAAAACGAAAAAATTTTTTTTGGCCCGTTGTCTGATTTGGTCGGAAATTTGGTCGGAGAAAAAAATTTTCAGTGGCAACACTGCTGGTAACTGTTCAAGTATATACGTATTTGTATGTATGTGTTTGTGTGAGCGCTTTATGTATAAATCAGAAATGTAGGAACATATATAGTATATGGATATGTACATATATGTTATGTGGTCCAGTTTAATTATATACGCTTGTCTGAATGGCTAAAATTAATATTAACATAACAGTAATACGTACGGGATTGGCATACAATTTTATATTCACCAGTGTGCGTGAATATTCGTGTGTTGATTTTTATCCCACGCTTATGTATGTTCAAGCAGTATACTCATCAACTGCTGGAATGGAATTACTTTAAAAACAATTTAAAAGGTAGTTTTTTATGCAAGGGGTTGGAATTCTTCCTTTTTCCTTGTACGGAATAATCTTTAATAACATGGCGATGTCCTTAGTTTGTATGTTTGGATCTTTGTTATTAAATCACGCAAAAACGCCTGAACGGATTGGAATGAAATTTAGTGGACTGATTTGCTTGAAATTTGGCACGAGATGCATAGCTTATTGCCCTTATTAATATAGTATAGGATACTTTTTTCCCGGTGTTTATGCTCCGATTTAATTGAAATTTGACATTTCTTAAAATCGGTGTATTTTCCATGAAAAAATCAGGCAAAAACTTGTTTCAAAAATAATTTTTTTTTATACTTAAATTAATGTTTAGTAATTTATGTTATGTATTTTTCTTTTCTTAGCATATTTTTTTATTCTTTACCTAATTTGATTTTAAGTTTAAGAAAAATAATTTTTTAATTTTTTTTAATTTTTGGTAACTTATTTTATTAAGTCTCTTTTTTTGATATTCATACATATACACTGTCGCGCCATTCGAGGGTCGAATCCCCGGCCACCGGATTTTTTTTTTATGTTAAACCAAATGTTTAAAAAGTTTTTTTTTTAATTAAATATTTTGTGCATTTTTCCTTTTCTTAACTTTCTTTTTCTTCTTTTTTTAATTTGCTTTTAATATTTAGGTTTAATTTTTTTAACAGAAAAATTATTTTTTAAATTTATTTAATATTTGGTAACTTATTTCATTCATTTTCTTCATTTGATATACACGCACATATACTGGCGTATCATTCGAGGTTCGATTCCCCGGCCATCGGATTTTTTTAGTTTACTTTTCTTAAATTTTAAGAATTTAGTGTCTTAAAAATATTTTTTTATTTATTTAATTTTTATTTATTTTTTGTATTTTTTCTTTTCCGAACTCAATTTTTTTCTCCCTTACCTTAATTTGCTTTTTTTAAGAAAAATAATTTTTTAATTTTATTTCATTTTTGTTAACTTAACAAAGGTATTATAACTTTCCCACCCATGGATATCTCCTTATTTTCGCATATCGCTGGTCAGTTTCAGCCTGCGTGAGACAATACAATAATTTGGTCCTGTTTAATTGTAATTGCTATTTCATGACATATATATACGTATGGCGTATGCCGACGGAGCGGAATATCTTACGTTTTCATCGAGCATGCACGATACAACATATGTACATACATACATACATACGTGCATTTGTCTGTGTAAACATGTACACAATGATGTATTTATGCTCATACATATTCATCCATGCAAGAGAAGCATTTTACACTCGCACAGCATTCCCATCCGAATAATTATTTCATTCAATGCACACATTATGGCCAGATTGGTTGACTTAAGTTAATGCGCTGTGCTTAGGTGTGCTGCGCAGGTGTATATATGGACATATGTGCCTACATATATACATACATACATATGTAAGTACATAGTGTTTAAGTTAGACCTAAATTTTAAAGCGTTTACAAACACAAGTGAACATGTTTTCACGCTATTACTTCCATGAAATCCATACTAACACAATTACATTTTAAATATGTACATTAGACTGTATCACCAAAAAAAAAGTTGCGGTTTTTTCGCCGGGATTACAAAATTTATTATATTCTAAGACGTTCACCAAAATATTTGGGAAAAATATTAAGATTTAAGTGAGCTGGACCGATTTGAAAATACCTCCAAATATGGAGTTTTTTATGAATAAAAATAGTTTCGTAAAGACCTTTTTGAAAAAAGTCCCCTCAGATGACAAAACAGATTAAGCTTAAAAAATCTCCATTAAAATATTTAATATATTCAACGGAATCGAAAGAATGAGATTTTTGGTGCTGTTTTTTTATTTTTTCAAAGATTGATTTACGAAAAACTTGAATAACTGGGCCAAAACTATTCTGATTTAGACTTGTGGGATCTCAGTAGAAAGGTATTTTCACACTGTTTTTATTTATGTACAAACAAAAAGTCATTCGTGCTCCAATTTTTTTTTTTTCAAATACCAACACATCTTAATTCAACTTTGAATGACGTTCGTTCATTCTACCTTTCTCTTTCATCCTTTGAATGAGTTTATTAGCAAAGAAATGAAAAGGGTGAGAAAATACCTTTCCAATGATGCCTCACAAGTCTAAATCCGTCCGTTATTGAACATATGTACATTATTATTGTAAAACCACTCATATTCCAATTGCAAAACATATGAGCACATACATGGAGGAGGGTTATTACTTGGGCTCATACATACTATTATACTGGACGAATGCAGGCGAA
>NW_023458560.1:22355976-22385497 GCF_013731165.1 Rhagoletis pomonella
TGCGATTGCAGATGACTTCGTTGCTGGTAGATTGTTTTAACGTATTGTATGGCTATTTGAAAATAACGTAAGCCGATTTGAAAGACCAAACACTTAAGCTACAATCTGTGGTGGCGATGCTTAAGGCTTTTAATAAAAGTTGTGCGAAGAAGAATATTTAAAATTATTGGTATCAGAAATTTAAATACCAACTTACGGCTAGTCACATTTCCTTTGAAGAGAGTAAAAATTGAATGCAAGGAACAGAGTGCGAATTTGTTCACTTCAGGGTGGCCTTGATCCAAGTGGCCTAAGTTACGGGATCCGATGCATCTATTGTAATGGGCCTCTAAACTATTGTTGTCAGTAAAAATAAAGATCGAGTAGTTCCTTGCGAAAATGGCTATAGAAATGCCAATCCAAAAACTTCATTATGATAAATACGAAGAAGAAGAGAAGCTCGACGTTAAAATTGAATATAGACGTAATGTGGCTTGATAAAATTTTTCTTCGAAAACATTCAAAACATCAAAAATATTTATCCGTGAGGTATACGGGAACACCTGGGGCGGCTTTAGTTGCAATACTAAACGTACCGTCACTTAATGCTTGATCCACGGTGAGGCTTAAGGGATAGTAAGAATTCTGACGATATTTCTGTTTAGTTAAATAACATCCGATCTATTGAAAGAATAGCCAAAAAGCTTTGACTGTCTATGCTCTCCATAGCCTCCCAATACTTACTGCATTCAGAGTGTACTCACTCCGAAATTATGGTACTCGAAGATGACCAATTTATACCACAGATTAGTTCCGGTCTTAGAAAGGCAGGGTCTTTTTTGCTCCAACTCGTTAGAAACCTCGTTACCTTCGATCCCAAACTGACCACTCACCTAGCAAAGAGTTTCTGTATTTGTTGCTGCCAAAGTTTGAATCGTAGCAAAGCAGTATATGGCTGCTTTGCTGTCTGAAAAGATAACCAGAAATGTGCTTTTCAAACCCCATTCAAGGTTTAATTTAGCGCAGCTCAAAAAAGTTACCTAAAACTTCGTTTTCCCAGTCGTCGCGATCTCCCAGTCGTCTCGATTCCACTTGGCACTTTATACCAAAGCAGATATCGTCGGTTATGGGGACAGAAACTACGCGAAAATTTCCAAGCCTTGTATCTTCCCAAAAACGCCTGCGTGCTGTTAATGATAATGTGAAATGATTAAAATTAGAGGCACGAGGAGCCTGATTGGAAAGATAATTTCGCTAATTATTCAGATAGACCTTTGCTTTCACTAGTCATTTAAAAAGGGAACCTAATGTAAGAATATTCTAAGAGGATATTCATATTAAATTCTGTTTAATTCTTGGTACGACCAACATCAAAAAAATGCAAACTTTTTAAAGCGGTCGTCCATTCGCAGGCAATGACAAATCTTCTAGTTTATTTCTTATAAAGCTTCTCATAAAAGCTATTTGCCGCTCGGAGGCGCCTTAGATTTTTAGGACCCTCCATTTTTACAACGCTTTTATCAACTTGCAATGTTGTATGTCCAGACCACCATTTTATACTATGAATATAGCAATGGTATTTGTGGCAAACGTAGTCTAGATATCAACCTCGTCGTAGGGTTCATATCAACGACATACAATTAGAAAAACTCTAGAGATAGATGTCGCCTCGCCAGAAGAAGTTAAAAATATGTACTACATACGCTACAGCGGAAATGGACGACACGCCATTTCTTTAAATGAAATTAATTGCTGCTATATGTATGTATGTACATATGTAGGCATATACTAAATGTGAGCAAACAACATTGTGCTTGCATAGTCTTCTGTTCTCTTTTCACTGCAAGTTGAATTATTTTAGTATCTATTGTAAAATTCTGTACAGACAAGACTAAAAAGTAGAAAATAAAACAAACAAAAAAACTTTTTAATACACAACGCTTTTATAAATGGACTAAAATGTAGAAAATAATATTTCGCAGTCCCACAGAATTAGTTTTGATAACTTTTGATTTTGAAATTTTAGCAAAAGTCATTATAAACAATTAATGACATTGAAAATGAAAAGCGTGGGGCGCATGTAATACACTTGACTCGATATGAAAAGTAACATATGTATGTATGTGGGCATATGAAATACGACCGCTTAAAATCGATCTGAAATTTGTACTTTCGCTGTAGAATGTTATGTAGTTTGACTATTGTCAATGAAATCGAATGCTTTGTACTGCATGCGCCCCACGCTTTTCATTTTCAATGTCATTAATTGTTTATAATGACTATTGCTAAAATTTCAAAATCAAAAGTTATCAAAACAAATTCTGTGGGACTGAGAAATATTATTTTCTACTTTTTATTCCATTTATTGTATATTAAAAAGTTATTTTTTATTTTCTAATTACCTTCGAAAAGATGCTAACTAACACCCGCTCTCAAACAAAAAAATAAACAATGCTTCATAGATCGATTTTTTTTTTAAATCTTGCTTCATAAACATATATGTAATACTTCTATATAGCTAGTACAATAAGATCGCAATGAGTTTTCCATTCGAAATCAAAGAAAGACAGCCTATGAAAATGTTTGTGATGTAGAAGTATACGTGCCCAGCCAGCAAAATCATCGTAAACAAGCTCGTAATTGGATATTTTCTCGAAGAAAAACCGGATTACAAACCGTTTATGATAGCCATTTACGACTCTTTTTCGAGCACTTTTTCGCTTTAAATTGTGCATACGAACAGTCGTAAACGGATCGAAAAAGCATTCGTATGCGAATATTTTTACGTCCGTTTTTTTAATTGTAAACGAGTCTCGTAAACGATTAATTTACGTTAAAAAAGCGTTTTTCTACACTGCTTTACTACTGTTTTTGAATGCTAAAAATAAAGGCAATTAATTAATTCAAATTATTGTAGTTCTTTTATTGAATGGAATTATAATTAATAAATATTTATAGTGCCGGATCAAAGTATTGGCACAGAGAATTTTTCGCAATGTATTCAAAGTTTTTTACCTGAATTTCTTTTCGCACATTATTTTTTTTAAATACAGTTAGTATGAAGATCTACTTTCAAATCAGATTTTTTAGAAAAATTCTAAGTATGCAGTTTTAAATCCCATTATATTTTAGTATAACATAGTGCAAGCTTGAAGTTGCCAGAAAACCGCGTTGATTTTTGGCAATTTTTTCACGCAGTTTCTTCCATGCAAATTATGTGCGACTTTTTTTTTGTATGGAAGAAACTGCGTATAAGAAATTGTCAAAAAACAAAGAGGTTCTCTAGCTATTCAAGCGTGCACTTTATTATACTAAAATTAAATGAGCTATAAAACTGCATACTTAAAATTTTTCTAAAAAATCTGATTTGAAAGTAGAACTTCATACTAACTATATTTTTATAAAAAACAATTAGAGAAGAAATCAGAATAAAAAACTTTGCATTCATGGCGAAAAATTCTCTGTGCCAATATTTTTTCACGGCGCTGTATATGTGAAGATATTTTCAGATAAATAAATATTAACAAACTATCTATTAACAAATTAACAATTAAATAAGAGGGGTTTAATATATATTATAAAGTTGCTGAATTTATTTTTTATCTTTTTTGCCGATAGGCTGCCAATTTTTTTGCCGGTCGTGTGCATATTGGAAGTGCTTCTTTGATACGGAAATAAAAACTTCTTCGTGGGAGTTAAATTTTTGACGAAAAGCACCTAAGAAAATAAAGTGAAAGATTAAACTCCATTGGAAACCGGAAAATTTAATTAAGTAAACAGTGGTAATAAATAATATTATGATCCGTACTTCTTATTGCCGCAGTCGTTGCCAAACCAATAGCGCTGCTTTTGGTACCAGTTCCCTTCCACGAGAAAAGTTTTGCTACCTCATCTGTAATAATTTTTTTTTAATGAATCATTTATTGACGCTAATACGGATAAGGCTTCGGATTTCGCACGCCTTTTTAATTGAGAAGCCATATTATCAATAAAACATTAAGTTCAATAACTGCAAAGACCTAATAACTAGCAAATTAAAAAAATAAATAACTATAAACTTACGAGATAGGGGAATTAAACGTTTAAATCCTTTAGTGTTACTCCGCGCAGGCTGTGAAAGAATTGCAAAACTCATTAAATTAATTTGTATTTTTGAATTACATATGTAGTAGCTACTTACAAGAAGTTTAATTATAAAAGAAAGTGGTAGATCGTCCTTGGCGTTTGCACCAGTCTGCCAATAAATCACATACTTAATAATTTTCTTAAATTGAATATTTAACAAACTACTTATAAAATATTGTGATTGAAGAAAAATTGTCAACAAAACTAAAATTTTTTCTTGTGCTGACAAATTACTACAAGCCTCTTTATATTATATTTTTTTTGTTTTATCGTTTACGAGCTTTTCTCTAACTATTTGGCGATACGAGAATCCCTCGTAAAACATAATGTTCGTAAAATGTACGTTTTCTTGCTGGCTGGGTGTATATTTGTAAACTTCTACATAGAATGAAGTGCCATATAATAACAGGGCCGGTTCAGGGAATTCAACAAACACAAATTTGGCGGTCTCATGTTTCCTTCACGCTGAAATGTATATCGAGCCCTAGCCGTGAAAATGAAGTAAGACAACTTTTTTCAAATTTTAATTTTGATGCATAAATGCCTCTTAGAGCACCTGCATCAAAAAGTAAATTAAAAAAGTATATATATATACATTATTTTAGCGGTTAGGGCTCGGTATGACGAATTTCTCCGATGCTCCTCGTTATTTGGAAATCTGAAAAATTTGAAGATAGAAGGGTGACAGGTAATAAGATCAAGGGAAATAAGGTCAATTGACTTTATTTCCCACCCTGGTACGAAATAAAGTCAATGGACATTAATACCTTTTTAAAAACGAAATAAAATCCATTGACATTATTTCTCTTTCAAATATTAAATTTGCTTAGCTTCGCGGCGTCCCGCGTCAGCGCGCCACACCGCCCGCGTCGCGTTCGCGCTAGCGCCACGCGCGACCGGCGCGCACACCACGTCACGATACGCCGCGGTCCCCCCTTCCCCGTCTCCCGCCGTGCTGTAACGCTGGTAGATTTATTTTTTATATACGTTGAAATAAACTTTTTATATATTTTAAGCATGGAGGGCTTATATTCAATAATACCCCCTATCTGCACACTTTTCACAAAGATGAGATTCTGATATAAAAATCCACCTAAGCTTTAACTGTCATCAGTGATATTAATGCTACCTTATATAACGACAGGTAGTAAGTCCCAGATGGCTTCTAAAATCACAAATTAGTTTTTGTGCAAATTGCAGATAGAGGGTATTAATGAATTCGAGCCCTCGATATTTCACATTTTTATATTTGTAAGTTATTAGAAGCAGGGATGCCAACTTGGCTCAAACCGTGCCATTTGTCCCTATTTTACTTCAAATGGCACTTAATTTTTGAATTTGGTACAAGGTGCCAAAACGGCACTTTTGTACAAAAAATTACATTTCAATACATTTTTGTGAAATCCTATGCGTGCACTTCTTTTTCTCAACTAAAATTTTCTAATTTATAAAGGCTATTCAACTGGTTTATCTTATTTTATCATTGCACTTTTTTTTGGAAAATGTAGCCTTATTTTATTGCTAAATGTGAATGATTAAAAGGAATAACACCTTTTTTGGCACGTTTATTTTTCTATTTGGCACATTTTGGCACTTTTTTATCCTCAATATGGCACCTCATAACTAAGTTGCCGTCCCTGATTGGAAGATTTCTGCTGTGGTTTGGGGCAACAATTTGTCTGCAGTAAAAAAGCATATAATTTGTGTTTCAAAGCTGTGTGAAAACCAATCAATTAACTTATATGATCTCGGTTCCGATATTAAATAATCACTAATTGTTTATACCCGCATTTTGGCACATTCTCCTTAGCTGCTTTGTAATGATGTCGTCACAAATTGATGGCGGAGACATGAATACAGTGTAAGAAAATTCTTTTTCTATAATTATTTCCTTATAGAAAAGTTGGTTTCTTTTCCACCTTAGACATTCCGAATTCGTTCAAAATATGCTAATTTAAAACACAGAATTCTTTCAGTGTCCCTCCGGGGCTTTTGGACATGGACTGTTTCATCAATTTAATAGTGTTCGCTTTATTTTTGTGGAAACGAAACATTTTTTGCAAGTTATGGATCATTTCTACACTCTTTCTTCAAATATTTCTCGTATTTCAGCTGTGCGCAGGTGTTTAGTTTTTCGCATCATGTTTTTACATAGTCGTAAATTAAATTTTTTTAATAAAATCAATTGGTGGTAGTTCATGATTGTGTGTGGATTAATATCACAACACTGAGGATTTGGCAATAACCTTTTTGATCTAATAAAAACAACACTTACGTGGCAATGTTTATTGTAAGAACAACATTTTTTTCTATGAATCGACATACTTTAAGCATTGTTGACGCTATTTCCATTTAAATGAGGAAATAGCGTCAATGACTTTATTTCCAAGTTTTTGTTGACTTTATTTCGCTTTTGAAAAGGTAATAATATCAATTGACTTTATTTCGCACCAGGATGGGAAATAAAGTCTATTGACCTTATTTCCATTGACCTTATTACCTGTCACCGATAGAAGATCTTTTCCTAACAAAGACAAAACTTATTTACACATAAAGCGGTGTGGTATTTTATACGTTGGCCGAATCCAATAAAGCACGTTATTCGATTCCCTTCTATGCTGATTGACGCCAATTGGAAATGCCAACTGATGCCAAGTCCTTCTCTAACTGGTATTTTTATCCTCTGCCACCACCAACGGCCGCAGCGCTTCTCATAGATTTACAAAAATTTTATTTGTTGTTAATTTTTCATAAGAGTTTTTTTAAATAAAAATTTGTGAACCCGCTCCTGAATTTTGAAAAGTAAAATTGTCATTTTGAGTACATTCGCTTATCGGATCTCTCTTTCTTTTTTCAATATTTCGGCACTCTGATGTTGGGGAATGTACTTTGAATGTACTAGCAATATAGATGGATTACATATATGTATGTTCATAAAGCTTTTTAAAAATATTTTATAAATGAGGCCATAAGAGTTTTGGTAGATAGTTACAACACAAAAATACATTTAAAGTGCAGCGAAGCACGCCGGGTAATTGCTAGTATGTATGTATTATATTTATATGAAAATATCACTCATACGCCATGTCTTTGCAGCACCACAAATTGATATAATCCCACAAGCGAACTCTCAACTTTGACTACTTTTATGCAACTTTCTTATTCTTGCGAAATATAAGTGTTCATATATATATAAATATATATATGTGCATGTCATTTGCTTTTGCACTTACGTACCACACCACACTTCACCAAGTTCTTGCGGAGCATTTGTTTGCGCGGCCCATGTCAACGTTTAGCAAAACTTAATATGCTTGCAACATGCAATAGCACTAACCAATTTAGCAAACTTACACATTTGAAGCTAAGCAGCAGCATTTGAAATTTTAGCGAAAAGGAATTTAGTTGATGTCGCAAGCAACTTAATGTCAATGAGTGAAAATTATTTTATGCAGAAACTTATACTTGTGTGCTGCTCTAATGAGGACATGCATAACTGTAGCTATCTACATACATATGTATGTGCACAGATGCAAGTTAACGCCTTCCTAATAGTCTTTTAGCCAGTCTTCTGCCAATCTTTTACCCGACCGAAACGTGCATGTCTGCTTAGAGTTTACGAACCATAAAGCGAGTGACAACAAGCAAGTTGACATTAATTATCAGCTCTTTTGCTGCTGCTGGTGTCGCTACCGATGCTGATGATGCGCTCATCACACTGCTACTACCTAAATATGTTAAGCCGCTTTAAAATCCTTAATTTGATGTCAGAAGTGCTTTTCGTTTAAAATGTCAACGTGCCACATTCTTTTATATTAACAAATGTAACAGCTGAACTCTGCAAAGTACTTAATAGGTAAAAAAGAAATTCAACTAAAATGAAATGTGGCATATTTCGAATATTCCACAGACTGTGAGGCAGAATACTTACTGAATCTCGGTCATTGCATCATATACAGCATATATATGTTATGAAAGTATTGTGGTAATTGCGTGTTACACATCAAAATCGTGATGCAAATATTGGTTGGGTAAAATATTTAGCTCAAGTATTTACTTATGATAAGCATAACAAATGCATAACCTGTCAGATGGGTCAGACAGCGAGATGAATCTGCCAACTTGTCTGTCTAAGAACAGAAAGGTAAATAATGCAATATCATTTAACCGCAGCAGGGTTAGGGGTTCCGATACAATTGTACTATTTCAATATGTCAGTTCAAAATTTTCATATTCTGCCTTATCCTGAGTTTCGTCTGAAAAAAAATCACCCGAAAATTTGTCATCCGACCATAGTCAAACCATGGAAACCTATAGTGAAAAGTGAACCGGTTCGGGGAAAATTAAACTCATGATAAGGCTGGTTGTCGCGTGTTCTTCTTTTCGTACCAACCGTAAATTTGAAATTTTTGTATAAATAGAAAATTATAAGAAAATTTCATGATTTTCGATTCGTATGGTAACAGGAATATACCACATTGTGTTGGCAGTGACGTTTTGAGTACAATAAAAACAAATACCTTAATCCGTTTGTGAACGATGACTTTTTGCTTATCTTATTTTCTATATGAAAATATAAGTTTTCAAAAAAATTGTCTTAGCAAAATTTCATTCTTTCGAGCAAAGCACAATACACTAGTTCGTCTCCCTCTATGTCTCCGTTTTATTTTCCTGAAATCAAATGAACGTATTTCGAAGACTCCTTTGAAGTTAAGTTCATTTAACGCCGACTGAGCAATCAAAAGGATATATATTTGCATTTAAATAAAAAGCGAGTAAATTATAAAATTAATTAAATCTTTCGTTCATTAATTGAATAAATTACTTCTTCAAAGTGCTATATAGAGTCATATCAAGCAGGAAGTAGCATTAGAGCAAATAAGAATATTTTCGTGTAATTTGATGTTGCTTCTGATATCTAAAGTGTAAAAAAACTGTTATAATTTTTTTCTTTTACATTAAAGTGTGCTATGTGTAAAAAAATCCAAAATTTAAATTGGAAAAAATAAAAATTTCTGCAACTTTTCTTCTTAATATGTATTTTTTTTTTGCTTCTCGAAGCATTGATCTATCCATTGCAAGGCCTGGTAATCAGCGTTTGTGCTGCTGAGTTGGGTGAATGTTCCAAACGCTGCTATTAAATCGCTTGTTTTGTATGGAAAAAGGTTGCACATGCAAAAGGATTTTAACAATTTAGAATTTTAGAATGAGAAAAAATTAGACATATTTGACATTTTAGAGACCAGATAATATGAAAAACAAATTAAATCAGCCGCAACTACCAGTTCAATGTGCCTAGGGCTCAATGAATTTTTCTTGATAATTTCCTTGGGCGTTTCGTTGAACTAAAGAAATGTTTCCAAATATAAACATAAAAACAGATTTGGTTTAAAATTTAAAACCAAAGCTTTGTCTCCACTAGAAAGGCATTGATATTATTGAAGAGATTAAAAATAATTTATCTCAATTGGAGAATGACGAATATTCAAGAAGATTAAAACGAAAAGCATAGATCTCTGAGAATATCAGGCAGCACTTGATTGTCCATTGTAATTTTTAAATCCTTGAAATAAACTGAATAAAAACAAAATATCGTCGGCTTAGAGTGTAAACCTGCTAAATCCGTTTTTGGCAAAATTGACCTTTTGATGCAGTTCGAAGGAGTTTGATAGGAACAAATTTAGTACCAATTAATAGTTCCGGGGAGCAAATTACAGTAATTTTTGTAGCGATGAATGCACATATCAAATCCGAAGCAGTATTATGGCTAATGCTTTGTTATCCACAGCTATAAATAACAATATCATTATTGAGCAAAAGTTTCTTGAAGTAGGCCATACCCAAATGGAAGCTGATTGTATCCATTCCACAATCGAACGAGCACTTAAGAAAAGAGATATCCATGTTCCTGCAGAATACTTTGAAGTATGTAGATCAGCTAGAAAAAATCCAAAACCATATGACGTAACTTATCTTAGTTACACGTTCTTTAAAAGCTTTAACACAGTTCAATTCTTTAATAGCATTCGTCCCGGTCGCGGCAAAAATGCTGCTAAAGTAACTGATATACGAGCCCTACGGTATACACCAAGTGGCGACATACATTTCAAACTAAGATTCTCCAACGAATGGGAAGTAATACCACAAAGAAAATCCCCAGTAGCTGTTTCCTTGCCGTTTTCTCACCTTCCGAATTTATACGAGAGTAGGCGTACAATTGCTCGCAGAAAGTATCAGATCTCCAGTATTTCAAACGATTACTTCCTGAAGATTACCACGCCTACTATAACAATTTACCTCATGATTGAATAATATGTATCATACTTTCTGGCATTATTGAGTTCCTACTTAAATTATCTTATATGTGGTCTTTGTACTATTAATTTGAGAGAGGAATACTTCACGTATAGTTACTAACATATGTTTTATAAACTGCCTATTTTTGTTGCAATAAACGGAAGAATAAATCTGTTTTTTTATATATATCTTTTTTATATATATATATAATTGTTTTTATCTATGTAATACTATTTCAATTAACATTTAAATTGAGCTCGTAATCACACAAAATAAAATAAAAACAATTTTATTCATACAAAAAACCTGCTAAATCCATTTCAATTTTGAAAATACAGAAACTAAAACCTGCTAAGTTAGAAATTCGCCAACAAAACCATAAAGACGTAATTTTTTTATTCGTTCTGGATTATGGCCATAGAACGTCGTGCGATTAACAAACTATATGTAGGATTTGCCCCTTAGACTAAGAGTTAAAGATAAATTTAGTTTTTTGCCTCTACAATAAAATATGTTTTTTGGTCGTTAGCAGGTTTACACTCTAAGGCGACGATATTAAAATGTTCTTAAATCTTTTTTGGTATTTTTCGAGCATATTTGCAAACATACATATTTATTAATATTTTAGTGCTTATCTAAGCGCTTTAAATTGATTTTTTCGGCTTATTTTCTTTGGCTCTTGTGATATTTGTAGTTGTTACACTCTATACTTCAACCATCTCACCAAATAGGAATAGACAATATTATATTCAATCACAAATATCGAGATAAACCAATTTTAAGGATAGCTATTTCCAAATTCGTGAAATTTCCTGTCATTATCATCGCCCAAACCAGAGATGTAAATAAGTAACATGGGTGTGTCTGATCGAAGCTCCATTGGCACAATAGTGCAAGTCTTAATCATAAAAATTCTAATTTTATCGAGTCACTGAGGCTATAAGGTAATGAGGCTATGAGTTAATTTCCAGCATCAAACATCTCTATGATCTTTTGACAGCTTCTCATATTTACACAAGTGATTAACAGGCCTAATTAATTCCATGAATTTTTATGTTTCACACATATATATGTAGATAAATGTACATATGTATCTAGATAATAAACATATGTAGATAAATAAACATATATATACCTTTGTAAATAGTAAGTAGTTCCTAACTTTAGTGTTCTTATTTCTTTCTCCTCCCCTAAGAATATAAGCGTTTATCATACAGCATGTTGCGCGTTTCGAGGTCGCGCCATTTAATTTACACTGCATCTTGATCTATGCAGCAAACCATTTAGTGGCCGCTAAATGTGCCACAAATTCGCAAAGTGGCATATTCATATTACCAGCAGGGCGCTTAGCTCACTGCTATAATACAATACAATAAATATGTAGATTTCATTCTGTGTTTTGTATCTCTCGCACATGCTATTAACACTAAAGAGCACTCGCATTGCACACATAATGCTTAATTAATATTTAAGCCAACTCAACCGACGCATACAAACTATCAGCTACTAGCTACATACATACATATTGTATAATACTTGCTGTAAATGGTTCTGCTTCATTCGTGGTTAAACATTACTGCATATATTTATGTGTATGTATGTATACATATAGTAAATAATTCAATATGTGAATATATACATATATGTAAAGTCGACAAAAGCTTTCACCAGAACTGCAGTAAAGGATTAGTGATGCCTTTGGTATGCCTGAATGAGATGTATATTTTGTCTAATTGCAAGTGGGTTTCTTAGCGAAGAGAAAGGCCAAGGACATCTTCTCTCACACTGCTGTTATATTTGTAAATGGGAAACTCGAAACAGGGTGTTTTACATATCGGCAATTAAAGCACAAAACCGCGTTACAACATAATGCAAAACCGCGTATGTGAGGGTGCATAAATTATTTTATAGAGGGTAAAAATACTCATATTTCATAGTGGTTCTCTATTTTATAAAGCAATCGAATTTCTGGCGAGTATATTTTAGGACGAATGGATAAGGCTTGAGCTAAGAGCTTTTGGGAGCAAATCCAATTTGTGGCCAAAAAATGCTAGTTACGCGGTTTTGCAGAACGACGATATGAGGTTTTTTACTTTAAACGACGATATATAAATAGCTTCGCGGAGCGTCTTAACTCGCATAATACGAAGTATGAAAAGGAGTTAACTGTCAAAGTCAGTATAAGTATTAACAGGGCAATTCTGGCGATTGTCTTTCAACTCAACACAGCTTTTGAATGACAAAAGTCTTTCGTAAGACCATTCTCAATTCTTGCAAAGAAAACTCTTTTCTGTCTTTCGAAAGATCTGCTAACGAGGACATCTTAGAGGTATTCTCCTTGCCTTTTTATTCTAAAAATTCAAAGAAAGAAAAAAGTATTTATTTCACTATAAAAACTAAAATTAAATTAAATTGTAAATGAAAAAAGTTAATTGGAAAAAAGAAAAAATATATATAGAATTGGTTCTTAAACATTAAATTTTATTATAAAATATGTCTTTAAATACATCTTTAAGTTAAAATAAAATGTAATAAAAGAGACAAATAAATGAAAAGAAGACAAAAATAAAAGTTCCTAAAAAATAAATGAAATAAAAAAATTATATTTTTTAATTAATAAGTAAATATAATCGAACAATTAAAAACAATAAATTAAAAAAATTAATTAAACAAAGAATAATGTTTTCCTAAAAATCAAATAAATAAATGTATTTCCTTTTAAAACAATAAAATCTTAAAACTAAAAGAAGTATAATTTAATAAAACTTGTTAAAAAGAGTAAGAAATACTTTTTTAAATTAAGAAGAAAAGAAAAAAATAATGTTTCTTAAAATTAAGTTAAATGTAAAGAAATATGTTTGTTTTTAAAACAATAAAACCTAAAAATTTTAAAAGAAAAGTAAACTAAAACAAGAAAACAAATTATTTCCTAAAATTGAATTAAATTAAAAATATAGATAGTTTTCTCTTTAAAACAACATCTACAAATCTAAAATTAAACGAAAATTTAATTAAAAAATAAAATAAATTACTTACAAAAAAATTAAATTTGTTTTTAAAAATTAAATTAAATAAAAATATATATTGTCCTGCAAACTAATTTAAAAAAAAATCTTTCTTTTTAAAACAATACAATCTGAAAATTAAAAAAGTATAGTTCAAAAAAGAATTAAATAAAAAGAATAAGAATAAAGTATAAATTTCTGAAAATTAAATAAAATTTAAAAGAACAATAAAAAAATGTTAATAAAAAAAGAAAAATTTAATGCTTCTAAACATTAAACGAAATAAAATAAAATTTGTTTTTAAAGCAATAAAATCTAAAAATTAAAAGAATAGAAAAGAAAACTAAAACAAAAAACAAAATGATTTCCTAAAATGAAATGAAATTAAAAACATATATATTTTTTTCTTTAAAGCAATATTAAGCAATTTATTAAAAAAGAAACCAAAACTTGTGTATAATTTATTAAAAGAAACCAAATAATTTTTCACTAAAAATTAAATTAATAAAAAAATATATTTTTTCTTTATGAAACAAAAAGCACTAAAATGTAAAAAAAATTAAATTGAAAAGAAATTTTAATAAAAAAAGAAAAAATTAATAAGTCTCTAAAAGTTAAATGAAATTAAAAGAAAAAATATGTTTATTTTTAAGACAATAAAATCTAAGAACAAAACGAAAAGTAAACCAAAAAGGACAATAAAATTTAAAAACTAACTTAAAAAAAAGAAAAAAAAATTAAAATAAAGAAAAATAATAATTGAAATAAGAAAAAAAACTGGACCTCGGACCTTTTGAATGGGACACTGGTGTTTTGCTCACTCGGCCATTGCAACTATCGGAGCAGCAAAATGATATACAAGTGGTTTCTGTGAAAAGAGCTTTTTACCATGAAAGTTGACAGGATAGTTTTTCTGAAAGACTTTGGTGCCAGAATATAGAAAGTCTTTCCAACCATCTTACGTACTGTCTTTCAGTTTTCTTACAAAATACTTTCAACTATCTTAGCCAGAATCGCCAGAATCGCCTTGTAAGCTTAATGAGAAATGTGTCGAATAACTTTCCGACAAATTTTCCTTTAAGCTTCCGGGAACAGCCGGAATCATATCCGCATGCCTATAATATATAGTATTTTTAATTGCACCAGAGATGCCAGATCAAAATAAAACAAATAAATTTTTGGTTCCATTCACGGATCGAATCAGAACTAAAAAATCTACAAAAAACAGAATCGAAAGTTCCCGATTTATCGTCCAAACACTTGGCAAACGAGTAAGCGGCAAACTATTAAAATTATTAGATTTATGCGCCAATCAGGCTGCATACAATGCGGCTATTTGATCGAAAGCTAAGTAGGTGGGTGGTCAAATCGTAGATAAGGTCAAGGAGAGATTTTCACTGTACTCGTGGATGTGAGACAATATACCCGACGATATCTAAATTTTATTCGCACAAAGCAATCGAATTCCTGAATGGTAGCCGACAAACCCTGCAGAGCTTTCAACGCAATAAAAGAATTTTTTCGGTCGCATGGGTTCTAGGCCAACGCGGCGTAAAGGGGAACTATAAAGACGAACAACTGACGTGGGTCGGCACAAAGCTTATCGAAAGGAACATATAAGGCTTAAGTGATGTAAAATCCACGATAAATCGCTTAGTTGAATAAAAAATGACCTTCCAAAATGTAGACTTTTCAATATTTTTCCTTTTTTGACCCACCTATTGTTTCCCCCAGTATGCAACAAAAAGAGTCAACATTTGTTAAAATGTTGCGTCCCTATTTATACTCGCGCCACTGTATTCCAAAAAGTAGCGTAGTGTAACTTACATTTTGTGCGCACCCTCTACGGCTTAGAATACGCTAATTGTAATAAATGACAGACCATATTCCGTGCTAATAGCAATCACGCGCTGAGGCAGATATGTAATAACTGCTTAAGAGAAGTAAACGTTTCAATCGTGCATATGTAATATTAGCACAAATAAAGCTAATTTATGTTTAAGCCACGCGCGCCATCAACACAAATAAAACCACACAATCTGCCGCTGGTGTCAAAATTATGCGACCTTTGCGGCCAACGCCACATGGATGCTGCACGCTTTCGTTGGAATCACACCAAAGTATGATGTTTGCTAAAAAGAAGAGAAGGAAAATAAAAGAATAATGCTCGAAAATGTAGCAGTGCCACTTTGGGCTACCACTAAAGGTGTTAGGGTTAGAGATAAAGCCGTATAACATTTAGCCAAAGTGGCAAAATTATCTGCATGGCTGTGGCACACATTGGCATAAATTTTGCACTCATCTAGATGCCAATTGTATACTTAACCTATTAAAATGCCATGCATCGAGCGGATAAGCACAGAAATAGAAATAAGTAGGAACGAAAAATTCACAAATATAGAAAAATGCAGACACACACAAATGTGGATGCTGGAAATTGGTTGGGTGGTGAGTTGCACATTCGTAGCATTGGCAACACCGTACGACAAAAACCAAAAAAAAAAACTTCATAACACACGAAACATTGAATTTACTCGTGAAGCTATGTGTCAAATAAAGCAAAACTGCGCTTTTAGTTTTTCTCTCGGGCGCTAGACTTTTTTTAAGGCTTTGAAATTTAGAAGATTTGATTAACTCAAAAACTTATGTATTTAAAACGTTCAGGTCAACGTAGAATAATAATGTGTGGGTACCGAATGAAACAGAAAATTCCTTAGAACTAAAAAAAAATCAAGCTTCTTGACTCACAAGGACGAAAAAGTATTAACAATGCCCTTTTAAATAATTTTATTTTTTAAGCTAATCAAGTTAGAAAGATGAAATTAATCCTTAAAACATAATATTTTCAAAAATAAATATTGAGAATTTTCAATGAGAGGCAAGGATAAAATTTTAAAAAGACAAATAATTTCATTGGTATTTAAAATGGCATTTTTCTAAATTTTATTTTTTTAAGCTACGGGTTATACATCTTTGGGCGATCGAAGTGGGGTTTATTAACAACGCAGAAAAGGCAGATCTAATAATCCGCACAGGAAAATACAACCGAACTGGTCTAAGCCTAAGCTGGATGGAGTCAGCCTCCAGGTGAAGCAAAGGGCCAAGTACCTTAGAATAATACTCGATAGTAAGATGTTGAGGCGCCTCAGTGTGGCACTCTATGCGTGCAAAAGTATGATGGGCAGCACCTGGACCTTCTTACCTTATCTTTCTCGCTGCATCTTCACGGCGATAGTCAGGCCGATATTTCGTGGTTTGGTGGACAGGAATGGAGCAGGAAGGTACGAATGATCACCATGACAGAGGAACTAACTAACGACCAACGGCAGAAATTTACACCTTGTTGCATCCCTTCCGTTTTACCTAAGAACATTGCGTCAAAAACTGTTACCAGGTTTTATGCTACAGGTCAGTTTGCGTGTACGTCTTACGGTCACAGTAGTATAGCGTCAACTTTACTTGGACGAATTGACTATATGATCCCGAATCTACACATTGGCACGAACTTCGAGGCCACAATAGAGGTCGGAAGTTGGCGTGATGGCATAAGAAGACCTGGTTCGCTGAACTCCAATACAGACGGATCGAAGATGGAAAAGGCGTCCTCAACAAATCCTATAAGCTGCCGAACTACTCCAGCATTTTAAAGACAGAGGTGTTTCCATAAAGAGGGTTACGTCGCGGGTTCCGACAGGCTTGCAGAATAGGGTGCTTTGTCGGAAACGATGCTGATAGAGAAGGTGCCGATTTTCCTCCAAGCGATTAAATGAGAGCTCGACATGTACATTATCCGGATACTTCAATGCAAAAATATCGGCTGAAAATTTAAAAAGTTACGGTTTTTTAAATCGGCACTTGCCACGATTGTGAAATTCACGTATTCTAACTCGGAAACACCGATCACAACCATTTTATATTTTTTTCTTGATTTATGTTCTTTGAATGTACGAAAAATTTAAGCCCTACGCCTCCTCCTTCTAATTTTCTCCAAAAAAATTTATGGAGCTGAACCACTGTGCGCTTAACTTATCTAACCTAATAAAGTTAAAAGGCAGAGAATCTAGTGCACATAGAGATTTCAGTGTACATATTAGTCCTTAGCATAAATTTTTTCAAAAATACCTATTGGAAAAAAAGATTTTCAAAGCCTTGTTCACCGAGAATTTTATTTTATTCAATTCTGTGGAATAGTTTGTTGCATTTGGTAACCATATTGTTATTCTACATTGCACTGAATTTTTTAAATAATTTGTGAATATATCGACTCTTTGAAATTTCAAAGTCCCTAAAAAAAACACGCTGATATCAGAGAGAGAAAAACTAAATACACATTTTTGCCATTTTGGTCCTTTAACTTTTGTGTGAGTAAAATGGACTGTTACACGGTGTAATATGCACAGCTGGCATTCTCATTGTCCGCCACAGACATGCCGTATAATACATATTTTTATAAGTGTTGTTTCGGAGGTTATTTAAAGCAGACACCCCGACGCACACAGCCACACACATCAGCACACCACTCGAAGATCTTGGCATTGCCATAACCTAAAGCTGTCTATTGCAAAAGAAAATATGCACAAGTGGAGCACGAACGCTTGGCTGCTTCCGCTGCAGTCAACACTTATTCAAATGGCAACAACGTTTTGGCACCTATTCAACTCATATTTCCAAGAAATCTACACACACACCTCTTCTTCATGCTCCTCAACTCAACAATGCCAGCCGCCCAAAATGGATGCTACCAGAAAAGACACTGCAGCCATTAATTTCATTTGAACGAATTTCATTTCCTTGCTTCAACAGAGTGCGACATTTTTTCGGCTTTCTTTTGTAAATTTTTTGTTTTGGGCCAATCGCAACAAAAAAATCGTGTAAAAGTCATATGAAAGCTTTCGACAGCTCGGAAATATACACAGCGTACAAGGGCGAGCAGCAGCAGCAGTAATCGAAAAAAAAATAATTGAAATCACGACAAAAGGCAATATATAGTGCAAGTATGCAACATGAAAATGGTCTATGCCATGCACTCTGACTGTGCCAGAGGCTGCGGCAGTTCAAGCGCCGACCAACCAGCAAAAGCACTGCAATGCAAACACCTCCATTGAGCGACCGACCGGAGCGCATAACTATATCGGCTCAGCTCATATGCGAATTCCGGTGAGCCATGAAAAAAAGTGCGAAAAACATCCAATATACACTAGGCATATAACTTTTTACAATTTTTGCAAATACGAAAAACGGCATACCATAGTCGAATAGAGCATAAAAAAGTATGAACCCCCATTATTTTTTTTTTTGCGAAATTGCAAAAAAGTTTCCGCGAAAAACGAAATTACTTTTTTATCAGAACTGCTGAAAAAAAAACAAAAAAAGTTTTGTACAGTGTACACGTTTTTCTTCATAATAATAGATATTTATTTAACTAATAATCTTCCTATTATTCCAAACGCCTTTTAATGGACCTAAGGGAAGTGCCCCACCCACAACCATACATACAACCAGTGTGATACAGCGATACAACCAGTGTGAATACTGGCAGACACCATGGTGTTGTCACTCGCCTACAAAATTTTTTGAAATCCTTTTCATTGCCTGATCCACAGTATATTGGTTGTCAACATCATGTGCTAGATTTGATGTTAAAACATGTCATGGATGAGCTTTTAGAGGGAAAAACATCATCGCCCAATATTTCATACAATTTTATTCCAAATTTAATAGAAAATTACGATGATCTAAAAAAAGAGTATGAACAAAATAAAGAGTGTATTAAGGTTAAAAGCATTAAATGGCGAAATGACATGCAATACTTATATGAATTGGTCGAATGTTTTAAATACTTCGAGAAAAATGAACGTTTTCCCTACATAAAATTTAAAGCAATACCAGCACTCAGTAATGCCCGTTGGAATTCTAGAGCTATTTTGGCACTTTTAGCCTTTATACTTATTCCTGAATATCGTTTGCAATTATATCCTATTTGTAAGTTTGTGTGCGGTGCTTGGAGCGAAATCTGGTTTTCCGATCATACTTTCGACAAAAATAATTTCGCCACACTACAGAAATCATTGGCCGGCTTCACAAAAGCAAATGAATGTTATCTCAGACATTGGGTAAATAAACCATCAGCTATTGAGGAAGTTCAGCGAAGTAACATCTGCGCAGAGCGTGCAATTAAAATTGTGCAAGACATTTTACCATTGTGTAAATCATCACATACTTTAAACTTAAAACTTATTTCATATAACAATTGACAAAAATGTAAAAATAAAAATATTAAAAAAAATTAATAAAAAAATCTGACTTTTTTTAGAAATCCATTTTTGCGCGGAACGTTTTTGAACCGAAATCACCTAAAAAAGTGATATTCATTACTTGTACAATATTTGCCACCACGTGGTGGTATGCTAAATTTTTCGTCAACATTTGTTATATGCCTAATATACACATAAGTCAAACACAATGCCAGCGTGCTGTGCCAGTGCAACGTGCTACACTTGCGGCATGCAACGCATTCGTTGTTGACAATGCGGTATTGGCTCGATAATAAACGCGCATACGCAGGCACACATAGCGGCACAAATATGCATAAACTTGCAATTGATTGCAAAATTTTTATGAAAGAGTTTTTTTTCGCCATTTTTTCACAGTTTTTTCCTACTGCTGCTGTTGCCAACGGAGTGTGCGTATTTATGAGCTGTGGCATATGCTCGACGACAGCAAGCGCGCGCACACATTTGTTTATGCGAAGGCAATCACAGCGAATTTATGTGCGTATAAAGGTGTTAACATATATGGTGTGAAAATTTTTTGGCTGCTACAATGAAGGACCACACATACATTTACAAATATCAAATATGTAGAAGCCACCACCACACCACAAGCGGCAAAAACAATATATGTATGTATGTATTATGTAACAAGAGGCAAGGCCTGCTATGTTGCCATGGCGTATGAGTGATATATTGTATTAAAACTTGCTACATATATGTACGTTAGTGTGGTCCCACAACCCCTACGTCGATGCTACAATAGTAGGGCTACCAGACGTTCTGGTTTTCCAGGATTTGTCCTGATTTAGACAAATTGTCCTGGTGTCCTGGTCCACACTTAAATTGTCCTGGTTTTTTGATGAAGGTGAATGCACACACTCCTCTAATTTCTAACAGATTTTGCTATGAAAAAAAGGTTAAGCTTTCTGTCAAATTGATATCGAAAAGTTTTTCTAAAATGTTGAATATCTGGTGAGCTTACCTTCTTTCTGTTTAATTTATTTGGTTAAAGTCTCAATTTTTTCAGGCAAATGCCTAAAAAGTTAAAGCTGAGGGGTGATATTGAAGTACTACCCAGAAGGTAATTTCAGGAGCTAAAATCTTATCAAAAAGGCATTTATTTCCTTTCTCCTTCATTTTTTGTATGGAGTGGCACAAATTGAAGGGTTCTGCTTTCGCTACTCAAAAAATAGCTTATAGAAGGGCTTTTGTAGGACACCTTTTATGTGATACCTTTGACTATAGTAGTATCGATTTGAAGTATTAGATGAAAAGAATTAATTTTAGTTTTTCCAGTTTCTATAAAGGAATCTGAAGTTTGCACGCTGTGCGCTACGCCTTAACGGTCTGCAATTGGGACCAAAATTTATATGTGATATCTATGACCGTGGTATTACCGATTGAGGAGCAGAGACTTAAAAACCATTAATTTGATTTTTTTTAAGACCACCCTAATGTGCATACGCTCACTCCATTATATTTATGTCCATACACCCAAGATTTTTTTTTTTAATATTCACTATGTTTTACAAGGCCTAATATTTTGGTTATTTTTGTCCAGAAATATGATGATATGATATAAATCAAAGTTTAAAACTGTATACAAAATTAAGGAAAGTTTTAAACTTTTTACCACTTTTTACTTTTTTTTTAATTTCGGGTATGCAGTTGTGTAGCCCATTCTAATTTAGTATAACTATGTACAAATTTTAAGTGGCTAAGAAATCGCCTTGATTTTTAATAATTCTTTTGCTGACAGCTGTGACGTATTTTCTGCCATATTTATGGGAGGTTCCATGAGAAACGGAATCTTAGTGCAAAAATATTTTTCTTATAAAACTAGCAAGTTAAATGCTGTTTTTAGCGAGTTCTTGATTTTTAGCATTATGTAACTCTTGCAGCAAATGAGCAATATGCACATCTGTATGTATGCACTTTTCACTTGAATGTGCCTTTAAAAATATCACGTATTTTATAAACATACCCACGTTTAACTTCAGCAGCTGTGACTCCGACACAGCCCGCGGGTCAAGGCGAAGGTTCTTGGCTGATCTTGTTATGTTATTTTTTATTTGATTTTTTTTTTTTAAGTTGGTCGAGCTGGTCTAATGTATGATTAAAATACATACAGAAATTCTTCCTGAGGCAGTCACCGCTCTTCACACGCTGAATTGACTTCAGTATGTGTACCTTACGTTTTTATATCAATAAATTTTTTTTTGAATAATCGTTATGCTGATATTGTATTTGAACATTCACACATAGAAATTTCATTGTTTGTTAACTTGTATTAGCTGATTTTTTTCACCTTCCTTGTGCATACATACGCTTTTGTCTTTTATTGAGCATTTTTTCCAGCGGCGCAATAATTCTCGCACTTGAGTGCGCATAAACTCCGCGCCATGAGCTAAGGCATTCAGCGAGGTGCTCTCCTCAAATGAAATGCACAAAATCGTTCGGCCATAATGGTAAAAAATATTCAAAAAAATTTTATAAATAACCAAATGAAATATTTATGGCGCAGAAGTATTTGAAGTATAGTACGAAAATCCTCTTAAATCTTCAGCTGTGTTAGAAAGGAATATTGGCATAAGAATGGCGGCCTAAATATTTGTATTCATAAATTTAAAATTTTTTATGATTTGTATTTTGAGTCGAATTTCATAATTTAAATTTTCAAAGGTGTTAGTTCTATTGACCTTGATTTGACAAAATGTAATGCCTTCCATTTAATAAAGTATGATTGGGTTCACTCCATGGTAAAATTATTACAGGTATTGTCTTCCCAGAGAGCGCATATTCCGATCTGCCTTATGTATTTGAAGAGCATCATAGCTGCGTACACACTAAAAGGTTTACTGGTTTACTGGTAGGGAAAAGTTATAATTTTTGTAAATCATATGTGCACGCGTTTTTCTTGCAGAGAACTTATTTAATTTGCCAAAGCCGAAAGAATAAACATTTTCATGAGGCCGTTTTTACAGTGACGAGTTAACTCTCATTGCGCAGTTAACTACAGGCTTTCAGTACAAAAATTTAAAGTTAACTACGAAATTTGAGTTAACTCCCCACTGTGAGAACGGCACTCATATTATGTTCACGTTGAGCCATTAACTCGAGTTTATATATATATGTAATCACAAGTGGGCGTGGCTACGCCCATATTCCATAAATTTATAATATCTTTTATTAATTTTCGTCTAAAAATCATTGAAAATATCAATTTTGAGTAAATAAGCTTCAGTAGTAACTAAAATATCACAGTTTTCGTATTTCTGAAAACTACCGTTATATGGGAGGTAGGCGTGGTTATTGTCCGATTTTGCCTATTTTCAATACCATCCGTTCTACGCAGAAAAGACACAAAGTACACATACCAAGTTTCGTTAAGGTATCTCAAATTTTACTTGAGTTATCGTGTGCACAGACGGACGGACGGACAGACAATCACCGCTTAATCGATTTCTCTTTCCTTCTGATCATTTATGAAGGCATTTGTCTATATTTATCTCGATTCGTTTTGCCTGTTACAAACAACCGTTATGAGAACAAGGTTATAATACCCTTTTTCAAAGTGCTTGGGAGCCTACCAATTCGAGAAGTTAGAGGACATCTCATAATTAGAGCTGGAATCAGTGTTGCCACACATGGGCTTTTCCTACCAAACTGATAGGTTTGTTTCCATTTGGTAGGTTAGTAGGCTAGATTGGATTTTAGTAGGTTTCGCGATACTAAAAATAGAAAATATTTATCTGCAAACATTTTAGCAACCTTGTTTACAGTAATATATACTGGTACACTGCAAGGACTTGCACATAAACTTACGGAATTCCACCACTAGTGTCCCATTTATGGGATTCTCGTGTTAAAGAAAACACATCACAGCATAATGGTAACGTTGTCGTTGCTTTCTCTCTCTCTATCTCTCTCTATCTCTCTCTCTCTCTCTCTCTATCAACAGCACTTTCATATGTTGATACGGACGGCAGGTACGCAAGGGCGCTCCGTCGATGGCTGGTTGAGCTTTAACTCTGGATAAAAGGCTCAATGGAAACTCATATCTCTCGAATGTTACCAATAAGGCTACAAGGACGTTTTATGCCTATCAGAGGCTTCATGGTAAGGCTTGTAGAATACAACCCAAACTAACGTATTGCTATTTCAATACGGTAGTAAAACCCGTTGTTACATATGCAACACTGACCTGGTGGCCAAAAGCTAAGCAAGTAAACGCTGTTGACACCTTGAGCAGTTGCACCGACTGGTCCGCGTAGCCATCTCAGGAGCTATACGCACCTGTCTTTGGTGTCTTTACGGGCATTTCTCCTTTGTATATTCTGATTGAAAAAGAGACCTTCTGGGGCGCCCTGTCGCTGCCCAATACGATCAGCATGAGAAGTGGAGATCTTCGGGGTCATTTGGAGGTCCTCAAGCCATTCCTGGATGGTCCCAAGTTATACTATAATAACTATGATTGACGAAGGTGCCAAGTATGGTATAGCGATGGATTCAAGATGGATGACGGGAGTATTGTGGCAGACGTACTTGGACCAAGATTCCAGGAAAAATTGCCAATGGGTTTATCCATCATATTCCAAGCGGAAGTATTCGCAATCGAAGTTTGTGTTCGCGAATGTCTTCGTAGAAGGACAAATGGGGCCAGAATAGATATTATTACCATAGTTACGCAATTCTAAAGGTCTTTAGACTCTTTTTAAACAGTATTAAGGCTTGTGGGCAGCTGTAAAACTTTTTTTAACCCCCTGGGAGCCTACAATTGCGTGACGATGTGGTAGGTTCCTTGACATGAAGAGTTGGAAGGCAACGAAACGGCTGACGGTCTCGCAAAGCATGGAAACCCCACGTCTCACGAATTGCAGACTAATACACTTTGGGAACGTTTGTCTTCTCCATCCAAAATTTAGATCATGGCACCCGCCAAAGTGCTTAACTTCTTAAATAGTCTAAGTTGGCAGTGATAACAATTAGGGTTTTGAAAAATAGATCATCTTAGGTCGTAGCGGGAGTAGTACCGACGTAATAATAATATGTACAGTAAACCCCGCTTACTGTATGTGTAAAATGTAAAGAAACATACATTTGTATGTTTAAGTCTGTAGAGTAAAATCAATTGTTATACGCAGTTAATTCGTTTTTATTTTACTAGCTCTGATTTGGCTATACTAAATGTTATGTTATATAAATTTTTAATAAACTTGGCATTGAACAAAAAAAATAAAAACTCAAACACATTTTTGGTAGGGCTTGGTTGGTTTTGGTAAGATTTTTTGGTAGGAAAAAAAATTTGTCCGTGGCAACACTGCCTGAAATTACTATTGAAATTCGCAAAAAGTGTTCACATCCTTTGTGATGTTTACTTTAACGCGTAAAATCGAGTCCTGTCTATGTGCGCCTCAACGCCCGCCAGATTAACCTAACCTAATTTAGGAATTATTTAATGTGCATATAAGCATTTTTAAGCAAACGGTTTTTGTCTACACCGTCTCATACATGTCATATGACGACACGGGTTCAATTTGGTTCAAAACAAGATGAAAAGAGGGTCAGTTCATATTGCATATGGTAACGGACTTAAAAAAAATTTAATTATCTAATATGCACGATTGGTTTTTATTGTTACTTGTTACCAATAGAGTCATTCATGTTTTGACAATGTGTTTATCACTGTTACATTTTGTAAAAAAAAAAAATTCTATTAATTCATGATTACTTCTTCATATATGACATTTTGATGGTTTTCTGTCACTTCTTATTTTATTTAAAGAACACAAGTGTATTACACTCGGTATACAGCAAGACGCTGACGGAAGTGTAAGCGGTTCGAAAGACACGCCCTTTAGCAGTTAGTTAACGTACATATAAGAATTTTTAAGTAAGCGGTTTTTGTTTTACAGCCTCTTACACATGATGTATTTTGCATTGCCATATGGCAACACGTGGTCGGTTAAATTTTTTCGAAATTTTGTTTGTTTGTTTTTAACACAAATGAGAAAAAATTTTACGTTTTACTTAAAAATTACCCCCCAATATTAAGAAGTGTAATGAAGCTTAGGTAAGTATATATTTTGTTTTGTTTTCGCTGACTATACTTAACTTCTAATTACCTTTTTAAAAAAAAATACAAAATTATAAAAGAGTAATTTAAGGTTTGAACATTTTTTTAAAAAATTTGTATAAAGTTGGAAAGTACAATTTTTGGAATTTTTGTTGTAGTATAAGCCATAATTTCATATAGAATTATTTTCAAGAGGCTTCTCTGAACCCCTGTATCGAAGGAGAAAGGTCATTGATATCGTTGGTCTTTGTTATTTTTTTTTCTACCCGCCTTAAATTCGAATTTCTTTAAATTTTCATAGATTTTCTAGGACAAAGCATAGTTCAATATGCATCAATTGAGCCAAAATCGAATGTCGACTCTGCAATTTTTTTAGTCTATTTACGGATCGAATCGGACCTAAACAAGTAAGAGCAGCGCTGTCTTCGGCTATGCCGAAGGCTTCATACCTTTCATGAACGTCTGAAAATTTTACTTTAACAAATTACTGTATTTGAAAAAAATTATATATTCACAGCATACATAAATAGAGGAGATACATATATAAAAAGTTATATCTAAACAATCAGAGGTATGGAATATATACCTTATATAGCACCAATCTAAGTTATTTTCACTGCTGTGTAATTGTAAACCGGTAACACATTTAATGGGTTTAGCTTCCTACATAGAGGAGATATATCGCAAAAACTGGTATCTGAACAATAAGTGGTGTAAGAAATAAAGCTTATACAGCATAGATTTTGAAGATTTTCTCAGTAGACTTTGTATTATTATTTATAAAATAGCTTACGAAATTTATCGGTTTTATCTGTCCAAATAAGGGAGTTTTACAGTAAAACCCCATATCTGAACAATCAGTTGTATGGATGCAATAAATAGGTTATAGTGACCCGATCTTTGTTATTTTCACTGTAAGTATTCTGTTAATAATTAGTGAAAATAGAGCGAATTTTCATGTTCCCAACTGCATAAATGGAGAAGTTATGGCAAAATATCTCATATCTGAACAATCAGTTGTATGGAGGCTATAGGTTATAGCGACCCGATCTTTGCCATTTTCACTGAAAGTATTTTTTTGATAATGAGTGACAACAGTGCAAAATTTCATGTTCCTAGCTGCATGAATGGAGAAGTTATAACGAAAAATCTCATATCTGAACAATCAGTTGTATGGGAGCTACATATGTATATGTTATAGTAGTCCGCTTCTTCCGGTTCCGACAAATGATTAATTCATTATAAAAATACACCCACTTACCAAATTTAATCCTGATGTCTCGAAAACTGAGAGACTAGATTTCATACAAACAGACGGACAGGCAGACAGACAGACGGACAGACGGACATGGCTAAATCGACTCAGCTCGACGTTCTGATCATTTAAGTATAAATTTTAATGGGTCTATCTCTTCTTATTCTGGTACTTACAAACATCGGACCAAAGTTATAATACCATTTCATGCTCATGAAAGGTATAAAAATCTACGAAAATTCGAATCGGAAGGACTCGATTAATCGATCTTCGATTTAATTGATTTAAAACGGCATCTCTAATATCAAGGAGCCTCAAACAACTACTGGTACGATGATAGATGTCACGAAGCTGCAGAGGAGGCATGTCGCAACGGAGCTGTGCAGGATCGGTGCAAGTAGCAGAGAGGTTCCGAAATATGGGAAATTAAGAACTAGAAAAAGTTCATACTCAAAAAATTATGTAGAATTTCAAAGTAAAATATTTTATATATTTCAACAGATTTATAAAAATTTAACGCAATGCTTCACCACAGATATATTCAAAAACTGCTCAATAACCAGATTGGCTTTTTATATATGCAAACAAGTGGAAAAATTAATTTAAATTATTTGCGACGAAATCAAAATTTTTTCTTACAAATTTATTTTTCGCATTGTTCCTACTTTAAGCTCGTGTGATGATTGCAAGTATGCGTTTTTATCAAAAATTATTTTTGGTTTGGGTTAGCTTGATATTTTTCTATGCATCTGCGTAATTACTATTTCAGAATTCGCTAATCCGTTTTTTACTACTTTTGAAGTACCAGCTTTTTCAGCATCGGCTAAAAAGGCGACCATATTACGTAAAAGAATAAAGCCCACCGTCAATACCTATGGCTTTAGCCCTGGAAAATCCGCCATAGATAAAGTATCCACCATTCGCCAAATCGTGAAAAAGACCCATGAAAGGATTGACACTCACAACTCTTTGTCGATTTCAAAGCCAAAGCACAAAAATAAGTTGTTTTATGTCGCGATGTCTGGATTTGGTACCCCCGCGAAACTTATACGACTCTGTAAAAACCGATAAGAAATACCACCAGCTTCATCAAAATTGGGAATGTCCTCTCCGAGCCGTTTTATAGCAAACGATTTTTCAGGCAGGGCGACGCACAGTGTATCGACTATATAGAGTCAGGTTGAAATAATATTTAACGTGCACCCACTTCGCTGAAACTTGACATGTGCTCTAATCTTTCTTAGGAAATATGGAAAAAATTTGATAACTACCACGCCCTTCACTCTTGTGGGCGGAAACATTAAACTTCATCCGATTTCGTTGAAATTTAGTTTGTGCTCTCTCTTGTATTAGAAAAACCTTAATATAAGATATGGGGAAGATTTGATTACTAGAACATTTACAACTCGCAAAAAATTTGAGCCCATTTATAAAACTTTGATAAAGTTTTGGTTAATTTTTGTTTTCTGCTTTCCACTCTCAGAAATGCAAAGGATATATTTAAAAATAACGTAGGTTTAAGTACTCTCGATTCTCCCAATTTTGGAGAGATTCTTCCAACGTTTGAAAAATTCTTTGCGCAAAATAACGCAAAAATAAGGAGAAAATCGAAATATTAATAAAATCCAAAGTTGCGTATATTTGCAAAGTCGCACGAAATGGTCCAACTATATGCTCGGAAACTACATGAAATTCTTAAAAAAATGCGCCGAATTTCAAGATCTGACGAACCGGTACTCATATTCTTTTTCGCTTATAATTTTTAGCATGCACATTTCCAAGTGAATTTTTGGATAAAAAAAAATTGAAAAATACCAAACAAATGATAAATACCTTCACGTGAATAATCAATGACATTTAGCGAAATGATTACAGTCGGAAAAAACTCACTTGCTTCTATGGCTTCGGCGCCGAACGCGCCTAACCTTTTTAGTCGATATCGCGCCGATTTAAATATTTCTTTGGAAAAAAGAGGGGGTGTGAGTAAATTATGTAAATGTTTGTATTTATGTCGTCTACTATCACCTCGACTTTTTTCCACCTGCCTCCATATAATCGAAACACTCTGCGAAGTCATTTCGAATGAATCCTTTAATCTGATATGGGAGAAGATATAATAAGGGCCGCAAAACTTATTCGTACAGATAAAAGCTAATACATACAAGAGCGTACCACTACTAACGTATGCCCATGATATCGACATCGTTGGTAAAAAAAAGTTTTGAGTGGATCACACGCGTGGCTGAAATCATACTTTTATTAGCCGTATAGCTCCCCATAACACATAAGATTCAACCTTAATCTTAATCCTCGTACTCATCTTTATTTTCATCTTCATATTCACCCTCATCTAAATTTTTATCTTCGGCTTCATCGTCGTCTTCTTAATCTCAATCTTAATTCTAATCTTAAACTTAGTTTTAAATTTAATCTTAATCTTACTTATACCCTCAACCGATCGCAAACAAGTTTCACTTGAAAAGTGCAACGCCTGTTCTGTTTTTTTTTTTTT
>NW_023458560.1:22385597-22397216 GCF_013731165.1 Rhagoletis pomonella
ACAACGAATGCGTTGCATGCCGCAAGTGTAGCACGTTGCACTGGCACTGCACGCTGGCATTGTGTTTGACTTATGTGTATATTGGCACTTTTTTTCATGGCTCACCGGAATTCGCATATGAGCTGAGCCGATATAGTTATGCGCTCCGGTCGGCGCGCGCTCAATGGAGGTGTTTGCATTGCAGTGCTTTTGCTGGTTGGTCGGCGCTTGAACTGCCGCAGCCTCTGGCACTGTCAGAGTGCATGGCATAGACCATTTTCATGTTGCATACTTGCACTATATATTGCCTTTTGTCGTGATTTCAATTAGTTTTTTTTCGATTACTGCTGTTGCTGCCGCTGCTGCTGCTGCTCGCCCTTGTACGCTGTGTATATTTCCGAGCTGTCAAAAGCGATTTACACGATTTTTTTCTTGCGATTGGCCTAAAACAAAAAATTTACAAAAGAAAGCCGAAAAATTGTTGCACTCTGTTGAAGCAAGGAAATGAAATTCGTTCAAGTGAAATGAATGGCTGCAGTGTCTTTTCTGGCAGCATCCATTTTGGGCGGCTGGCATTGTTGACTTGAGGAGCATGAAGAAGAGGTGTGTGTAGATTTCTTGGAAATATGAGTTGAATAGGTGCCAAAACGTTGTTGCCATTTGAATAAGTGTTGACTGCAGCGGAAGCAGCCAAGCGTTCGTGCTCCACTTGTGCATATTTTCTTTTGCAATAGACAGCTTTAGGTTGTGGCAAAGCTAAGATCTTCGAGTGGTGTGCTGATGTGTGTGGCTGTGTGTGTCGGGGTGTCTGCTTTAAATAACCTCCGAAACAACACTTATAAAAATATGTTATTTATACGGCATGTCTGTGGCGGACAATGAGCATGCCAGCTGTGCATATTACACCGTGTAACAGTCCATTTTACTCACACAAAAGTTAAAGGACCAAAATGGCAAAAATGTGTATTTAGTTTTTCTCTCTCTGATATCAGCGTGTTTTTTTTTAGGGACTTTGAAATTTCAAAGAGTCGATATATTCACAAATTATTTAAAAAATTCAGTGCAATGTAGAATAACAATACGGTTACCAAATGCAACAAACCATTCCACAGAATTGAATAAAATACAATTCTCGGTGAACAAGGTTTTGAAAATCTTTTTTTCCAATAGGTATTTTTGAAAAAAATTTATGTTAAGGACTAATATGTACACTGAAATCTCTAGGTACACTACAATCTCTGCCTTTTAACTTTATTAGGTTAGATAAGTTAAGCGCACAGTGGTTCAGCTCCATAAATTTTTTTGGAGAATACTAGAAGAAGGAGGCGTAGGGCTTAAATTTTTCGTACATTCAAAGAACATAAATCAAGAAAAAAATATAAAACGGTTGTGATCGGTATTTCCGAATTAGAATACGTGAATGTCACAATCGTGGCAAGTGCCGATTTAAAAAACCGTAACTTTTTCAATTTTCAGCCGATATTTTTGCATTGAAGTATCCGGATCATGTACATGTCGAGCTCTCATTTAATCGCTTGGAGGAAAATCGGCACCTTCTCTATCAGCATCGTTTCCGACAAAGCACCCTATTCTGCAAGCCTGTCGGAACCCGCGACGTAACCCTCTTTATGGAAACACCTCTGTCTTTAAAATGCTGGAGTAGTTCGGCAGCTTATAGGATTTGTTGAGGACGCCTTTTCCATCTTCGATCCGTCTGTATTGGAGTTCAGCGAACCAGATCTTCTTATGCCATCACGCCAACTTCCGACCTCTATTGTGGCCTCGAAGTTAGTCAATTCGTTCAAGTAAAGTTGACGCTATACTACTGTGACCGTAAGACGTACACGCAAACTGACCTGTAGCATAAAACCTGGTAACAGTTTTTGAAGCAATGTTCTTAGGTAAAACGGAAGGGATGCAACAAGGTGTAAATTTCTGCCGTTGGTCCTTAGTTCCTCTGTCATGGCGATCATTGGTACCTTCCTTTTACTGCTCCATTCCTGTCCACCAAACCATGAAATATCGGCCTGACTATCGCCGTGAAGATGCAGCGAGAAAGATAAGGAAAGAAGGTCCAGGTGCTGCCCATCATACTTTTGCACGCATAGAGTGCCACACTGAGGCCCTTTGCTTCACCTGGAGGCTGACTCCATCCAGCTTGGGCTTAGACCAGTTCGGTTGTATTTTCCTGTGCGGATTATTAGATCTGCCTTTTCTGCGTTGTTATTAAACCCCACTTCGATCGCCCAAAGATGTATAACCCGTAGCGTAAAAAAATAAAATTTAGAAAAATGTCATTTTCAATACCGATGAAATTATTTGTCTTTTTAAAATTTTATCCTTGCCTCTCATTGAAAATTCTCAATATTTATTTTTGAAAATATTATGTTTTAAGGGTTAATTTCATCTTTCTAACTTTATTAGCTTAAAAAATAAAATTATTTAAAAGGGCATTGTCAAGACTTTTTCGTCCTTGTTAGTCAAGAACCTTGATTTTTTTTTAGTTCTAAGGAATTTTCTGTTTCATTCGGTACCCACACACTATTATTCTACGTTGACCTGAACGTTTTAAATACATAAGTTTTTCAGTAAATGAAATCTTCTAAATTTCAAAGCCTTAAAAAAAGTCTAGCGCCCGAGAGAAAAACTAAAAGCGCAGTTTTACTTTATTTGACCCATAGCTTCACGAGTAAATTGAATGTTTCGTGTGTTATGAAGTTTTTTTTTTGGTTTTTGTCGTACGGTGTTGCCAATGCTACGAATGTGCAATTCACCACCCAACCAATTTTCAGCAGCCACATTTGTGTGTGTCTGCATTTTTCTATATTTGTGAATTTTTCGTTCCTACTTATTTCTATTTCTGTGCTTATCCGCTTGATGCATGGCATTTTAATAGGTTAAGTATACAATTGGCATCTAGATGAGTGCAAAATTTATGCCAATGTGTGCCACAGCCATGCAGATAATTTTGCCACTTTTGCTAAATGTTATACGGCTTTATCTCTAACCCTAACACCTTTAGTGGTAGCCCAAAGTGGCACTGCTACATTTTCCAGCATTATTCTTTTGTTTTCCTTCTCTTCTTTTTAGCAAATATCATACTTTGGTGTGATTTCAACGACAGCGCGCAGCATCCATGTGGCGTTGGCCGCAAAGGTCGCATAATTTTGACACCAGCGGCAGATTGTGTGGTTTTATCTGTGTTGATGGCGCGCGTGGCTTAAACATAAATTAGCTTTATTTGTGCTAATATTACATATGCACGATTGAAACGCTTACTTCTCTTAAGCAGTTATTACATATCTGCCTCAGCGCGTGATTGCTATTAGCACGGAATACGGTCTGCCATTTATTACAATTAGCGTATTCTAAGCGTAGAGGGTGTGCACAAAATGTAAGTTACACTACGCTACTTTTTGGAATACAGTGGCGCGAATATAAATAGGGACGCAACATTTTAATAAATGTTTTTTGTAGATTTGAATTTGTAAAATTAATTTGTTTTATTTTGATCTGGCATCTCTGGTGCAATTAAAAATACTATATATCACGTCTGGTCCCGGAAACTTAAATGAAATCTGTCGGAAAATTATTCGACTCACTTTTCAAGACAGTACGTAAGATGGTTGGAAAAACTTTCTATATTCTAGCACCAAAGTCTTACAGAAAAGCTCTCCTGTCAACCTTCATGGTAAAAAGCTCTTTTTGACAGAAACCACTTTTATATCATTTTGCTCGCGCTGCTCCAATAGTTGCAATGGCCGAGTGAGCAAAGCACCAGCGTTCCACTCAAAAGGTCCGAGGTCCCGTTTTTTTTCTCTTATTTTATAAATTTTCTTTTTCTTTTTTTTTAAGTTAGTCTTTAAATTTTATTGTTTTAAAAACAAACATATTTTTTGATGTAATTTAGTTTTCAAGAACATGTCCTTTTTGGTTTACTTTTCTTTTTGTTCTTAGATTTTATTGTTTTAAATTTAAACATATTTTTTAAAATTTCATTTAATTTTTAGAGACTTATTAATTTTTTCTTTTTTTTTAATAAAATTTCTTTTTAGTTTAATTTTGTTTTACATTTTAGTGCTTTTTGTTTCATAATTATTAATTTCATTGTTCTTTTTGTTTCTTTTAATAAATTATACAACAACAACAAATTTTTGTTTCTTTTTTAATTTGGTTTTCGTTTAATTTTAGGATTTTTAGATACTGTTTTAAAGAAAGAAATATAAAGGTTTTTAGTTTCAATTCATTTTAGGAAATCATTTTGTTTTTTTTTTTAGTTTTCTTTTCTTTTAGTTTTTAGATTTTATTGCTTTAAAAACAATTTTTTTTTTGTTTCGTTTAATGTTCGTTTTGTTTAATTTTTTAGAAAATTATACGTTATTGTTATTTTGTTTTGAACTAAACTTTTTTAATTTTCAGATTTTATTGTTTTAAAAAGAAAGATCTTTTTTTAAATTTTATTTGCAGGACAATATATATTTGTATTCAATTTAATTTTTAAAAACCAATTTATTTTTTTTGTAAGTAATTTATTTTATTTTTGATTGAATTTTTGTTTAATTTTTAGATTTGTAGATGTTGTTTTAAACAGAAAACTATCTATATTTTTAATTTAGTTAAATTTTACATATTTTTTTACATTTAATTTAATGTTTAGAAACTTTTTTTTTCTTCTTATTCATTAAAAAAAAGTATTTCTTATTCTTTTTAACTAATTTTATTAAATTATACTTCTTTTAGTTCTAAGATTTTATAGTTTTTAAAGGAAATACATTTTTTTATTTGATTTTTAGGAAAACATTATTCCTTGTTTAATTGATTTTTTTTAATTTATTACTTTTAATTTTTCGATTATATGTACTTTTAATTAAAAAAATAATTTTTTTTTATTTCACTTAGTTTTTACAAACTTTTTATTTTTGTCTTCTTTTAAATTATTTTTTCTTTTTCTTTTTCATTACATTTTATTTTAATTTGTTGACGTATTCAAAGACATATTTTTTTATATAATTTAATGTTTGAGAACCAATTTTATATATTTTTTTCCTTTTTTCCAATTAATTTTTTTCATTTATTATTTAATTTAATTTCAGTTTTTATTGTTTTAAAAAGTGAAATAAATATTTTTTTCTTTTAATTTTTAGAATAAAAAGACAAGCAGAATACCGCTAAGATGTCCTCGTTAGCAGATCTTTCGAAAGACAGAAAAGAGTTTTCTTTGCAAGAATTGAGAATGGTCTTACGAAAGACATTTGTCATTCAAAAGCTGTGTTGAGTTGAAAGACAATCGCCAGGATTGCCCTGTTAATACTTATACTGACTTTGACAGTTAACTCCTTTTCATACTTCGTATTATGCGAGTTAAGACGCTCTGCTAAGCTATTTATATATCGTCGTTTAAAGTAAAAAACCTCATATCGTCGTTCTGCAAAACCGCGTAACTAGCATTTTTTGGCCACAAATTGGATTTGCTCCCAAAAGCTCTTAGCTCAAGCCTTATCCATTCGTCCTAAAATATACTCGCCAGAAATTCGATTGCTTTATAAAATAGAGAACCACTATGAAATATAAGTGTTTTTACCCTCTATAAAATAATTTATGCACCCTCACATACGCGGTTTTGCATTATGTTGTAACGCGGTTTTGTGCTTTAATTGCCGATATGTAAAACACCCTGTTTCGAGTTTCCCATTTACAAATATAACAGCAGTGTGAGAGTAGATGTCCTTGGCCTTTCTCTTCGCTAAGAAACCCCCTTGCAACTAGACAAAATATGCATGCCAAAGGATTAGTGCTTTATTGCAGTTCTGGTGAAAGTTTTTGTCGACTTTACATATATGTATGTATTCACATATTGAATTATTTACTATATGTGTACATACATACACATAAATATATGCAGTAATGTTTAACCGCGAATGAAGCAGAACCATTTACAGCAAGTATTATACAATATGTACATATGTATGTAGCTAGTAGCTGATAGTTTGTATGCGTCTGTTGAGTTGGCTTAAATATTAATTAAGCATTATGTGTGCAATGCGAGTGCTCTTTCGTGTTAATAGCTTGTGCGCGAGATACAAAACACAGAATGAAATCTACATATTTATTGTATTTTATTATGGCAGTGTGCTCAGCGTGCTGCTGGTAATATGAATATGCCACTCTGCGAATTTGTGGCACATTTAGCGGCCACTAAATGGTTTGCTGCATAGATCAAGATGCCAATCATGAACATACAAACATACGCAATATAAACATACACGTGCACGCAATAGCCGAAGTCATTAAGTGCAGTGTAAATTAAATGGCGCGACCTCGAAACGCGCAACATGCTGTATGATAAACATATATATTCTTAGGGGACGAGAAAGAAATAAGAACACTTAAGTTAGGAACTACTTACTATTTACAAGGGTATATATATGTTTATTTATCTACATATGTTTATTATCTAGATACATATGTACATTTATCTACATATATGTGTGAAACATAAAAATTCATGCAATTAATTAGGCCTGTTAATCACTTGTGTAAATATGAGAAGCTGTCAAAAGATCATAGAGATGTTTGATGCTGGAAATTAACTCATAGCCTCATTACCTTATAGCCTCAGTGACTCGATAAAATTAGAATTTTTATGATTAAGACTTGCATTATTGTGCCAATGGAGCTTCGATCAGACACACCCATGTTCACTTATTTACATCTCTGGTTTGGGCGATGATAATGACAGGAAATTTCACGAATTTGGAAATAGCTATCCTTAAAATTTGTTTTTCTCGATATTTGTGAATGAATATAATATTGTCTATTCCTATTTGGTGGGATGGTTGAAGTATAGAGTGTAACCACTACAAATATATCACAAGAGCCAAAGAAAATAAGCCAAAAAAATCAATTTAAAGCGCTTAGATAAGCACTAAAACATTAATAAATATGTATGTTTGCAAATATGCTCGAAAAATACCAAAAAAGATTTAAGAAAACTTTAATATCGTCGCCTTACAGTGTAAACCTGCTAACGACCAAAAAACATATTTTACTGTAGAGGCAAAAAACTAAATATATCTTTAACTCTTAGTCTAAGGGGCAAATCCTACATATAGTTTGTTAATCGCGCGACGTTCTATGGCCATAATCCAGAACGAATAAAAAAAATTACGTCTTTTTGGTTGGCGAATTTCTAACTTAGCAGGTTTTAGTTTTTGTATTTTCAAAATTGAAATGGATTTAGCAGGTTTTTTGTATGAATAAAATTGTTTTTATTTTATTTTGTGTGATTACGAGCTCAATTTAAATGTTAATTGAAATAGTATTACATAGATAAAAACAATTATATATATATATAAAAAATACAACAGATTTATTCTTCCGTTTATTGCAACAAAAATAGGCAGTTTATAAAACATATATTAGTAACTATACCGTGAAGTATTCCTCTCTCAAATTAATAGTACAAAGACCACATATAAGATAATTTAAGTAGGAACTCAATAATGCCAGAGAGTATGATACATATTATTCAATCGTGAGGTAAATTGTTATAGTAGGCGTGGTAATCTTCAGGAAGTAATCGTTTGCAATACTGGAAATCTCATACTTTCTGCGAGCAATCGTACGCCTACTCTCGTATAAATTCGGGAGGTGAGAAAACGGCAAGGAAACAGCTACTGGGGATTTTCTTTGTGGTATTACTTCCCATTCGTTGGAGAATCTTAGTTTGAAATGTATGTCGCCACTTGGTGTATACCGTAGGGCTCGTATATCAGTTACTTTAGCAGCATTTTTGCCGCGACCGGGACGAATGCTATTAAATAATTGAGCTGTGTTAAAGCTTTTAAAGAACGTGTAACTAAGATAAGTTACGTCATTTGGTTTTGGATTTTTTCTAGCTGATCTACATACTTCAAAGTATTCTGCAGGAACATGGATATCTCTTTTCTTAAGTGCTCGTTCGATTGTGGAATGGATATAATCAGCTTCCATTTGGGTATGGCCTACTTCAAGAAACTTTTGCTCAATAATGATATTGTTATTTATAGCTATGGATAACAAAGCATTAGCCATAATACTGTTTCGGTTTTGATATGTGCATTCATCGCTATGAAAAATTACTGTAGTTTGCTCCCCCGAACTATTATTTGGTACTACATTTTTTCCTATCAACTCTACCCACACGCTGGAAAACTCTTCTGCATTTAATCTTCCTTCTGTTTCGTTCCACAAGTAACAATAATTTCCTTAAGATATAAAAAATTAAAGCTTATTCGCTGGCTATTACCTTGGCTTAAACGCATAAAGTAATACTCTAAGATAGAACAATAATCGAGCGAAGTTGGATTTAGTAGTTGAATTTGAACTGATTGTACTTAGCAGCTTTACTCATCAAACAATTTTTGACAATTATATTTTTATATTGACTTTTTTTTTTTGCTTGCGAACTGCGGAATCGCCAACTCCTTCGAACTGCATCAAAAGGTCAATATTGCCAAAAACGGACTTAGCAGGTTTACATTCTAAGCCGACGATATTTTGTTTTTATTCAGTTTATTTCAAGGATTGAAAAATTACAATGGACAATCAAGTGCTGCCTGATATTCTCAGAGATCTATGCTTTTCGTTTTAATCTTCTTGAATATTCGTCATTCTCCAATTGAGATAAATTATTTTTAATCTCTTCAATAATATCAATGCCTTTCTAGTGGAGATAAAGCTTTGGTTTTCACTTTTAAACCAAATCTGTTTTTATGTTTATATTTGGAAACATTTCTTTAGTTCAACGAAACGCCCAAGGAAATTATCAAGAAAAATTCATTGAGCCCTAGGCACATTGAACTGGTAGCAGCGGCTGATTTAATTTGTTTTTCATATTATCTGGTCTCTAAAATGTCAAATATGTCTAATTTTTTCACTTTCTAAAATTCTAAATTGTTAAAATCCTTTTGCATGTGCAACCTTTTTCCATACGAAACAAGCGATTTAATAGCAGCGTTTGGAACATTCACCCAACTCAGCAGCACAAACGCTGATTACCAGGCCCTGCAATGGATAGATCAATGCTTCGAGAAGCAAAAAAAAATACATATTAAGAAGAAAAGTTGCAGAAATTTTTATTTTTTCCAATTTAAATTTTGGATTTTTTTTCACATAGCACACTTTAATGTAAAAGAAAAAAATTATAACAGTTTTTTTACACTTTAGATATCAGAAGCAACATCAAAATACACGAAAATATTTTTATTTGCTCTAATGCTACTTCCTGTTTGATATGACTCTATATAGCACTTTGAAGAAGTAATTTATTCAATTAGTGAACGAAAGATTTAATTAATTTTATAATTTACTCACTTTTTATTTAAATGCAAATATATATCCTTTTGATTGCTCAGTCGGTGTTAAATGAGCTTAACTTCAAAGTCTTCGAAATACGTTCATTTGATTTCAGGAAAATAAAACGGAGACATAGAGGGAGATGAACTAGTGTATTGTGCTTTGTTCGAAAGAATGAAATTTTGCTAAGACAATTTTTTTGAAAACTTATATTTTCATATAGAAAATAAGATAAAGTAAAAAGTAATCGTTCCCAAACGGATTAAGGTATTTGTTTTTATTGTACTCGAAACGTCACTGCCAACACAATGTGGTATATTCCTGTTTCCATACGAATCGAAAATCATGAAATTTTCTTATAATTTTCTATTTATACAAAAATTTCAAATTTACGGTTGGTACGAAAAGAAGAACACGCGACAACCAGCCTTATCATGAGTTTAATTTTCCCCGAACCGGTTCACTTTTCACTATTGGTTTCCATGGTTTTACTATGGTCGGATGACAAATATTCGGGTGGTTTTTTTTCCAGACGAAACTCAGGATAAGGCAGAATATGAAAATTTTGAACTGACATATTGAAATAGTACAATTGTATCGGAACCCCTAACCCTGCTGCGTTTAAATGATATTGCGTTATTTACCTTTCTGCTCTTAGACAGACAAGTTGGCAGATTCATCTCTTTGTCTGACCCATCTGACAGGTTATGCATTTGTTATGCTTATCATAAGTAAATACCTGAGCTAAATATTTTAGCCAATCAATATTTGCATCACGATTTTGTGTGTAACACGCAATTACCACAACACTTTCATAACATATATATGTATATGATGCAATGACCGAGATTCAGTAAGTATTCTGCCTCACAGTCTGTGGAATATTCGAAATATGCCACATTTCATTTTAGTTGAACTTCTTTTTTACCTATTAAGTACTTTGCAGTGTTCAGCTGTTACATTTGTTAATATAAAAGAATGTGGCACGTTGACATTTTAAACGAAAAGCACTTCTGACATCAAATTAAGGATTTTAAAGCAGCTTAACTTATTTAGGTAGTAGCAGTGTGATGAGCGCATCATCAGCATCGGTAGCGGCACCAGCAGCAGCAAAAGAGCTGATAATTAATGTCAACTTGCTTGTTGTCACTCGCTTTACGGTTCGTAAACTCTAAGCAGACATGCACGTTTCGGTCGGGTAAAAGATTGGCAGAAGACTGGCTAAAAGACTATTAGGAAGGCGTTAACTTGCATCTGTGCACATACATATGTATGTAGATAGCCACAGTTATGCATGTCCTCATTAGAGCAGCACACAAGTATAAGTTTCTGCAGAAAATAATTTTCACTCATTGACATTAAGTTGCTTGCGACATCAACTAAATTCCTTTTCGCTAAAATTTCAAATGCTGCTGCTTAGCTTCAAATGTGTAAGTTTGCTAAATTGGTTAGTGCTATTACATGTTGCAAGCATATTAAGTTTTGCTAAACGTTGACATGTGCCGCCGCTCAAACAAATGCTCCGCAAGAACTTGGTGAAGTGTGGTGTGGTACGTAAGTGCAAAAGCAAATGACATGCACATATATATATTTATATATATATGAACACTTATATTTCGCAAGAATAAGAAAGTTGCATAAAAGTAGTCAAAAGTTGAGAGTTCGCTTGTGGGATTATATCAATTTGTGGTGCAGCAAAGACATGGCGTATGAGTGATATTTTCATATAAATATAATACATACATACTAGCAATTATCCGGCGTGCTTCGCTGCACCTTAAATGTATTTTTGTGTTGTAACTATCTACCAAAACTCTTATGGCCTCATTTATAAAATATTTTTAAAAAGCTGTATGAACATATATGTAATACTTCTATATTGCTAGTACATTCAAAGTACATTCCCCAACATCAGAGTGCCGAAATATTGAAAAAAGAAAGAGAGATCCGATAAGCGAATGTACTCAAAATGACAATTTTACTTTTCAAAATTCAGGAGCGGGTTCACAAATTTTTATTTAAAAACAACTCTTATGAAAAATTAACAAAAAATAAAATTTTTGTAAATCTATGAGAAGCGCTGCGGCCGTTGGTGGTGGCAGAGGATAAAAATACCAGTTAGAGAAGGACTTGGCATCAGTTGGCATTTCCAATTGGCGTCAATCAGCATAGAAGGGAATCGAATAACGTGCTTTATTGGATTCGGCCAACGTATAAAATACCACACCGCTTTATGTGTAAATAACACATAGAGAGAACAAATGTTCTTGTGCGAGTAGGACGTGCTTTGTTGTGCTCCCGAGT
>NW_023458560.1:22397316-22400168 GCF_013731165.1 Rhagoletis pomonella
GACTCCGAAACTTAACTAAATGAAATTGTTTTATCCAATGTTACAACAGAGTAGATTAAAAAATTAAATTTGCGCACCTTTTTAAGAGATTTACACTCTAACATGGTGACTCAAATTATAAATCAGTGGGGCATAGTCTTCGCCTTGGACTACAATATTCGCACTTGACAGATATCTCTTTGTGGATCGACTATACACCATCCTCATCTCTGCATATTTAAAATCCATGTCAACAAGTTCCTTCAGTCTAAAATCCATTCAAAATATGAATGACCCCATTACTGCACGTACACATAGGAAGCGGAGCCGAGCCAAAACGGGCTTTCAAATTGCTTCAAGAAAAGGGGAAGTTTATCAATACATCGGAATATATGATTTTTTTTTTACTGTCCGAACGACTTGATGATTATGGTTGTCGCTCTCTCTTTTTTATACGTTTTGCAGCGAATTGTTGGTATTATTTCCTCATAGCTTCATATGTAGGCAACAATATCATCAGCTGATTGCTTCAGAACAAAATAATAGCCGTCATCGATTCGCCAATTCTCGCTCGCTATGTTTGAGTTCCGATCGCTTAAAGAATAATTTTGCATGTGAAAGCAACAACAAAGTTAGTTAGCATGGATAGACGATAGCGAGTTTGGTTGTACCTCATTGAGTTCGTTCGTTTCGCCTGTCACTAACTGTTGGCGAATCGATGCCGGCTTATATGTGCCATACTTAACAGGAAACCGTACCTCAGCATTATCTCCGTCAAAAAAGTTTTGAGATCAAAAAAAGTTGCCCGGACACGAGCGCGGAATCTGCCCTTAGCATTCAGGCAGAAGGACGTCAACATATCATGTGCGCCAACGGCGCCCAGGTGTATGCCGATGGTGTTGCCTGCCTAATTGCAAGCCCTTCTCATAAAAATTCTTCTCAGTCAACGGGGAATATAAATGAAAAATAAAAATAAATCTCCTTCGGTTGCATACGTACATTTCATATGTAAGACAAACTTAACTTTTAATTGATACCCGGTACCCGGATAAAAGTAACCCAATACCCGGATAAAAATAACTCAATACCCGGGCACTTGGATAAAAATAACTCGCTACCCAGTTACCCGAATAAATATTACCCTCTAAGCGGATATCGGGTTAAAGATAAACCGTAACCCAGATACCCGGGTATACATACATACATACATTAACCTCTAAACTGCTGCCCGGACGAGAACAACCGTTACCCAAGTACAGAGATAAAATCTACACCTTCCCGGATAAAGATAACCATCTATCTGTGTACACGGACAAAGATAACCCCTAACCCGGACAATTTGGCACACATAAACCGCTAAAAGGTACCTGGATAACGATAACCGCCTAACCAGGTAGTCGGATAAATATAACCCTACCCGGGTACTCGGATAAAGATAACCCTATATCCGGGTAGCCGCGTAAAGATAACCCACTACCCGGGTGCTGGACAAATAAAACCCACTATCTGGATACCCGGAAAAAGATAACCGCCCAGCCAGGTACTAGGGTAAAAATAACCCTATATTCGGGTACCGAGACAAAGATAACCTACTACCTAGGTACCAGGACAAATATAACCCGTTATTCAAGTACCTGGATAAAGATTACCTCCTGCCTGGCTACCCGGACAAAGATAAAACTATCCGGGTACCCGGATATATATTACCCTTAGCCGGGGTAATTCATTACTTCTAGTATATGGAGTGTGTACAAAATAAGACGATGAACCAGACAGAATAACAGACCAACTTGTCGCCATTTACAACGAAATTTAAAAAAAAAAATTAACTTTTTATCGAGATTTAATGGATTACAGCCAATTTCACGAAAGCCATTTAAGTGAAAAATTATTTTAGTTTTTTGAATTATATATAAAAATTTACAGAAAATAAAAAATCATTTTCCACTAAGTTGCTGGTGAAACCCGCTGTTAGTTTTACTTTTCTACTTTGATTTTCTTCAATGCTGTAAATAAACGTATTTTTTAAAGCAGCAGTTGGCAGCTCCATTTATATGCGATTAATATTAATTCTCTCACTTAATAACCTAAAACAAGCAACCATTACAAATAAATCTCCTAGGTAAATCTTACTGCAGGGGATTAAATTCTTGAAATTAAGTATACATCTCAGTGAAGGAGATTTATTGCTTGAAATTGAATATAGGTCTCAGTAAACGAGATTTATTTCTTGAAATTAAATATAAATCTCAGTGACGGAAATTAATTTTTTGAAATCAAATGTAAAGCTCAGTGAAGGAGATTTATTTCTCGATATAAAATATAAATCTCAGTGAAAGAGATTTATTTATTGAAATTAAATATAAATCTCAGAGGGCAACCAAAATGATGCGCGCATTTGTATATACCTCCGAGAGAAACCTTTATGTGACTGCGCAATATAATAAGTATCCGAGAAAAAACAAAATGGATGGTTACGCGTTATTTTCGAGCCTGGGAATTAATAGCGTGGAAAGTCTGCTTGCGAAACTTAAATGAATGTTATATTCTTAGTTGCTGTTGATATTAAAAACTTGAATAGCCTACACTGAGAGAGTTTATTTATGATACAGAAATTTAGCTATAGTCTAGCGGATGTTATCTAATATGTAAACCCAACTAAACTGGAACAAAATACAAATACAAAAGTATGCACACACATACGAACATTAAAGATATGTGAAACTGTTGCAATCAATAAGTTTTCCAGCAAATGGGCACACACAAAGGCAGTGCTCACGAGCACAGAAGAAGAAACCGTATGCAGTAAAGGGTTTGTGAAATTGGAAAAAAAGAACGAAAAGATGTAGAAATAAATGAATACACGTGGCAAT
>NW_023458560.1:22400268-22407269 GCF_013731165.1 Rhagoletis pomonella
ATTGCCACGTGTATTCATTTATTTCTACATCTTTTCGTTCTTTTTTTTCCAATTTCACAAACACTTTACTGCATACGGTTTCTTCTTCTGTGCTCGTGTGCACTGCCTTTGTGTGTGCCCATTTGCTGGAAAACTTATTGATTGCAACAGTTTCACATATCTTTAATGTTCGTATGTGTGTGCATACTTTTGTATTTGTATTTTGTTCCAGTTTAGTTGGGGTTTACATATTAGATAACATCTGCTAGACTCTAGCTAAATTTCTGTATCATAAATAAACTCTCTCAGTGTAGGCTATTCAATTTTTAATATTAACAGCAACTAAGAATATAACATTCATTCAAGTTTCGAAAGCAGATTTTCCACGCTATTAATTCCCAGCCTCGAAAATAACGCGTAACCATCCATTTTGTTTTTTCTCGGATACTTATTATATTGCGCAGTCACATAAAGGTTTCTCTCGGAGGTATATACAAATGCGCGCATTATTTTGGTTGTCCTCTGAGATTTATATTTAATTTCAATAAATAAATCTCTTTCACTGAGATTTATATTTAATATCGAGAAATAAATCTCCTTCACTGAGATTTACATTTGGTTTCAAAAAATTAATTTCCGTCACTGAGATTTATATTTAATTTCAAGAAATAAATCTCGTTTACTGAGACCTATATTCAATTTCAAGCAATAAATCTCCTTCACTGAGATGTATACTTAATTTCAAGAATTTAATCCCCTGCAGTAAGATTTACCTAGGAGATTTATTTGTAATGGTTGCTTGTTTTATGTTATTAAGTGAGAGAATTAATATTAATCGCATATAAATGGAGCTCCCAACTGCTGCTTTAAAAAATACGTTTAATTACAGCATTGAAGAAAATCAAAGTAGAAAAGTAAAACTAACAGCGGGTTTCACCAGCAATTTAAGTGGAAAATGATTTTTTATTTTCTGTAAATTTTTATATATAATTCAAAAAACTAAAATATTTTTCACTTAAATTGCTTTCGTGAAATTGGCTGTAATTCATTAAATCTCGATAAAAAGTTAATTAATTTTTTTTTTTTAATTTCGTTGTAAATGGCGACAAGTTGGTCAGTTATTTGTTATTCTGTCTGGTTCATCGTCTTATTTTGGACACACTCCATATACTAGAAGTAATGAATTACCCCGGCTAAGGGTAATATATATCCGGGTACCCGGATAGTTTTATCTTTGTCCGGGTAGCCAGGCAGGAGGTAATCTTTATCCAGGTACTTGAATAACGGGTTATATTTGTCCTGGTACCTAGGTTGTAGGTTATCTTTGTCTCGGTACCCGAATATAGGGTTATTTTTACCCTAGTACCTGGCTGGGCGGTTATCTTTATCCGGGTATCCAGATAGTGGGTTTTATTTGTCCAGCACCCGGGTAGTGGGTTATCTGTACGCGGCTACCCGGATATTGGGTTATCTTTATCCGAGAATCCGGGTAGGGTTATATTTATCCGACTACCTGGTTAGGCGGTTATCGTTATCCGGGTACCTTTTAGCGGTTTATGTGTGCCAAATTGTCCGGGTTAGGGGTTATCTTTGTCCGTGTAGCGAGTTATTTTTATCCAAGTGCCCGGGTATTGGGTTATTTTTATCCGGGTATTGGGTTATTTTTATCCGGGTACCGGGTATCAATTAAAAGTTAAGTTTGTCTTACATATGAAATGTACGTATGCAACCGAAGGAGATTTATTTTTATTTTTCATTTATATTCCCCGTTGATTGAGAAGAATTTTTATTTCGTATCGATAAAGGTTTCCCTCTGGTAGCAACCAATAAAGCAATGTTAAAAAGGTTGCGGTTAATCTGCGACTGCTACTTTATTTCTCCTTCGATAAGTGTTATTATGCGAGCGTTTGCATTGGTTAATAGTTATCTTCGAGCTCTGATTAATTCAGAGGCTGTTCCACCGTACCACAGATGCATAGCTGATTATAGGTATAATTGTGGAGGTGTAAATCCACAGGAATCCTCCAGGTGATACACCAGACTTTATACCAAAACCCTTTTTACATTGCCAGAACGCTGTTCAGTTTTTGGAGGTTCATTGCACAATGTGAGATTTCCATAAAAGCTTTAGATAACTTCGGAAGACATTTTAAAAGTGACTCTTTCCTGCGAAAAACACCACACCAAGTGTCAAGTTGCGCTTTCCTGCAGACAACTGACAGAGAAGGGCTTGCAATTAGGCAGGCAACACCATCGGCATACACCTGGGCGCCGTTGGCTCACATGATATGTTGACGTCCTTCTGCCTGAATGCTAAGGGCAGATTCCGCGTTCGTGTCCGGGCAACTTTTTTTTGCTCTCAAAACTTTTTTGACGGAGATAATGCTGAGGTACGGTTCCCTGTTAAGTATGGCACATATTAGCCGGCATCGATTCGCCAACAGTTAGTGACTGGCGAAACGAACGAACTCAATGAGGTACAACCAAACTCGCTATCGTCTATCCGTGCTACCTAACTTTGTTGTTGCTTTCACATGCAAAATTCTTCTTTAAGCGATCGGAACTCAAACATAGCGAGCGAGAATTGGCGAATCGATGACGGCTATTATTTTGTTCTGAAGCAAGCAGCTGATGATATTGTTGCCTACATACGAAGCTATGAGGAAATAATACCAACAATTCGCTGCAAAACGTATAAAAAAGAGAGAGCGGCAACCAAAATCATCAAGTCGTTCGGACAGAAAAAATACATATATTCCGATGTATTGATAAACTTCCTCTTTTCTTGAAGCAATTTGAAAGCCTGGTTTGGCTCGGCTCCGCTTCCTATGTGTACGTGCAGTAATGGGGTCATACATTTCATATTTTGAATGGATTTTAGACTGAAGGAGCTTGTTGACGTGGATTTTAAATATGCAGAGATGAGGAAGGTGTATAGTTGATACACAAAGAGATCTCTGTCAAGGCGAATATTGTAGTCCAAGGCCAAGGCTATGCCCTACTAATCTATAATTTGAGCAACCATGTTAGAGTGTTAATCTCTTAAAAAGGTGCGCAAATTTAATTTTTTAATCTACTTTGTTTTCGAAATGAAAGGAGCTGGTTGAATCAGTTAATTACGAAAAGTATTAAGTCAACATTTTTCCATTTACCATATCGAGCCCTAACCGCCAAAATAACGTAAGCGCCATTTTTTTCAAAAATTTTCTTTTTGATGAAGAAATGCATTTGGATGCTCTAGAAATATTTCTGCATCAAAAAGAAAATTTTGAAAAAAATTTCGTTTACGTTATTTTGACGGTTACGGCCCGATATATTACATTTTCCCACTTGGTTGTCATAACGAAAATATACTGACTTATTCCCCTTGGTCATTAACCGATTCAGTTTGAAACGCAACCAAAATTTAATGCAAGCTCGATTCAGATGTAAATAAGTAATAAAAAAGAAGCGGGTTAAAGAGTGTGGTCAAAATCTCGAAACCTTCATATACTCGTACCCTACCAGAAATAATTTCACAAACAACTACATACACTCATTTATGTATTCGTATGTGGTGCTGTATCCATGCAAACTCACTGGATGCTTGCAACTTTGGTTTTACTCTTTCATTTCATTTTGCCAATTCTTAGTGCCGGAGACAACAGGTGCATTTGGTTTTGATTTTAATTAAAAACGACACACAATTCTATTTAATAGAAATCAATTACAAGTGCTTTACACGCATTAATATGTACACTCATAGTAGCCCTTGTGGGGACAAAGATACAGTACTGAAAACTGTTTCGCAAATGTAAGACAAAAATATAATTTCTCGACCGAAAAACAAAGCAAACAACTTTGAAGTTACAACTACACTTTGGATTGTAATACATAGTTTAGCAATCTTTTTAGCATGAGGTTATACTCTAAATGAATACATGTACATACGTATTAGGGATTTTTCGGCCTTTTCCGATTCCGAGATTTTCGGGATGGCGTTGTCACAATCACGGCATCCCGGAATTAGTCCCGGGATTTTAATGTTCATTACTTTTCAACAACTTGAATCGAAAAAATTGCTTCTATATTGTTTGAGAAGCTCTCCTACCATGAAATAAATAATAAATAAATGGGTTTAGAACCTACTTTTTTATTTAAAGTGGCGTTTTTATGTTTTCTCTCTGACGTCAGGATTTATTTAAAGGACTTTGTAATTTCAAAGAAATGATTAATTCCAAAAATCATTACAAAAATTCAATGCAATGTAGAATAAAAATATGGGTAACAAATGCAATAGGAAATTTCTTTAGAAATTAAAAAATTTAAATTTTTTGGATTCACAAGGACGAATAGGTAATTTTTAAGCTGACAATGTTAGAGGAACGAAATTCGAGGATGTTATCGAGTTTATATAAGCCCTTAGCATATAATCCTTCGAAATTTCAAGGATAAAATTTTAAAATGACATTTTCAATATTTACCAACCCTTCTGCACCAGAAATTTGAATCTGTTTAAATTCTACAGGATTTCTTCATTAATTTTATACCCATACTTCTTCTCTGAAGACATTTCTCTAAATTTTTGAAATCATTTTTGAATTACTGACGTCAGAGTGAAAAACTAAAAACGCAATTTTACTATATTTGGCCCAGGGTTTCGCAAAAATATTGATATTTGTGTTTAAAATTTACTATCGCGCGGTATTATATATACAATGAGCCAGACATTTATAAAAAAAAATATTAATTATTAAATAAAAAAAGAAATATAGCCAATACTGGTCAAGAAAAGGAGTTTCTATTATTGCCATCAGTGCAAATTACAAATCCCGAAAATCCCGGGATTACTTGCTAAGATACTCGGGATTTTCGAGAGCTTAAAAAGTGAATGAAGTTTACATTTTTTTAAACAAAATGGTTTAGGTTATCAAATTTAACTTTGAAAATTTATGTTTGTTTTTATTAGGAAACTTTGTAAACATTTACAAGCAACATTTCATAACGACAAAACAAGAAGTCATACAGCCGCACTCAGAAACGTTCCTTAAATTAGCTCTAACGGGCACTTAACTAATGATCGTTAAATCTGTTAATTAATGTTTCCTCTCAGAGTTAAAAATTATGAAATAAAAAATGTGAGTATGGCCCCAGTTGCGGCCCTTCATTTTTGTGGAATCACTCACCTTTTTCGTTCAGTTTGAAATAATATATAAAAATAAGTATTTATATCAATTTGCGCGCACTGGACAGATGCAATGGCTGAGTGAGCAGAGCACTGGCATGCCATTCGAGAGATCCGAGTTCGAGTCCTGAGGCAGGAACATTTTCTTTTCCCTTTTTTTTGATTTATTTTATTTTTTCTTTTTAAATTTTTATAAACTGTGTTTTTTGATTTTTTGCTTTTTTGATCTAAATTTCTTTTGATTTATAGATTTTATTGCTTTAAAAGGAAACAAGAAGCAATAAGTTTTCTAAAAACTAAACGAAATGAAAAAAATATATATTTTTTAAAGCAGGAAAAACTACAAATTTGATAAACTGAAACTAAAAGAAAAAATATGAATCAAAAAAGTTTCCAAACGATAAATAAAATAAAAAATATTCATTTTTTAAGCAATAGAACTTAAAAAATTTCGTAGCCGAGGATTAAACTCGGATCTCTTGAATGGCACGAAAGTGCTATGCTCATTAGGCCATTGCCACTATTACAGCAACGTTATCGAAATTGAAATTTATTGAAAACAAACAAAAAATTTCAAAATCATTCGTTAAAAAGTTAAGTAAAGGTGTTTGTTTACTTAAATTTAATGTTCATTAAATGCCGTTAACGAATCATTAACTGACTCTGAGAGGGAATTTTTTGAAATCATTACTGAGCGACACCTTAAGTAATCATTAAACAACTCTGAGTGCGGCTGATAGACATTTAAAATGTATACCAGTTCATACTTAAGTTTCAACCAACAATTATATGCCACCAAAAAAGTTTAGCCCCACCCAATTTAATTCGGCTCTGAAAGGGATAGGAATTTCTTCCGATCGCTCACTTTAATCTGCCATTATCCATTATATTAAAAATGTATAATAACATGTAATATACTCGTACTTACATACATATACAGCAAATCGCAAAAAAAGTATTTTGCAAAAATTTAGCTTTTATTGCGGATTCCGGTAGAATAACCTTCCAGTAAAAATCTTTGTTCGGAAAATATTGAAATTATGGTTTTATTTCCAATCTCAAAGGAAAATATAGCCATAATGGTTTTACTGAGTATGATGTTATTGCAACCGACCTGCTTGTACCGAATCTAAATTCAAATTTAGAAGTCTGAAGAGTAGGTACAATTCTACCTACCTTAACCTCGGTAAAATGGTATAAATAAGCATTGGAAACTAAGAGTAAACCCAAATTTTGGTATTATTTCCCATTTTACCATATAAAAACAAAATAAATCAAATCATGCTTTCTTTCTGTTTGCCTTATAGCAGCCGCTTTGTGGCGTGCGCTTTGATGTTTTCGCACAAACCCTCCCTACCCTACAGTTTTACACTGACTCCGAACGGCGATTGTATTTTTATGAGAAGCTGTTTTTCATGGCAGAAACGCACTCGGAGGTTTTCCATTGCCTGCCGAGGGGCCACCGCTGTTAAGAAAAAATCTCCTTTATTATTTTTGCGATGTTGCTTTGACCAGGGCTTGAACCTAGGAGATTAAAATAACAAAATGTTTCAACTCTGAATTTTACAGATAGTATTTTTTATAAATTTAAAAAGATTGGCAGCTAGCGGATCGCTTCATGTATCAATGATGGTTTTTTTCTCGTTCAATCTCGTTTTGTACTTTTTATCCGACTTCACAACAAGTAATTTTTAGCAAAAAAAAACCGACTTCAACTCCAATATAAAAAAAAAATATATATATATATCTCATGATCCGCTGATCGGATCTTAACCAGATTAGTATGAGACCACCTTTCCGATGCATGTATGCGGTAACATACATAAAAAAAAAACCAAAAAAAAAAAAAAAAAAAAAA
>NW_023458560.1:22407369-22414399 GCF_013731165.1 Rhagoletis pomonella
ATTCCGACGAACTGATAACCTCCTCCTTTTTTGGAAGTCGGTTAAAAAGGAGAAGGTTATCTCGTCGGAATATTTTCTTTTTTTTTACATATGTTAACGCATAACTTTGTACCACGTAACCCGTTTTCTATAATTCTTTTTTTAAAGGTCCCATAGTAATTTGGTTTAAATCTAATCACTGGATCATGAAGAAATTAACGATAATCTTAAATTTTTATATGAGAATTTAAATCGGTTCTGTTTTTTGCTTAAAAATTACTTATTGTCAATCGACTCTGATATCTGAGCGGGGCATTTTGTTACTCATACGCCATGTATTCCCGCGTCTGAAACAATAACAATCGACCGTCTCTTGCACTTTCACGGTCCAGACGACCTACAATAGCAATATGTTTATTGTTTTTCCTGGACAACAGGCCAGGTGGATAAAATTGTTTACTGATAGTTTTGAGGTAAATTTAAGATCCTGATTGTCGATATACTATCCGTTTTTTTAGACTGGTTCTTGTTTGCGAAGTATTGGGAATCTCTCAAACAATTTTTGGTTGCTGAAATTCGGAAAACCATACTTTCCATAACCATGGAAAAAATTAATTTATGCAAACGATTATGGAAGCTTGAAACTCGTGCAAATTGGAAACGCATAGTGTGGTTTTAATAAGCCAACAAGTAATTTAGTTCAATTGTTATACCCGAGCGCACTTGTGCACAAGGGTATATTAATTTTGTTCACATAACGGTTGTTTGTAACAGCCAAAACGAATCGAGATAGATATAGACAAATGTATACATAAATGATCAGGATGAAAAAAGAAATCGATTAAGCCATGTCTGTCTGTCCGTCCGTCTGTCCGTCTGTCCGTCTGTCCGTCTGTCCGTGTACACGATAACTCGAGCAAAAATTGAGATATCTCAACGAAATTTGGTATGTAGGTTTCCCTTAATCCAAGGTAGGTTGGTATTGAAAATGGGCGAAATCGGACTTTAACCACGCCCACTTCCCATATAACGGTAATTTCCAGAAATACGAAAACTGCGATATTTTAGTAACTACTGAAGATAATTCACTCAAAATTGATATTTACAATAATTTTTAGACGAAAAATAAGAATATTATAAATTTTTGGAAAATGGGCGTAGCCACGCCCACTTATGGTTACATGTGTATATCTTGGTAACCGCTGTACCAATTTCTTCCAAACTTGGCACAGTTGTTGGTCCTGCTACAACATTCCAAATGGCCGAAAATTTTTAAAATCGGACAATAACCACGCCCACATCCCATATAACGGTAATTTAGAGAAATACAAAATCTTCGATAAATCATTAAATATTAAAGCTAATTTATTCAAAATTGATGCTTGCAACAATTCTTTACCAAGAAATACGTTTATGGTAAAATTTTGGAAAATGGGCGTGGCACCGCCCACTTATGATCAAATATAAGTATATCGGTAACCGTTCTACCAAACTCGGTATAGTTATAGTACTTGCCACGTGTAAGCAAAACGTTGAAAATTATTGAAATCGGACTAAAATAACGGCCGATTCTCATATAACGGTAAATTTAAGAAATGCTTGAAACTTCAATATTTCGAAATTGAAGGACGCTAATTTATTCAAAATTGATACACCTCGTCTTACCATCTAGCGGAAGGTTTCGGAGGGTTGAAAAAACATATATTTAATACTTGCGCCGGGTATTTAATGTTCGGCTCCGCCCGAACTTAGACTTTCTTACTTGTTTTATAGTAATTTTGTTGTAAATCGACAAGTTGTCATCATATAATCACTAGACGTGATACAAAAATAGAAGGTAGTTTCAGTTCAATATTTTTGATGGATGCAGGCATTTTTGAAGTTTCATAAATTATATATATGTATCACAAGCGGCATTGCCATATTGGAGATAATAAGATATAAATGATGGTATTTCGGGATGGACTTTCTTTTATTTCAAATTGGCCTTTTATGGCGTTTTATTAAAAATCAACGTGATTTTCTAGCGTCTTGAAATTTGCATTCTAACGTACTAAAATTTAATGGGCTACAAAACTGCGTACCCAAAATGTTTCTACTAAAATTTTTAAATGCTGCTCAAGTAATACATACCCCGGCATGTCGGTTGTCCAGTAGCCGGTGCTAAATTTGGCTATACACACAACGGTTAAAAAATATGATTTGGAGTTAGATCTAAGTAAATACATAAGATACATAAGATAAATGGCAAATAGATGCAATATGGATCCGCCATTTTGAATAAAATTTAAAATATGATTTCATATTCGTAATCACCGAACTTAAGATCCTCCGATTGTAAAGTTCTTAGCAAATCTAATCGATTGTATGTGGTTCCAATGATTTTCCATCATCACTTGTCAAATTTGGTTTTAAGACAAGCGGGTTGCGGCATTGTGCGCTCTTCAATGTTATTTTTTCGCTTCTCTCTGCGAGAATGTAAACAGACACTGAACCGAAACCGGTTTATCCCCAAACCAAAACTTACAAGGGATGGCCGAAAAGCGTTCCACAATACATCGACTGCGAATATGTTAAAAAATTTTAAATTTTTTCTTTATTCTAATACGCAAATTTCACTCTATGTTGCTCCCAAAGGAGTGTGAAAATGCTACAAATGAATTTATTTCACATTTTATGCTGGGCTTAATTTTAATTTTTATAAAACTAATGCCAATTGAATGATGTGAAGGTAATCAGCCTTCAATGTAATGACACCAAACAATCCGTAATTTTTCAAATACCAAAAGCAAAACTTTTAACAAAAATATCATTCGTGGCCACCTGCGCTTGCTCGGAATCACAAATTTCACATTAAAATCCCACCTAATTTAATTCGCAATAAATAGCGATAAATTACAGTTAACTGACGGCTACTATCTACTCGAATCGTTGTCGAATTACAATCGAGGCAATTTCACCTGCCATTACATGCTCTCTGCCCACTAATAGCTGTAGCAAGCCGGCGCTGTCGCCGTCGCCGTCGCACACCCACCTACACACGTCCATACATAAATGTTGTCTCGCCAAACGAAAATGCCCTCCTGCTTCTGGGTCGCATGCTTGTGTTCGTGAGTAGGAAATGCTTGCGCGTCCATTTTGCTTGCCTAATGAAATCATCTCAAGTTTAATTTAATTTTATTGCTCCCTCAAGTGTAGGCGGCACAACAACACAAGCGATTTTCGGCGTGTGCGTGCTGCCTAACTATGCCAGTTGGTCACAAGGATACCTGACTGCCTGCCTGCAAACCAGCAGAATTGCTACTACACTTGATGAATGTCAGCAATAATGTCAGCGTAATCACAATCGTTCGCCTAAAGCTATACACGACATAATAATAAATCAACCGCGTAATAAAATACATTATAGACAATAATGGCGACAAAAACAACAGCAACAATATCAGTGATGAGAACATGCAGCGCAACCGAAGCCGTAGCAGCTCGTAATAAGGATATAAACACCGGCATAGAAAATAAATTATGACAAAATTAAGACTCATTTGTAGGTGTGCGTATTTATACATATACAGTGCTATCTCGGTAAACCGGACACGCGGTGGTCTGGATACATCTATAATTCGGACACGGTTACAAACCGGACATTCCGACATTTTTTTCACTAAATTGAATAATTATAATGCGTATTTTCGTTCTGTTTTGTATATTCTTGCTAAATAACGGCATTTATCAGAAATTTTTCTTACACAGTTTTTTATGTTTATATAATTTTCGTTCCATTTCATTCATGGTATCTAAGTGTTAATACGCCAACATATAATTTTCGATCTTCGTGTGGGGGCTTTACTGGAACGATTTTATTTAAAATTATTTTTGAGTTGGTCAGTGTATGGGATCTCGCAGTTTGCCTTGCTTCGTATTTTTGTTTTTGAATATGAAAATGAATACGACGACGAATGCGTTTCTATATCAGTCGGGTCTTCGTAACTACAGCGATCCAGATTTATATCTGGTCAGGGCCAATCACTCTAGCATTTTCCTAAAAACTATTTAGGGAATTTTTATGCTGTTACTACAACCACAACGAAGACGTACACGAATATGACGCCCAAGATGAATACAAAGACGAATTAACGAATAAGAATACAAATGGGGAAACGAATACGATAACAGCGAGTAAAATGAAACCAACGTGGATATAAAAAAGGACGACAAATATGGAGACGAGTACAAGGAAGTTTACGAAGACGAATCCGAAAACTAAGGCGAATACGTACACAGCGTCTGAAACGAAGGCGATTAAGAAAACGAATAAAAGGATAAGGGCAAATGAGAAGACTAAGCCGAATACGTAGACATCGACTAAAACAAATACGAATACGAATACGACAAAATCGAATACGAAGACTACCGGTAATACGGCGACTAAAACGAATATAAAGGCGAATGCGAATTTTAATAAAAATTTCTGCAATATGAAGCGATCTAGAAATGAATCACTTCTGTATGTAGTGTGACCCAGGGGAACTCATTAATTTTTTGTGTTTGTTGTGTTTCTGTTTCAGTTAAATAAAACCAAACCTGAATTGAGGTATTCACACAGGCATGCTTTAAACTTATTATCCTCTAGTGTATTTTGGTTTTGTAATCTGAGTTAAGAATATAACCACATAAGCTGATGACCAGCCAGGTGTGAATTCCCCAAATGTAAAGTAAAATAATTACTTAGGTAAAATAAAACTGCATAGTCATGTTATAGTTTCGTGTCTAGAGTTTCCGGTTAGCAGCTTTGTATGCTGCAATGCAGTGCTATGTTTGAAAAAATCTTCGGAGCCCTTAAAAAAAACTAGAAAATCGATCGAACTGGCATTTTTAGTGTTTTATTATTGTGATAGTTGTCATAAAAGATGGACGTAAAAATAAAACAGGCGTATAGTTTTAGCAAAATATCAGTACCTGATTGGCTAAAACGAGCTCATAAAACATTTGCATACTATCATTCACCATCCGGACACTCCTGTAATCCACACGGCCTCAGGATTCTGGTTGTCCGTATTACTGAGATAGCACTGTATGTACATTGAGAAGAAGTAAATATAGGAGAAAAAAGAGGACCTGCGAAACGTAAACTTGATATTAATGTGTAAAGTTGGATTCTTTAAACTAACCTAGAAAACCAATAATTCTTATTTTTATGTAGACGAAATTGCAAAATATACTCACATTGATATACATACATATACACATATGTATTTACTAAGCCGGCAGATGGGCTTGTGGAAGCAATAATAACGCTTATAGTAATTAAGTATATGCGCCCACACGCTCAGCCATGCGATCAAAGCAACAATTGCCGTTAGTTCCACTCTACCTGCGCCCGGCGACCTAAATCCATCCCTGATTGATTTACAATTACAATATAAAATTCAAATGACCAGTTTTAATAAACCTTCCCGGTTTTTCGGCCTTCAGTGGATCAAGAAATCAAGAACCTACCCTTTACTGCAACAACAGCGCACAAGCTCTTCAAAAACCACGGCAAAAACCACCCTAATTGCTTGTTCAACTACAACCTTTGCGGAGGTTTGTACAATATATTGCACAACACACTTACAACCTTTCAATGTAAATGTTAAATATATTGTAAATTTTTACTGACCACTCGGAAAAAATATTTTAAATCATGATAGTTTAATTTTAACATTTTATATGATGAAATGCTTTTTATATTTCCATACTATATGCTTTTATTAGCGATTTTACTTGACTTTCACGTATGTTTTGTACAATAAATTACTACAACTTGCGTGTCACTGGAATTTTATAAAATGGTCTATTTTTAAATTAAACTCTAAAAATATTTTTGAACCGCTTTCGATTTTGAAATTTACGTAGACTATTCGGGACATTCCAAAACTTCATAAAGTTAAATTTTTGTTTCAAAAATATTAATAAGATTCTTTGTAGCACGCTTCCAATGTTACAAAAAATTAAATGTATATATATTGTACAAATGCAATGACACTATAAGATTTTATTGTCTATTTTTCTATTCTTTATATTTTTATTTATTTATTTTATTTAACATTACATATTTGCTTATTTGGTTACGTGTGCTTTTGTAGGTGGTCCCACATTTGAATTCCATTAGTTACCACTAGTCGACTGCTAGTTAGTTAATAGTTAGCTACAAACTAGTCCCATTTCTGGCAGGGAGGATATTTAAATAGAAATTTGTAAAGAAAACAAACTCAAGATAACGTCTGCATGACTTCAGCACAACTTTGCAACTCATTTAAAGTTAGTTTTGTAATAGCTAATTAGAAGTTAGTTATTTATCGAAATCTCGCAAAAAATCTAACTGTAAGTTGGTTATTTTTACCAAGACATATGTTTTTTTTCTGCAGGATCGCTTCGCTTAGAAACGGCTGCACGGGATTTAGATGAAATATGGCACTCGGATCGTTTATAACTCTGATTAACATTTGGAATATTTTTTAGATTTTTGTAATTGAATTTTGGCGTTTTAACGCCTTGCGGGTTCACTAGTTATTTATGTTTAAAACTCTCAACTATCATCTAGTACTCAAAAGACGTAATTACGGTAACGCCAATTATTATTCTGGTATCTAAAGTCAATTTTGTGTCACAACCGAAAGTTCAATACTCGGACAACTGCAGCTTCTATTTTCTAAAAACGAAGCCGCCCAAATGCCTGTGAGCAAATAATAAACCCATCAGCCCAAACGGCCAATTATAAAATCAGTGCTGCATTTAACTGCTCACAGAGTAAGCTTCTGGCACCATCAAAAATTCAGATGTATGTGCGTACGAGTATATATGTATGTACACAAAATGGTGGCCATGTCATGCACGATTTAACGGGCTGGCACAGCCGCTGGGAATAGGTTGGACAAATACTCGGCTCTTGCGGACTTCAACCAGCAAACAAGTTCTGCAGAAAATTGTCTCGTTTGCATTTGAAAGCGATTTGCAGGTCCCCATTAGACTAAAGGTGAAAAAACGAGCGACATCACGAGCTAAGTTGAGC
>NW_023458560.1:22414499-22420062 GCF_013731165.1 Rhagoletis pomonella
CTTTTTAGTCCATTTATAAAAGCGTTGTATATTAAAAAGTTTTTTTTATATTATTTATTTCTCCTATATTTACTTCTTCTCAATGTACATACAGTGCTATATCAGTAATACGGACAACCAGAATCCTGAGGCCGTGTGGATTACAAGAGTGTCCGGATGGTGAATGATAGTATGCAAATGTTTTATGAGCTCGTTTTAGCCAATTAATTACTGATATTTTGCTAAAACTATACGCCTGTTTTATTTTTACGTCCATCTTTTATGACAACTACCACAATAAGAGGACACTAAAAATGCCAGTTCGATCGATTTTCTCCGAAGATTTTTTCAAACATAGCACTGCATTGCAGCATACAAAGCTGCTAACCGGAAACTCTAGCGACGAAACTACAACATGACTATGCATTTTTATTTTACCTAAGTAATTATTTTACTTTACATTTGGGGAATTCACACCTGGCTGGTCATCAGGTTATGTGGTTATATTCTTAACTCAGATTACAAAACCAAAATACACAAGAGGATAATAATTTTAAAGCATGCATGTGTGAATACCTCAATTCAGGTTTGGTTTTATTTAACTGAAACAGAAACACAACAAACACAAAAAATTAATGAGTTCCCCTGGGTCACACTACATACAGAAGTGATTCATTTCTAGATCGCTTCATATTGCAGAAATTTTTATTAAAATTCGCATTCGCCTTTATATTCGTTTTAGTCGCCGTATTACCGGTAGTCTTCGTATTCGATTTTGTCGTATTCGTATTTGTTTTAGTCGATGTCTACGTATTCGGCTTAGTCTTCTTATTTGCCCTTATCGTTTTATTCGTTTTCTTAATCGCCTTCGTTTCAGTCGCTGTGTACGTATTCGTCTTCGTAAACTTCCTTGTACTCGTCTCCATATTTGTCGTCGTTTTTATATCCACGTTGGTTTCGTTTTACTCGCTGTTATCGTATTCGTTTCCCCATTTGTATTCTTATTCGTTAATTCGTGTTTGTATGCATCTTGGGCTTCATATTCGTGTACGTTTCCGTTGTTGTTGTAGTAACAGCATAAAAATTCCCTAAATAGTTTTTAGGAAAATGCTAGAGTGATTGGCCCTGACCAGATATAAATCTGGATCGCTGTAGTTACGAAGACCCGACTGTCATAGAAACGCATTTGTCGTCGTATTCATTTTCATATTCAAAAATACGAAGCAAGGCAAACTGCGAGATCCCATACACTGACCAACTCAAAAATAATTTTAAATAAAATCGTTCCAGTATAGCCCCCACACGAAGACGGAAAATTTTATGTTGGCGTATTAACACATAGATACCATGAATGAAATGGAACGAAAATTATATAAACATAAAAAACTGCGTATGAAAAATTTCTGATAAATGCCGTTATTTAGCAAGAATATACAAAACAGAACGAAAATACGCATTAGTTATTCAATTTAGTGAAAAAAATGTCGGAATGTCCGGTTTGTAACCGTGTCCGAATTATAAATGTATCCAGACCACCGCGTGTCCGGTTTACCGAGATAGCACTGTATATGTATAAATACGCACACCTACAAATGGGTCATAATTTATTTCCTATGCCGGTGTTTATATCCTTATTACGAGCTGCTACGGCTTCGGTTGCGCTGCATGTTCTCATCACTGATATTGTTGCTGTTATTTTTGTCGCCATTATTGTCTATAATGTATTTTATTACGCGGTTGATTTATTATTATGTCGTGTATAGGTTTAGGCGAACGATTGTGATTACGCTGACATTATTGCTGACATTCATCAAGTGTAGAAATTCTGCTGGTTTGCAGGCAGGCAGTCAGGTAGCCTTGTGACTAACTGGCATAGATAGGCAGCACGCACACGCAGACAATCGCTTGTGTTGTTGTGCCTACACTTGAGGGAGCAATAAAATTAAATTAAACTTGAGATGATTTCATTAGGCAAACAAAATGGACGCGCAAGCATTTCCTACTCACGAACACAAGCATGCCACCCAGAAGCAGGAGAGCATGTTCGTTTGGCGAGACAACATTTATGTATGGACGTGTGTAGGTGGGTGTGCGACGGCGACGACGCCGGCTTGCTACAGCTATTAGTGGGCAGAGAGCATGTAATGGCAGGTGAAATTGCCTCGATTGTAATTCGACAACGATTAGAGTAGATAGTAGCCGTCAGTTAACTATAATTTATCGCTATTTATTGCGAATTAAATTAGGTGGGATTTTAATGTGAAATTTGTGATTCCGAGCAAGCAAGCGCAGATGGCCACGAATGATATTTTTGTTAAAAGTTTTGCTTTTGGTATTTGAAAAATTACGGATTGTTTGGTGTCATTACATTGAAGGCTGATTACCTTCACATCATTCAATTGGCATTAGTTTCATAAAAATTAAAATTAAGCCCAGCATAAAATGTGAAATAAATTCTTTTGTAGCATTTTCAAACTCCTTTGAGAGCAACGCGGCGTGAAATTTGCGTAAGTTTTGGTTTGGGGATAAACCGGTTTCGGTTCAGTGTCAGTTTACATTCTCGCAGAGAGAAGCGAAAAAATAACATTGAAGACCGCAACAATGCCGCAACCCACTTGTCTTAAAACCAAATTTGACAAGTGATGATGGAAAATCATTGGAACCACATACAATCGATTAGATTTGCCAAGAACTTTACAATCGGAGGATCTTAAGTTCGGTGATTACGAATATGAAATCATATTTTAAATTTTATTCAAAATGGCGGACCCATATTGCATCTATTTACCATTTATACATACGTTCGATTTTAGCTTTTCCGTGATAAATAATAGATCCAATCCACCAAAAAAAATTTATCTTATGTATCTACCGTTGTGTGTATAGCCAAATTTAGCACCGGCTACTGGACAACCGACATACCGGGGTACGTATTACTTGAGAAACGTTCAAAAATCTAAGTATAAATATTTTGCGTACGCAGTTTAGTAGCCCACTAAATTTTAGTAAGTTACAATGAAAATTTCAAGATGCTAAAAAATCGCGTTGATTTTTTATAAAAGGCCATAAAAGGCCAATTTGAAATAAAAGAAAGTCCATCCCGAAATACCATCATTTATATCTTATTATCTCCAATATGGCAATGCCGCTTGTGATATATATAATTTATGAAACTTCAAAAATGCCTGCATCCATCAAAAATATTGAACTGAAACTACTTTCTATTTTTGTATCATGTCTGGTGATTATATGATGACAACTTGTCGATTTACAACAAAATTACGCACGAGTTTCAAGCTTCCATAATCGCTTGCATAAATAAATTTTTCCCATGGTTATGGAAAATATGGTTTTCCGAATTTCAGAAACCAAATATTGTTTGAGAATTTCCCAATACTTCGCAAACAAGGACCAGTCTAAAAAACGGATAGTATATCGACAATCAGGAACTTAAATATACCCCAAAACTGTCAGTAAACAATTTTATCCACCTGGCTTGTTGTCCAGGAAAAACAATAAACATATTGCTCCTGTTGGTCGTCTGGACCGTGAACGTGCAAGAGACGGTCGATTGTTACTCTTTCAGATGCGGGGTTACACGGCGTATGAGTAACAAAATGCCCCGCTCCGATATCAGAGTCGATTGACAACAAGTAATTTTTAAGCAAAAAACAAAATCGACTTAAATTCTCATATAAATTTTCAAGATTATCGTTAATCTCTTCATGATCCAGTGATTAGATTTAAACCAAATTACTATGGGATCTTTCAAAAAAGAATTATAGAAATCGGTTAACGTGGTCCAAAGTTATGCGTTAACATATATAAAAAACAAGTAAGAAAGTCTAAGTTCGGGCGGAGCCGAACATACCCGGCGTAAGTATTGAGTATATGTTTTTCAGCTATCTGAAAGCTACCGCTACATGGTAAGCCGGGGTGTATGAATTTTGGAGTAAATTGGCGTCCTTAAACTTCGAAATTTTCAAGTTTCAAGCATTTATGAAATTTACCGTTAATGAAAAGCGGCCGTAATTTTAGTCCGATTTCAATAATGTTCAACGCTTTGCTTTCATGTGGCAAGCACAATAACCACACCGAGTTTGGTACAAATTGGTAGAGCGGTTACCGATATACATATATGTGATCATAAGTGGGCGGTGCCCCGCCCATTTTCCAAAATTGTACCATAAAAGTATTTCTTGGTAAAGAATTTTTGCAAGCATCAATTTTGAATAAATTAGCTTCAATATTTACTGATTTATCGAAGATTTTGTATTTCTCTAAATTACCGTTATATGGGATGTGGGCGTAGTTATTGTCCGAATTAAAAGATTTTCGGCCATTTGGTATGGTGTACCAAGGCCAACAACTGTTTGGAAGAAAATGGAGCAGCGGTTACCAAGATATACACATGTAACCATAAGTGGGCGTCGATATGCCCATTTTCCAAAAATGTATAATATTCTTATTTTTCATCTTAAAGTTATTGTAAATATCAATTTCGAGTGAATAATCTTCAGTAGTTACTAAAATATCGCAGTTTCCGCATTTCTGAAAATTACCGTTATATGGGAGCTGAGCGTGGTTATTGTCCGATTTTGCCCATTTTCAAAACCGTCCGTCCTACGCCCGAAGGTAGTGCACCTACCAAGTTTCGTTAGGATATCTCAATTTTTACGGATAGACAGTCACCGCTTAATCGATTTCTCTTTTCATTCTGATCATTTATGTCTACATTTGTCTATATCTATCTCGATTCGTTTTGCCTGTTACAAACAACCGTTATGTGATCAAAGTTATAATACACTTGTGCACAAGTGCTTTTTTCAATATAGAAGAATCTCGGCTTTACTGTGTTCGGACCACCCTAATGTACATGTATCCATTTAGAGTATAACCACATGCTAAAAAGTTCATTAACTATGTGTTACAATCCAAAGGGCTTATTGTGTAGTTGTAACTTTAAAATTTTTTGTCCCCACAAGGGCTACTATGAGTGTGCATATTAATGCATGTAAAGCACTTGTAATTGATTTCTATTAAATAGAATTGTGAGTCGTTTTTAATTAAAATCAAAACCAAATGCACCTGTTGTCTCCGGCACTAAGAATTGGCAAAATGAAATGAAAGAGTAAAACCAAAGTTGCAAGCATCCAGTGAGTTTGCATGGATACCACACCACATACGAATACATAAATGAGTGTATGTAGTTGTATGTGAAATTATTTCTGGTAGGGTACGAGTATATGAAGGTTTCGAGATTTTGACCACACTCTTTAACCCGCTTCCTTTTTATTACTTACATCTAAATCGAGCTTGCATTAAATTTTGGTTGCGTTTCAAACTGAATCGGTTAATTACCAAAGAGAATAAGTCAGTATATTTTCGTTATGACAACCAAGTGGAAAATCTAATATATGGTAAATGGAAAAATATTGACTTAATACTTTTCGTAATTAACTGATTCAACCAGCTCCTTTCATTTCAAAAACAGTGTAAAATTGCTATTTACCTTGGATTTAGCTAGCGGATTACCACGGATTGAATTTTTAGTTAATTAATACGTGTCCTCTATTTTCTCGCC
>NW_023458560.1:22420162-22423235 GCF_013731165.1 Rhagoletis pomonella
TAACGATTATTTTCCGAGCAAAAAATAAAACTTAAAACGTAACCATTATTTTCCGAGCAAAAATTAAAACTCAGTTAATAACGATTAAAAAGTGATTTTTATTATAAAACTTATAACCGTTACGGTCCCTGGACATAACATCAAAATAATAATGTAAAATTTCGATCGTTATTTTATTGGTCCTGAATTCGAAAGAATCTGCGAAGTGCAGAAAAAAGTGTATTAAAAGTATTTTTTCTTAACACTCTTTTGTTTGACATATCTTAATATATCGTAGTGTATAATTTAACTGAATTCGACTTTTGAAAGAGGTGGCAACCCTCTCCAAAATATATACAATATATTACCTTCTTAAAAATCGTTTCGTGTAGCGCCCACATGGTGATACATATGTATGTATGTCCATTACATAAATGCTTTAATTTAAAATTAATTCAATTTTAAAAAGGTGGCACCCCTCCTACAGTGAAGTTAAGAAACAAAGCTTTTTAAACCCATTTCGATTGATACCCATTTTGTAATAATTGGTTTAACTTTTTAAATAATTTCTACTTAATTTTTTAAAAGCTGGCAACCTTTTTCGAAAATGTAAACCGTATTGCACATCTACAGCCCGTACCCTGTAAGTTGACACCTCACGTTTGAAATCGAACGAACGGTGCAGATATGATGGCATTGATTATTAAATAATATGGGTATATTTATATTACAGGTGGAAACTGTTTACGAAAAAAAATAGAACTAGATTGCCCATCTACAGGCCAAGCGCTCTAATTTGACACCCAATTTTTGAAAATCTAGCGAACGGTGCAGATCTTATATCCTGGACAAAAAATACCTTCGCGTGTTATATATATAGATGAGGAAAGGTTGGCAAGTTATGAAGTAGGTGGACATCTTAGTGAGCAATACTCCTCTATTTTCGAAATTAATGTTTTCGCATAAAATATAGCAAACAAAAATTTCCGCACAATTGGATCACGGTTATTACTTTGAACGCGACTTATACGCGACTATAACGCGACTGTGCGATGCACTTCTTTACTTTTCGACTCCATCGTAACAGCAAATGTTCTGCGTTTCGATGCTATAATATTCTCTTGTTTTATATGGAAGTGCGATAATTATTACGGTATTTTGTGAAATTCAGTTCAACTTACTCCCTGTCGTCTAAACACTTTCCTGACATTTGTAAGATGTATCGAACACATTTTTTCCAACTTTTGACGATTTTTTATTTGTTTTTGAAACGTTGTTACATGTAGAAAAGTGCATCTCGAATTGAGAAATCTTAGATATTTTCAAAATAAAAGCTTTAAAAAATTAAAACAAAACAATTTTTTTATATTTGCAATTTTATCAGACCCTTTGATTGATTGATTGAAAAATTTATCTTTACTGCAGTTGCATTTCCCATCTTACAGCGTCATATTAGCAGCCAAAAATGCTCAAAATTTAAAAATTCTATCTCGATTCTTATCCTCTGTCCACTTTTTAACCGACTTCCAAAAAAGGATGAGGTTATCAGTTCAACGGAATACTTTTATTTTTGTTTTTATGTATGTTACCGCATAACTTTGGACCACATCAACCGATTTCTTTTTGCATCGGAAAGGTAGTGTCTCAGATGTGGTCCCATAATAGTTTAGATCCGATCATTGGAAATTTGTATATGAGAATTGAAGTCGGTTTTTTTTGCTTAAAAATTGCTTGTTTATAAAAGTTTTGGTTAAAAAAAATAAGCAACTCATCAAAAAAAAAATGTATTATATCGTACAAATGCCGCAAACTCATAAATCAATTTGGTCGATATGGTTTGGAGGCGTCGATATAAAAGCTGTATTTTTATTTTACCTTAAATATGTTCAATTGGATAATTGTTTTCCAAAAACAGCAAGCATTTGGTCACTTTCCGAGTATTAATAAAAATACATACTCATTATCCTCTTGCTATCTGATGCCGGATATAAAACTTTTGCAGTTAAATCTTCGTTACGGTTATTATATAGTTCTAGGCACAAACACAAAAAGACACGCTTGAAAATCATAATAAACAAGTAATTTTTAAGCAAAAAACAAAACCGATTTCAATTCTTATATACAAATTTAAGATTATCGTTAATCTTCATGATCCGATGATCGCATTTAAAACAAATTAGAATGGGAGGTAGCACCTTTCCTTTAAAAAAAGTATTATAGAAATCGGCAAACGTGGTCCAAAGTTATGCGTTAAATACATAAAAAAAAAATACAAACAAATATTCCGACGAATCGATAACCTTCCTCCTTTTTGTGAAGTCGGGTAAAACAGAGAAGTAGTACAATTCAACATTTAATTTAAATAGACAATAAAATCTTATAAGAGTACAGGTACATAGATAGATAAAATACAAATAAATTTGCCTCCAGGCCGCCGGGCGCAGATAGAGGGAACCAATGCCAGTTGTTGCTTTCATCGCATGGCTGAGCATGTGGGCGCATAATACGACCTTAGCGGTGCATGTACTTAATTACTATAAGCGTTGTTATTGCTTACACATGCCCGTCTGCCGGCTTAATAAATACATATATGTATATGTATGTATATCAATGTGTGTATATTTTGCAATTTCGTCTACATAAAAATAAGAATTATTGCTTTTCAAGGTTAGTTTAAAGAATCCAAGTTTACACATTAATATCAAGTTTACGTTTCGCAGGTCCTCTTTTTATTACAACGCTTTTATCAACTTACAATGTTTTGGGTCCAGAAACTTTCAATGTTGTGGATCCAGAAACTTTCAATGTTGTGTGTCCGACACCAAAGCAAAGCTTTGCAAAGTTCCTATAAAAAAGCATAGTGCATAGGGCGACAGCTGTAGTGAATAGGGCGAGGTAGATGACATCTAGATGTCGCCCTATGTACTACGTTTGCTACAGCGGAAATATACGACACGCCATTTCTTTAAATAAAATTAATTGGTGCTCGTTTGTATGTACATACATATGTAAATGCATGTGTGTGCACCTTTCTATTAATATCGTTAAATTATTTTAATATCTATTGCAAAATTTTATTCAGACAGGACTAAAA
>NW_023458560.1:22423335-22431795 GCF_013731165.1 Rhagoletis pomonella
AGATGTTTGTGTGGGCTAAATTTCATACTGAACATTTAGTCCTCACACTCCCCCCCCACTTCGGAGGTTCAATGCTCCTTCATCCTTGGCTGTATGCGCGCTTTCCCTCTATACACGGTGATCTTGTAGTTCTCCGTGCGGAACCTCTGGCGTGCCCTGCACGCTCCCTGGTTGATTCTCCCGAAAGCGCTACGGATTCTCTCGGCAGTTTCTGGGTATTGGTCTAGCACTGGTCCGTCAACGTCGCTAGCCAAGACCTCGATCCCTTCTGGGGGCATCTCTGGTTGCTTCTGTTCCGGCGGCGGATATGGTGATCGCGACGGTCGTATCGGTGATGCGACGGTAGCGGAAGGCGGGGCGGGTGGTGACGGTGGTCGGATCGGCGTGGCGGTGGTGGACCTGTCTTGGTGCGGTGGTAAGTGCGGTTGTAACGGCGGCGGTTCTGCGCTTTCGCGTCCATGGGCGTACTGTTGGAACGTGGACAGTATCTGCGCCCGCTTCAGGGCTGCCATATCGGCCGTGAAAGGCTCTGCGATGCATCCGGGTGCGCCTCTGCCCTGTCCGACAAAGCGCATGACCCTCTCGATGGTCTCCAACACGTATACCCCGCAGTCTCCATCGTTCTCCTGTTGTGGGACCCTCGGGTAGACTTCTTGAACCTCGAAGCCTACCCCGCCGTGCCTCTGGGTATACTCCCACTGCAGGAACTTCTCCCATGTTTTTGTTGCGTGGGCGGCTCCCCCCTTCGTTCTAGAGTCCACGGTCCATATGTAACGTTCCCTCCAGCATTCCATGTCAAGGAGGTGGTGGGTGGTCTCCCGGTTCGCCAGTACTAGCAGGTACCAGTGTCCAGCCGTGTTGTGAGGCGCCAGCACTGCCCGCTTGCCAAACAGGTCCGTTTTTCGCAGCCAGCGATGGATGCGCCGATAGTTTTCCCCCGAGTTTCCGTTCTGTGTTAGCTGCCACACAACGAAAGGACTGAGTATGGCAGCCCCTGGTCCCAACTCGGCTTCTAGCCCTCTCGCCCATGCGTCCATCACCGCATCTGTCAGCCATCGTGTTCCCTCTAGTGAACGCAGATCCACCGGGTATATTGCGATGCTGCCTGGCCCTGGCGGGTATGCTAGTACTGGCCCTTGCTCCTCCCGCGGAGCTGTCTCTTCCCCTGATGAGAGTTGGATGGGCGGCGATGGTGTTCGCCTCGCGGGTATTTGCTCGTTGGCCGGAGTGGTCGGCGGGTCAACTCGCCCCTCGCTCGAGTCGTCCGAGCTGTCGCTTGAACTGGTCGTACTTGCGCTTGACCTACTACATCCTGTTGAGTTACTACCCGTGGAACTCTCTTCGGTACTGCTTACTGTGACTATCAAGGCGTTGCGCGTGTCGGCCGTTACTCTGCCGAGAATGCACTCGGGCGTTGGTATGGTACGCCTGATGGGGTGCGCCCTTGCGGCGGCCTCTGCCCAGGCGGCGGTGCGTCCGGCGACTTGTTGGGAGTGGACGGCTCGTCGAGCTGCCATATGTGCGGTTGCTGTGTGCGTGACGGTCGGGCGTGTGGCGGTCGTCGGCGCCGTGCGGGCGCGCGTAGCGCTGACGGCGACGTGTACGGCGGATCCTGCCGTGGTGGCGTAGGAGGACGTGTTAGTGACGCTGCTGGATGCAACGACTGCAGCAGGGGCAGCGGATGTCCGCTGTCTAGTTTGCACACTACTCATGTGCGCTGCGGCGTCGTGGATGGTGGCGTGCCGTCGCGGCGTTTCGTATACCGGTAGTGGGCTGTGACCCCAGTACCTGGGTGCGAGGACGTTTCGCTTCCTCCTCCTCGATGCGTTCGCGTATGCGTTTCACGCTGTTCGCCCACTTGTTGTTGGCTTCCATTTTGATGTTGTTATTTATTTGTTTTTTTTTTTCTGGTAGCTTCCGAAATTCCGATGTTCGCTCTCCGGTGGTTCGCGGTTGAATGGCTGGATGGAGTGGCTTACGAAATTAAAGTTGGTTAATTAATTCAATTATTTGTGTGGTCGTTCCCCTTTTTTTTTTTTTTTTTGTCTCCTTGTGTCTATATGGCCTCGCTGGTATGATACGTTTTTAATTCCGCGATATTGGCCGTCTTTTCCCTTCCTCCATCGGTCTTGCGTAGCTGGACGATCACCGGTGATATGTACCTCAGGATTTTGTAGGGGCCGTCATATTTGGGGGCCAATTTCGCTGCGAACCCATCCGCGGCCTTGGATAGATGGTGTTCCTTGGCGAGAACAAGTTCGCCAACCCTAGGAGTCCATTTTCGCCGCCTGAGGTTGTAGTGGCGGGCCTGGTCCGTCGCCGCTCTTTCCATATTTTGCCGGACAATCCTGAACGCCTCTTGCATCCTGCTGGACTTCTCCTCGGCAGTAGGGGGAATAGTGCCCGTCCCAATGTTGATCTCATCGAAGAGCGCTCCAGGTAGTCGTGGCTCACGCCCTTGGACGAGAAAAGCAGGGCTGTACCCCGTAGAGGCGGTAACGCTGGTATTGATGGCTAGCGCGATTTCGGGGAGGAGGTCATCCCATCGGTGGTGTTGCGTCCTGGTAAGTTGAGCTATTATTCGCTTGACCGTTCGGTTAGCGCGTTCCGTTGGGTTTTCCTGGGGGTGTATGGCGCGGTAAACTGCTGTCGTATTCCCATCTCTTGGAGGTAGCGCTGCCACAGCGTGCTGGTGAACTGGACGCCGTTGTCCGAGATGTGTATCTTCGGGACGCCAAATCTCGCTAGGATTCGTTCTCTGAATGCGCGGCGTAGCCCTTCTGCCGTGGCGCGTCTCATTGGGACTAGCTCTACCCATTTGCTGAAGCGGTCGAAGAATACCAATAGCATGGTGTTGCCGTGTGTAGATCGCGGTAGGGGTCCGACGAAGTCTGTGCAGACCGTCGTGAAGGGCTCCGAGGCCACCTGTGAAAGCATTTTTCCCGCGGGTTTCTGTTGTCCTTCCTTGTATTTTTGGCATGAATCACACTGGCGCACGTAGCGGCTGATGTCACGGAACATACCTGGCCAATAGTATCGGTTGGCGACCCGCGCCACTGTCCGTCGGATGCCCATGTGGCCGGCGCTGGGTACATCGTGGTTCTCCTGTAGTACTCGTTGGCGAAGCGGGGTTGGTACACATAGCTTCCAGGGTACTGCTTCCTCATCCTGGCTTCGGCACGGGATATGGCGGTAGAGTTGTCCGTCGTGCACCATATAGTCAGCGTATTTCTCCGGGTTGGCGCGCACTTCACCCACGCGCTTATGCCACCACTTGCATTGTGGTTCCGTAGTTATCGCTTGCCGGAGGGTCTCCAGTGGTTGCCGTGATAGTGCGTCCGCGACTAGATTGAGCTTCCCTTTTCGATATTCTATGTCGAATGTATGCTGTTGTAGTTCTAGAGCCCACCTCGCTATGCGGCCGGAAGGGCTCTCGATGGAGTTCAGCCACTTCAGCGACATGTGGTCGGTGATCACCTTGAACCTGTATCCCTCTAGGTATGGCCTCATCTTCCGGATTCCCCAAACAATGGCAAGACACTCCTTCTCCGTGGGCGAGTAGTTGACCTCCGCTTTGTTCAATTTCCTGCTGGCATAAGATATTACGCGTTCACCTCCTTCTAACTCTTGTGTCAACACCGCTCCCAAGCCAAAGTTACTAGCGTCCGTCTGTAGGGTGAATTTCTCGTTAAAATCCGGACAGGCGAGTACGGGGGCCTCGGTGAGCTTCCGTTTGAGGGTGTCGAAGGCCTCTTGTTGTTCGACTCCCCACTTCCAATGCTTACCCTTCTTCAGGAGTGCAGTTAGTGGCTGGCTCAACGTGGCGAAATCGGGCACGAAACGACGGTACCACGATGCTACCCCGAGGTATTGGCGTACTTCCTTCACATTCGACGGTGGTTTTAATTCTCGGATCGCGGCCACCTTCTCGGGATCGGTGTGGATTCCCTTTTCACTTACCACGTGACCCAAGTATCGGAGTTCCTTCTTGAAGAAGTCGCACTTCTCGGGGTTGATGCGGAGATTCGCGCGTTGTAGTCGTGATAGTACTTCCTGTAGGTTTTGTACATGCTCCTCGAAGGTGGAGCCTATGACGATGATGTCGTCCAGGTAGGCGAAAGCGTGGGGTTCCATTTCTGGGCCGATGACCTGGTCGAGTGCTCTTTGAAATGTTGCTGGTGCGGAGTGTAGGCCGAACGGCATGACACGCCATTGAAATAGTCCGCGCCCCGGCACGGTGAAGGCTGTGTACGGGCGACTGTTCGGTTCCAGGGGTATCTGCCAGTAGCCGTTTTTGAGGTCTAGGCTGCTGATGTACTTAGCCCGCCGTAACTTGTCCAGTATCTGTTGTATTCTGGGTAAGGGGTATGCGTCGGGTACTGATCGGGCATTTAGTTGCCGATAATCCACGCATAACCTCCACTTACCATTTTTCTTCCGAGCCAACACGATGGGCGCGCTATGCGGGCTACAGGAGGGTTCGATGCACCCTTTGGAGAGGAGCTCGTCGATCTCTGCGTTGATGATGGCCTGCATCGCTGGGTTGCGCGGAAAGTACCGCTGCTTAATTGGGCGGTCATCGGTCATGATGATCCTGTGCTCCGCCACGTTGGCCACTCCGCTCATGGTTTCAAACTTCTGTAGCTCCTCCGCTAGGAAGTCGCGTATTCGTGTTGCCTCGCCTGTATGGTTACTGTGTGGCATCTCCGCGGAGGTGCGCTTATCGACGTTTCCACTGGGTTCATCATGGTCGACTCTATTGACCTTCTCGCTCCTGGATCTGCCCTTCCTTCGGTGCTTCCTCTTAGGCGTCCTCGGCGGGATGGTATTACTTACTGCGAGTGAGGTGTTATCCTCCGTGGTTTGTGAGGTAACGGATGGTGTCGTCTGTGTAGTCGGTTCGGTGAGTACAACTTGTTGACCGCCACAGGATACTACAGCTCCCATGCTCCCCAATGTGTCTAGGCCGAGTATGAGGTCGTCTATTGCGCCTGGCATGATGTATAGCACTGCGTGGTGCATCGCTTGTCCGAGACGAACCTCGATCCTCATGGCCTCGAAAATATTGCTACTGGTTCCGTCGGCCATGTGTATCTCGAGGGCTACCGTTATCCTCTCTCCGCTTCCTACGGTTGTCATGTACTCCGCTAAGGTGGTGGATATGAAACTCTTCGAGGCGCCGGTATCGATGACGGCTCGACTAGCTCCCTACCCAAGTGGACTAAGGCGTACAGTCGACCGTGATCCTGACGCATGGTTATGGGTGTCTCGGCGCTGGGTTCGGTGGGCTCACCGCGCCTTGCTCTTGGTGGAGCCCTCCGCCGTTTCCCTGACGCCGGCGACAGCATTCGATCGTGCGGACATTGGCTCGACCGCACTCCCAACAGAATATCTTCCGTGCGTTGCGGCATCGCCTGGCATAATGCCCTTCCTGCCCACATCTCCTGCATACGTTGTTGGGGTCGAAGCTCTGGTTTCTGGATAAGTCACGACGATGTGTGTCCGTCGTTGAGCGGTGCGGTGTAATTGGCGGGTGGCGTTGTGTCATCCGCACCAGTGGGGTGCGATGAGATGGTTCATCCGGTTGAGTGGTGGTCCTCGTCGGGTTGTCGCCGGTGACATGCCTTGCCACCTCCCGGCGTGATGTCTCCGTCGTCCGTCGGTGGCCTTCGTGGATACCCTCGTACTCCTCCGCGAGCGTGAGTAGTTCAGTTAGAGTGGTGAAATCCCGTCGCCGAATGTATAACAAGTAATCGGGGTGGCTGTTGCGGAAAATTCTTTCCAAACGCTGCTCGCTGCTATACCCGGCATGTCGCATCAGGTTCTGTATCGCGATTACGTACTCCTTATATTTCTCCCGTGGGTGCTGCCTTCTCTGCCGTATATCGTCCTCGAGCCGTTCGAAATACCGAGTTGGCAGGAAGAAGCGTAGGAAGTCGCGCTTGAAGGTTATCCAGCTACTCCAGTGTTCGTTGTTGTTGCGGTACCAGTGAAGAGCGGTGCCGCACAGCAACTCGGGCATGGTTTTTTGGCAGGAGGTCCACGTTCAAGGCATACACCTCGGCCAGTTCCTCCAATCGCTCCACAAACACTAGCGGGTCTCGCCCACCGTCATATTTTACTGACCACTTCCTTACCTGGTCGATGATAGGTGCAAACGTGTGGGTTGGTGCTTGGTTTGCAGGGTTGACTGTACCTGCGTTCGGCCCGACGGTCGTTGGCGGCGGGTGCTGGTAAATTGGTGGCTGATCCGATGGCAGCTGGTGCTGGTGTAGCGGTACCGCCAACTGGCTCTGAGTCGTGTTTTCCATAGGAGTAGTCGCACTGCCCGTACGTTCATCCGGTGGTACTGGCGTCTTCTGCTCCTCATCGTCTTCCGAGGCAACCTCGCTGCCTCTGTTGGTGATTCCCATCGCCTGGAATTTGGCATAGATCTCTGGGTCAGTGTGCGCCTTGGCCGCCAGCGCCGTTATGCGCTTGCGTATTTCTCGGGCGGTACCCGCGCACTCGATTCCCAATTCCTGTGCGATGGATACTAGTTGCTCCTTGGGTATATCATCTAGCCATGCTGTGTTGATCACTTCCGCCATTTTGCTCGTATCCGGCATATAATAAATTTTCTTTTACACGTGTACGATTTGCCAAGCGTCCCTGCTCGGGCGCCAATTGTAACGAAGCGTTTTATTTGCCCCGCCGCTTCTTCTATAATGCTGGGGTATACTCGTCATGTCCAGGGTTCGTTACAATAAATTTGTAGTTTCGGGGCTCTGGTAAATCGCAATTTATTAATTTAAATTTTCTTAATTTCTATAAAGAACATATAACAAATAACAAAACTTGCTGGCGTCACTTGCAGTGGTTGGGTAACGGCTCCCTGTCCCGTTATGGACCCGTTAGGCGGTAGTGGCGTGACTTCGCTTCTGGTGAGCAGCGCTCTGTTGACGCCGTTGAGTGGCGCGCTGCTGACGGCGACGGATAGCGCTCTTGCTGGCGCGCTTGGAGTGGCGCGGCCGACGACGACGGGTAGCGTTCTTACGGGTGCGCTTGGTGTTGCGCTGCCGGCGGCGACGATGAGAGGCGCTCGGTTAGCGCCGATGAGTAATGCCCTTGTGGGTGGGGCTCTGCTGGTGACTGTAAGTAGCACTCTGGTTGGCCTGCTTGGCGTTGCGCTGTTGACGGCGCCGGTTAGCGCTCTCTGGCGCGCTTGACGTTGCGCTGCTGATGGCGACGGGCAGCGCTCTTTCTGGCACCCTTGGCGTGCGCTGCTGACGGCGAACGAGCGGATGTCGTTCGTACGCGGCTTCGCGGTAGACAGTGGCGAGCGGTGATCGGAACCGTTTTTAATGATCACTAATCTGAGTGGTGATGTCTTGTGGTGTGTGTGTACCACTCACAAGCAATCGCTCCATTCAGCGGTAGTTCTCACTACAAAATATGGTTCTCTACCTTTGAAAAGTGATGTCTTGTGGTGTGTGCGTACCACTCACAAGCTATCGCTCCCTTCAACTGTAGTCGTTCACTCGCGACCACAGCTCCGTGCTGACTGACTCTTTTCTCGCTGTGCTCTATATTTTATGGGCTGCATGCTTGATGTTGAGTGGTCGTGCAGCCACATGTTGCTGTGTGTTGTTTCGTTGCCGTGGCCGCAAAGATGCTGTCGTGTGTTGCTACGAGTTGTGTTGCTATGAGTTGTGTTGCTATGAGTTGTGTTGCTTGACTGGCTGTTGTGCGGTGTCGTATTGCTGCCTATGTTGTAGATGTTTGTGTGGGCTAAATTTCATACTGAACATTTAGTCCTCACAAAGTTTAACTTTACTTTAAAAAAGATAAGTTAACGGCCCTAAGTGTAAATAGTAGCGTTAAATACGTAAATACGTGAAAGAAAATCCGTAAATATATTATAACTGCTAAATAAAAAAATATGAATACAAATATATATAAATAAATAAAAATACCAAACATTTGTATAAAATGTAAATAATAGCAATAAGTTTTTAAATATGAGTATTATAATAAAAATAAATTAACTTCTAATAATATAAATGAAAGTAATATTACAACTATATACAGTCATGTGAAAATTAATAGGGACACGACATTTTGACCACTTTTTGCTATTTTTCCATTGTTTCTTTATTATTTGTTATTTTTGTTTATAAAAATACAGTTCATTGTCTAACAAAAACCACATAAAACCAAATTTCAAACTTTTGTAGAAAAATTTTTAAAATTCAACGAAATTTTACAATACTAAGTATGCAGTTTAAATTCTAGCTTAAGAAAGTGCAAATTTGAAGTAGCTAAAAATGCGCGTTGATTTTTCACAATTTATTTGGCGGGTAGTATTATTTTCTTCCATACAAAAATGTTTTCGAACACTTTGTATGGAAGAAAATGCTTGACACCGTTAGCAAAAAAAAAATTATCGAAAATCCACGCGAATTTTTGGTTACATGAAAG
>NW_023458560.1:22431805-22440879 GCF_013731165.1 Rhagoletis pomonella
TAAATATAAGCACTAAAAAATAAAGTAAATTTTCAATATAAAACTTTAAAAACTAAAAATGTTGTAAATATAAGTATTTTGTTGTAACAACAAAGTTTCTTAAATAAATCATTTTATTAATAAAAATAAAATTGTTTATTTTCCACTTATTTGGTTTTTCCAGTGCTGAGGACTTTGATGATTAGTGCTAAGGACTTTGTAATGAAAAAAATGGGGAGTTTGATGATTAGTGCTGATGGCTTTGTAATGAAAAAAATGAGGAGTTTGATGATTAGTGCTGAGGACTTTGTGATGACAAAAATAAGTAGTTTGTTTATTAGTGCTGAGTACTTTGTGATGAAAAAAATGATTAGTTTGTTTATTAGTGCTGAGGAGTTTGTAATGACAACAATGAAAAGTTTGTTTATTAGTGCTGAGGAGTTCGTGATCACAACAATGAACGGTTTTGTTGTCAGCCGTAATTAAATTATGAGCATAAAAATGATAAGTTGCCTTGTTTGTAGAGCAAAATAGATATATTTTTCGTTTATATGAAATGGCCGTTGGTAGGAAAGAGATAAAATATCACACTGACAAGGGGAAAGCACTCAATTTTTGCCCATGGCCTGAACGGAAATGAGGATTTCAATAAGCACTTTTGTAATTAGTGATAATGATAAAATGAGCACTCATATGATACTCAGCTGTCTTGCAGGGCATACTTTAAAATACTCAAACACACAAAAATTTATGCAATCAAGAGTTGTGAAAGTTCGGTAACTCAGTGGATGGCATGGCATTAACGGCCCCAGGAAGGGCAGTAGCAGTAGCAGCAGCCAACAGCATAATTTTGTAATTAATTTCCCAACACGAATGCTGAGAACGACGATTTACCATGCAAGCTTTCGCATACATATTAACCCACACCACTGCCGCTGTATTAAAAAAAAAACCCGAATGTCTCATTAACTGCATGCATTCCAATGGGTGAGTTTACGCCTTTAAAAATATGCCATATTACATTGGAAAACAAAACGGAAAATAGGAAATTTGTGCTGAGCGCACTCATTCTATAATATTTGAGTACATAATTGTATGTATTTGCATTAGTGATTTAGGCTCGGTCGCTTATGTATATTGTCCATTTGGCTAGCCGCATAGGGTCTAAGATTTGAAAATTTCTAGGCTTATCAGGCAGGCGTCCGCCAAAAACAATAGAAATACACATTAAAATTATCAAGTAATTTATGCACTCCCTTCTTCCTTCGAGCACGAAATAACATTGGTCAACACTCGATTGCTGGTAATAAAATGGGCTTTGCATAAAAGCCTGGAAAAAGTACCCGAGTCAAAAAGTTACATATGCACATACCTCTGTATGTATGTATATATGTGTGCTATATGTATTTTGAATTCAAACAGTTTTATGAGAAAACATAACATAGTTGACGGCAAAGCAAGATGAGTAAATTTAAATTCGCGGTCAGGGCCGGCTTTAGGGCGGGGCGAGAGGGTCAGTTGCCCTGAGCGCCAAATTGAGGGGGGGGGGGGGAAAAATGCTGGGATGGCGTTTAGTTTTTTTGGCATAATATTTTCGAATGAGAATTTTCTTCATCGACCGGACGGGGACTGACGAATGTTCTACTCGTAACTTTTGAAAACAACAACATAAATATCAGTTATTTGCCAAACAAAGGAGATCAAGCCGGGATCTTTGAACTAAATCCGAGAGCAACATTTATACCATGTGTATGAAATTCCTTGAATGAGGCGATGCTGCCTCTTCATCCAGAACATGCATCACGCTTTTTGGTGTACTTCAGAGAATCTTACTACTTTATATTCTGAGCATATACCCAGAGATGAACCAGTTCCAAAAATCATGGAAAAACATGCCAGTAGTGCGATTCACTACGCTATTTTAACAACACTTGTTATGGTTAAGCCAGCCAAACGACAATTGTATAAATTTAGCTATATAGTAAACGTTTCCTTAACAACATTCGTTACCGCAAAATCAACTGTTGTCGTTAACGATAACAAAGGCTGTTTATTTGCCGACCTCTAGTTTGGTGTTGTTAGAAAAACATAAAAAGTACGTTCTACATTCTTTTCGTATAGAAAAAAATGCACAGCACCCCTAGCAGAAAAAATATCAAAAATCAAAGGATTTTTCAGACCCATCAAACTTGCACTTTATTGTACTAAACTTTAATGGGCTACAAAACTGCATACATACTTTTTTATTATTCTGATAAAACACTTGAAGTTTAACGAAAGTTTGTTGAATTTTGTTTAAATATTGCACAAGGTGTGAAGTTCATACGGTTTTAGGTGCAGAGCTTCTACGGTTTTAGATGCAGAATACAATAACACAAAATACAATAACAACAAAAACAAATTAAATTAAAAAACAAAAAAATAGTTTGTTAAAACTTGTCTGTATGTGCTCCGGTTATAATTTTCCAATAGGGCGTAAAACAAATATAGACAACTGGAAGTTAAAAGGTGACAAGTCTATGTTTTTAATCTTACAGGAACTGAATATACCTTGAATTTAAAGGAATTAAATAATTAAAGTTTTCAATTTAATACGTGTACATCCTTTATCAAAGATGTCAATATCATATATATGTGCATATTTAAGTATTTATTTATTAATCATCATGACACTAGCATAATAAAATCAGTCTTGAAAATAAATATGTACAAATGTGCATACAGTGATTTTTTTTAAATATTACCAATTGTTTTCATGTTAAATGTGTTTTGTAAACTTTTTATTTACAGCTGCGAGTAAAATATTGCAGCGAAATTCAAAATTATGTTGTTTGCTACTTAAGTGCATTTATTTGTTTTTAATAATTTTATTTTCAATAGTTCTACCTACTATCTAACAGAAACCACATAAAAAAAAGTTTCAAAGCTTGCACAAAATTCACAAAAATCAAAATCAAACTTAAAACAAATTTAACCAAGATTTCGAACTTTTTACTCAGAATCTTAATAAGATTTTCGGGTATGTATAAAGTGCAAGTATCAAGTCGCTAAAAGTCACCGTTGATTTTTTATATTTTTTTGTGGAGGGTGTTGCGCTTTTTCTTCCATATAAAATGTTTGTGAACTTTGTGCTCACACGAGCGCCTTGGCATATGCAACGAATTTATGCCCATTAGCGGCAGCACAGTTAGTGAATCGCACAATCGTTACTGCAAACAACAAAAATTGTTAGCTTACAACTCGACAAGGCGCATTGTTAAAAGTTAGTGAATCCCACTACAGGTATGGTTAAAGTCTAAATGTGAGGCAAATAAATTTAGGAATCTCTGATGGAGATTTACTTTTCCTCTGATTGGAAAATCCTCCTGTCCAACATGAAGCTAATTGCTTAGCTAACCAAATGGCGAGAGGTGAGTTTCATATCTCCGTGGTTGTGTAGTATGACATCCAATTCCAAGTCAATCTCGCGAGTAAAACTACACATAGTACAACCATGGACATCGCTGCAGCAGTCGGAAAATGCGCTGCATTTCTATCCTCCTGCAGAAATAAGGGCTTTGAGGATCCTAATCTCGCCTATGAAGAAAGAAGGGGATGTTCGATCACGAAAGTCAAGATAAGTCGACAATTTTCACACCACAAGATCAATTAGGAGCACATTTTTTCGCTGTTATAGTTGACAATGTCCTGACTGCTGTCCAGGAAGAGTTTGAGTAGTTAAAAAATCATAAATATCTATGGAGGGTTTCTTCTTACTCACAATCGCAAGGGTTCTCAGATTCAATGGAAGATGACACTTTTTAAAGTCAAAAATGTCGGGCTTTAACAACTTAAGAGCATTCGTATATAAATGGATTGGAGCTTTATGAAGGGTTGAAAAAATTGCCGCGTATTAAACCTGCAGCAATGAAATGGCCATTGGAGGTTCTTGAATTTCGTCAATAATAAATTCTCTGATGTATTTCCTAATGCTTGGATTCTCCCAGGATTTTGTTGACTTTTCCAGTGAATGTTGTCAGCAGGGAGCGAAGTTTTTCAAAATCGTAGCTCACCAGAACGTAGGTACCTAGTATCTACTATGTCCCAAGAAAGATAAACGCTTTAGCTGTCTTGTCTATCGAAAACGAGATTGCTACTCAGATTGACTTTTCCACACACAAAGTAAACTTGTTCTAATTGATATCTGGAAGTTTTGATTATAATAAGAATTGGAAATCTTTAATTTCGACTACTTCTGCAATTGAAACCGAGATAAGAAACATTTTTATCAAAGGGAATTTCATTCCTTTTACGCCCCGGGCGTCATTGATTGTAAAGCTGGCCCTGTTCGTGGCCCACTATGTTTGCGGGTGTAACAGCATGTAAATTTCCCAAAGAGTTTTTGGAGAATGCTGGTGAAGTGACAGTCCTTGGCCAGGTACAAATCAATGTTTACGCGCATTTCTTCGCCGAAGTTTTTCTTAAGCGTGTTTTCTTGTCAATTTTTTTACGCGTCTTTTTTCGCCGTTACAATACTAGCTCCTCTTTATTCGTGTCTAGTGAGGATACGTATTTTATGTGTTTTTTTTTTATATTTGTTTTCATTAACTTTAAGTAAAAAAGTCTAATTTCGGGGAAGCCGAACATTAAATACCCGGCGCAATAATAAATACTAGTATCGCCTAGTTGTCGAAATTCGACATTTTTTCGTACACTTTTAAGTTTTGCTTATCACCAATATTGACTCCTTTATGCTCAATATGCACATTTTATGTTTAATTGAGACGAAAACGAACCGCAAAGCAAAACAAAATAATTGAAGGATGCCAGAACTTTCATAATTATTTTTTTTTATTTAAAATTAATTTGAAAGACATGTGAACTTTTTTAGATCTATCCCCGGGCCCGCGGTACAATTCTGAAAAACGCCGGGATGAGCGGGTTCGGAAGTTAAAAATTGAATTTCGGGATGGGCGGCATCGGGACTTAATATTTAGTCCCATGCCCATCTCTACTCTCAATCCCTGCGCCACCTAACGGAAGAGAAACACAGTGATCCTTTCAAAAATCATTACACAAATTAACAATCATTCAATGCGATTTAAAAATCTGGTAGGTTCCCAATTTAATGATTTTTGGCATTTTAAATGTATACAGATGTAGGTATATCAAATTCCATTACCTTATCTATAATAAGTGGTACCAGATATAAGCGATATGAAAATTGCAATCTGTATGCGAAGTGCCTCATCCCCCTTTCGAATACACATCACTTTTCGCCAGAAGTTCGGTAATGATAACATATGCAGCTATGTCAAATTTCAGAACGTTAGCATAAGCGGTTACACAGATAAGCGAAATGCGAAGTTCAGCTTGTATGAGAGGTGCCTCGCCCCCTTTTTCAATATCTACCATTTTTCGCCTTAAGCACGTTATTAATAGCGTAAATAGCTGTGTCAAATTTTAAGGCGTTGGCATAAGCGATTCCAGAGGAAAACATTGTCAGTTTGTATGTGAGGTGGCACGCCCCCTTTTCCTAAATCTACCACTTTTCGCCGTAAGTACGGCATTGATAGCATATGTGTCGAATTTCAGGACGTTGGCATAAGCGCCTCCCGAGATTAGCCATATGAGAATTTCAGTTTGTGTGGGGGGTGCCACGCCGCCCCCTTTTCCATTATTGACCACTTTTTGCCATAAGTACGGGACTGATAGCGTATGTTGCTGCGTAAAATTTCAGGACGTTGGCATAAGCGGTTCCAGAGAAAAGCGATATGAGAATTTCAGTTTGTATGGGAGGTGCCACACCCCCTTTTCCAAAATCTACCACTTTTCGCCGTAAGTACGGCATTGATAGCATATGTAGCTGTGTCGAATTTCAGGACGTTAGCATTAGCAGTTTCAGTGATTAGCGACATGAGATTTCAGTTTGTATGGGGCGGTGCCCTGCCTCCTTTTCCAAAATCTACTACTTTTCGCCGTAGGTACGGTATTGATAGCAAATGTTGCTGTGTCGAATTTCAGAACGGTAGCATAAGCGATAGAAGAATTTCAGTTTGTATGAGAGGTGCCACGCCCCCTTTTCCAAAATGTACCAGTTTTCGCCGTAAGCACGGTATTGACAACATATGTTTTTGTGTCAAATTTCGGGTCGTCAGCATAAGCAGTTCCAGAGATAAGCGATATGAGAATGTCAGTTTGCATGGGCGGTGCCACGCCCCCTTTTCCAAAATCTTACACTTTTCGCCTTAAGTACGTTATTGATATCATAACTTGCTGTTTCAAATTTCAGGACGTTAGCATAAGTGGTTCCAGAGATAAGCGATATGAGTATTTCAGTTTGTATAGGCGGTGCTACGCCCCCTTTTCCAAAATCTTACACTTTTTGCCTTAAGTACGTTATTGATATCATAACTTGCTGTTTCAAATTTCAGGATGTTAGCATAAGAGGTTCCAGAGATAAGCGATATAAGAATTTCAGTTTGTACGGGTGGTGCCACGCCCCTTTTCCAAAATCTACCATATTTCGCCGAAAGTACGGTATTGACAACATATCGAGCCCTAACCGCCAAAATAACGTAAGCTACATTTTTTTCAAAATTTAATTTTTTATGCACAAATGCATCTAGACGCTCTAGGAATATTTCTGCATCAAAAAGAAAATTTTGAACAAAATGTCGCTTACGTTATTTTGGCGGTTAGGGCTCGATATGTTGCTGTATCAATTTTCGGGACGTTAGCATAAGCGGTTCCAGAGATAAGCGATATGAGAATTTCAGTTTGTATGGGCGGTGCCACTCCCCCCTTTCCAAAATGTACCACTCTTCGCCATAAGTACGGTATTGATAACATATGTTGCTGTGTGAAATTTCAGGACGTCAGTTAAGCGGTTCCAGATAAGCGATATGAGAATTTCAGTTTGTATGGGCGGTGCCACGCCCCCTTTTATAAAATCTACCAGTTTTCGCCGTAAGCACGGTATTGACAACATATGTTTTTGTGTCAAATTTCAGGTCGTCAGCATAAGCGGTTCCAGAGATAAGCGATATGAGAATTGCAGTTTGTATGGGCGGTGCCATGCCCCCTTTTCCAAAATCTATCACTTTTCGCCGTAAGTACGGTATTGACAACATATGTTGCTGTTTCAAATTTCAAGGCGTTAGCTTAAGCTGTTCCAGAGATAGGCGATATGAGAATTTCAATTGGTATGGGAAGTGCCACGCCCACTTTCCCAGTACCTACCATTTTTCACCGTAAGTAGGGTATTTACAATCTATGCATCTGTGCTAAGTTTCAGTTCCCCAGCGTAATTATTTTTAGATATATAGTGGTTTTCACATTTTAGTCTATATGTCAGATGCCACGCCCCCTATGTATCGGGATTAACATTTCTGGATTAGAGCAAGTTATATGCTTTAAATCGGTGTATGTTTCATTGAAATCGAGCGAACGGTGCCTTCAAAAAAGGGATTGCAAAATTTTCTTGTGGCGTATTTATATATAGATACTCTCTTCACCTTTCTGAATTCTACCGTTATATGGTAAGCAGGGTGGTTTTACCCCTATTTCAAACATTTTCTATAATATATTCAGTTAGACTTAATAAGATAAATTTATATAGCCATAAGTGGGCGGTACCACGCCTATTTTCAGAGATTCCATAATAATCTTAATTATTTTTGTTGAGTATGAACGTTGAGTGAATTAGCTTCCTCCAATTTCGAAATATCGAAGTTTCTGCATTTATGAAATTTACCGTTATATGAAAATTGGGCGCAATTGTAGTCCGATTTTAAATTTTCAATATCTTGCTTTACAATAACCATACCGAGTTCGGTCCAAATTGATTGAACAGTTACCGAGATGAAAATATGTAGTCATAAGTGGGCAGTGTCAGGCCCATTTTCCAATTTTTTTTATCGTATTTCCTGCTAAAGAGTTATTCTCAACATCAATTTTGAATAAATAAGCTACTGATTTATCCAAGATTTCATATCTCTCTAAATTACGGTTACATGGGATGTGGGAGTGGTTTTTGTCCAATTCTAAAAATTTTCAGGCTTTTGCAATTGTTTTCCTTTGTTGAACATAATTGTTATCAATCCTGCGTTACAGTACAGCTTAGCATATCTGGGTATTTGTGATGTCGTAACGAGTAACTAGTTTCAATCCCCAGCGCAGATTTTTTTGGTCAGCAAAATACCAACACTAATCCATTTTTAATTACAGCATTTTCCATATAATTCCAACGAATTGAGAATCGCAGCAGATAGTCTTTGAAAATGAATGCAAAATAATAATATTGAAATTTCCGCTATTAGCGCACCGATCGTCATCAAATATCAATTAGGTTTTGCTCTAATCACGTTTCGAGTTAATTTCCTTAAGCGCTATGCCGTCAGCTACTCGAAAAAGCTAGAAAGCTACACCCACTCGAAGCTAAATAATGTCAGCACAAAGTGTTTTTGCATTTGATTAGCAGCTTCCTGACTGTGAATGCTGGCTGACTGTGAGACTATTGTTTTTGTTATTGTTGCGGTATGCTATTAGTTGCAGATACTCGCCCGCTTACGGCTGCATTTGGGGTTTTATAGTACTTTGCATTCGATCGAGTCAATAGGCACTCAATAAAAGTCATTAGATTCTTCTTTATATTAAACTGAGGCTGTAGGTGAAAGGCATATGTATATATACAAGTACGTATTTAAGTATGCGAGTAGGTACAGATGTGCATGTATTCCTAACTCAGTGCTGGTTAGTAAGTGGGTGTGCGTGTGCTTGTTTTTGCTGGAAATTATCCTTCTTTAGCGTAGTTCTCCTACCCATCGTTTGGCAATTTGCATTTTCCGATTCGCCATCGCTTGCATGCAAAATCCTTCTTGCAAAAACCAACAGCTCAAAGGTGCCTGCCCTCTCACACCCCTTTACGTTAACCAGCTATTAGCGCACAGCAGAGTGCACAGTGTCAGTTCCTTTCCGCTCCAACATCATCTATGCCTTTCTGTGCGATTACCACGCCCTTCAAGTGTCGATAGATTTTTAACGGAAACTGATTTGAAAGTGAATTATCAATTGACTTTGCTGCACTTCATCTTTTACGTGCGTTTTTTTTTTTT
>NW_023458560.1:22440979-22460435 GCF_013731165.1 Rhagoletis pomonella
TTAGTTACATTTTCGCACGCAAATCAACACTCGTTCAAATAAAATGGAATAAATGAAGGAATGAACGAGTGCGTGCAAATTGAAATGTGTTGGGCATTGAACTAAAGCAGTCTACCAAGGAACTGCCAACAATGCCAGTGAATGGCAAAAAATTGTAAACGAGTGTTGTACAAGAAAAATGAGGCGAGGAAAAGTAAAGAAAAAGAACGAAACAAGAAATTATAGGCATACAATACTTGGACTTTGAGTAGTTGAATATTTGCGTGTAAATTGCTAAAGAATTCGCGATGTAAGTGTCTTCATGGCGTAAAAAATGTGTACTAACTTGCGGCAGCGAAAACGTACTTCAACAAAAAGGCGTGTGATAAAAATCAAGGAAAAACGTATGAAAACACTGTGTTTGACGACGCAATACCGAATCAAAAGTGAAAGCAAATATACAAAAGTTGAGTGCAAGCTGCAAAAAAAATTTACTGGGTAAGAAAAATTTGTTGGAAAAAAACTTAAATTCCGACACATGTCACAAAATCGTTGGACCATGTAGTCTATTTGTGGCATATTGGAGTATTTTCCAGCAGGTTCGGGTTCTAATTCCGCCAAAAGGCAACATGTAATTTTTAATTCTTTTTTTTTGTTTTTATTTTTTAATAGCGTGGGCCGAAAATCCATTTTTTTAGAATTTTGATTGGTAATATGTAGCAAAAATATGGTTCATAATGCTCCAAAAAATAATCTGTGTAAGAGGTGACAGCTTTTGGTCAATATCTTATGCTCACCCAAGTCCATCAAAGTTCAAGTGCTAAAAAATTTATTTTCTTAGCATACTTCGTTTCTCTAAAAAAAAGGTCCATATACGAAATTATGTAGGTCTAATACTTTCGAAGATAACTGAAATTTTAGTAGAAAAATTTATTAATTAATGTTTTTACTAATTTGTATTTTTGAGCATATTGAACTTCGATGGACTTGGGCGGGCATAGGATATTGACCAAAAATTGTCATCTTTTACACAGATTGTTTTTAGAGCATAATGAGCCATATTATAAAAAAGCGGATTTTCGGCCCACGCTAGTTTATACTTTACTTAACATTTCAATTTGCATCTGAATTTTAGCCTGCACTGAACCGAAAATCCATCTCTGCATCAAAGAAAAATTTCCCTTACTTTAAGGTCGAAAATTCTTCCGAATGAGCAAAAAATTGGCCCGAATGAGTAATTTTTCTTTGGAATGTGTAAAAACGTACACGAAAATATGGAATCGTGAATCTAATCTATCATTTCGAAATGTTGGGCATGAAAAGAGGATACAACTTGTTTAGTGCTATTTCGTTCCAATTTTTCTTCATTTTGATTGCTGTTTTTCTTCAATTGAGAGAAGTTTTTTGATTCAGTGTGGTTTTATGTATTGAGCTGAACGATTAGATGTAATAAATCGTTAAAAAAAGTATAAAATGCATATGTTCGAAAAAGGTTATGTTATATTAATAATCATCATTCAACAATGAAAACAATTGTGCGATATGAAGTACCTAGTGTAGAAGTTAGTTAAAAAAAACCAGCCGCCCAAAATAGCCCCATAGTTTTAAAAGATTTTTTATTGTTGCTACCTGCGATTACTGACATACATTTATGTTATCTAATTTTTTATGATTTTATTCATAGGGTCTTCTGAATTGAGATTTGTGACTCAAAGCGACTTGTGTACCATCATGAAAAGTTCAAATGATGGTATGATTCAGTTTATAGAGCAAGAAATTTTAAAATCAGATAACAGATGTGAAGCAAAAGCTCTTCTCAATCAAACATCAATTTAAGCAGAAATGGGTAGCTGCTCGGAAAACGAAAGCTGTTCTTCCCATAGGCCAACTATCTGAAGAATCTGCAGCAGCGCGTTACAAGAATTTTAGATTAAACTACACCAAAAAGTTTCTTTTGCAAAACAATTGAATTGTAAAATCAGAAATAAAATCAGTGGTGACAATTAAGTAACAGATGGGTTCTAACATTACAAAGTAGTTTTTGTGAAAATTGCAGATAGAGGGTATTGAATATAAGCCTTCGATATGTAGTGGTATAAAATATGTTTGGCCAAGTTTTGGGACCTAATACCACATTTTGCGGCCTTAATTTTATAATGATGTTTGTATGATTTACTTTAAACCTGAAAAGTCTTGTACGGTGCTACTCTACCACACGAAAAACCGGAAAGAGGCTAGTCTTCTACGCGAATAGTGAAACGTGCTAGACTTCCAGAGTAATCTGGGATGAACAACTCTTCGTAGGGAGCGACGATTTATTCTTCTGCATACGTAAGTTTGTTGTATGGAACTACGAGATTGTCCCAAAATTTTAGAGGTAGGGCATTTGACAGGAAAAGCTTTCGCACACCAAATTATGAATGTATAATACACACTTGTGTATGGATAAATAAAAAAACATAAATATGTAAGCTACATGTACATACATACGCGTGTGTTCACTGCATGACAGAATTTTATTTAAGCATCATACCACCACAGTTTATTTGGCTTATTAAACATTCAAATGAAGGCAAGCGGAGGTGAACGCGTTCAAGCGTACAAGCGCCAGAAGAACTTATACTACAATTTCCAAATATTAAAGTCATCTACGTGTGTGTGCACAAGTCAAACGTTTCAAAGGATGCAGTTGCTTTTAAATGCGCAGCCTATCTCACCACATGAAGACGGGCAGGATGCCGCCATAACAACGACGGAGACTACGAAGACCACTTCTGTCAAGGACATGTCTCAGACAACAAAACCTATGAGTTGGCAGCCCAAGATGAGCACACGAAAAGTAGAAATAAAAATATCTAATAATAAAAGTCAAGCGAGAAGAAAAGACGAAGCCACAAATATGAGCAAAACATAAAAGAAGCAGCAGCAAATGAATGCAAGCAAACTTAAAAGGCAAAAGAAAAGCGAGGGCAAAAAAAGACGAACAAAATATAGGAAGGTGCTGCTAAAATCAACGTCGTAAATTGCCACCACATTGCAAAGCAGTGCCACACAAAAACTTTGTCCTTTTGCCGGCACCCTTATACACCGAGCATAAAGAATCTCTACTACGTCATAGCAGTTATGCAAAACATTTCTGTAACCTAAAAAAAACACACACACGAAAAAAATTAAAGCGAAAATGTGAGAAAAAAATTTCTATGGTGCGAGTGTCACGTCGTCACTGCTGCACGAAAATCTTGCCGCTAACGCTTTGCACTCCCCTTTCCCAACACACGGGCAGCTAATAATAATCCTCTGGTGAAAAATTATGACGTGCCTCATTTAAGGCAGGCGATAAGCGTACATGTCAGCGCTTCTTGCTTACTTGAAAAACACACCCACTTTCTCTTCATTGCTTTACTGCGTATTTATTCGATGGCTTCGCCCACCACTGACCGACATGTTTATTTTGTCGTTTTTTTTAACTTTTTTTTTACTCCTCTGCAGAGTATTTCCGCATGCCACTTGGAAATAAAAATAAAAGGTTGCCGCCTTTTGGGAGTAGGAGGACTTTTTTATGTCAAAACAAATTTTTTTGTTGATAATTTCAGTCGGCAAAGTCATAAGAGGGCATTTGTGCGTATATGTAAGTGTTCAGATTTAACATCCCAATAAACATTTTTGTTAAATTTCAATTTGAGATGCATTTGAGAATCAGTCCTTTTTTCAAATATCAAACGTTAATTCTCAAATTCTTCTCAAATAACCGTTGATAGCGCTCTCAAACTAAACGGCACTTTTTTAAAATTTTCTTTCATTTTCAAATTGAAAAAAATGTTGAATTCTCAACTTTTTCTCCAATGTGAGCGGAGCGGAACGAAATGAAGTCCAGTTACTCTCATTAAAATATTTGTATAGTGTTGCCAATGATACACGTGAGAGAAACACAGTTTTTATAGGAAAGGATTTTTTTTTTTATGCAGTTTAAAAGTTTATTTAATAGCTTATTTATTCAGATAGTTTAACAAAGAAAAATACGATTGATGTAAAAATTAGTTGCATAGTTTGTTTTGAAATTAGACAAATTGCGAATAACAATGACCGCGTTGTCGAAGAGCCATTTTGCGACTGATGTAGCAGACTACCGATGAACTTCGACATCTGTGCCATGGTGACACAGATGGAACGGAACGGAATGCTAACAAAATTTTTCTCAAATGTTTCCCAAACCGTTCTTCAATTGATAAACAATGTTTGAGAAAATGTTTAGTTTCAAATGATGAACAATGCTGAAAATCAAATTGAGAAATACGATTTTCTCAAACGTTTGACAATTTTTGTTCCAGTATTCGTTGGGATTCTACCATTTATGTATGTATTTACATTAGGGGGGTGCAAAAAAGTAAAGTCAGAATTTTAATGCCCTATATCGAAAAAATATACCACTCATTTTTTTTTATTTTGAAATCAAAAAATATTTAAAGGTCGCTGGGGAAAAACAACTTTTAGGATAGGTGGTGTAGAATTCTTGAAAATCAATATTTTTCGATCGGAGAACTCTGGTTCACTTCAGGAGACTTTCAATAATAATACGCGATTGTTTATGTAACCATTTTTTGATACTAAAGATTTTTTATTGATCCCCTCATCGCATTTTCTGGAGTTTTTGGGGTACCTATAAGATATAGCTACTATGAAGAAAATGGTTAAATAAATAATTGGGTATTATTGGGAATATCCTGAAGAGAAACAGAGTTTTCCGATCAAAAAACATGGATTTTCCACAAATACTATATCATTTGAAGGAAATTTTGTTTTTCTTCCATAGAAAAAAAATAAAAAAAACGTTGCGCGCTTTGAGCGAAATCTAACTATTTTAGTTTCTTTCACAAAAAAAAAAAATAATAAAAATAGAGGTATATATTTTTCGGTATAGAACAGTCCGAGGGGGTGAGAGCATTAAAATTCCGACTTTAATTTTTTACATGCATTTTTTGACCACCCTAATATACATAGTTTAGTATAATTTAGCTTATTTGCTTTTCGCTTTCTTTGCCGACTCGTTTACTATTCCACTAGGTGCACACACTTATTAAACTTAAGACAGTTCTGCTATGTATGCCTCTGTTTTGTTGATATTTGTTTATTTTACTGTCAATCCTGCCAAAAGAAAAACGAATCCGTTTTGTAAACACTTGCGGCTTTTTTAATGTAAATATTTGTCACCGTCAACGACAGCGCTGTGACAAATACATACTTAGAATACGTCAATAAACTGGCAACGGATGACTTTGCCCCCAACACAAAATGAGTTAGTGCCAATAAATTTGTTAAAATATGCGAGAAAATGAGCTTGGAATATGAAATATTATCGCAAAATGTCGCCAGCTGAACTTTTGTGGACGGCAATTATACATAGAAATGTTTGCTACACCGAAACTCAAGGAAATGCGCTGTGAAAAAGAGGGAATATTTAAACACGGACCTTTTAAATAATAATAAAAATAAACAAATAAAAACAAGAGAATGGAAATAAAAGAGGAGTGTTTATTCTGGCACAAAGTCTGACAATTTTAGTTTTTTAATTTGTGCACTTTTAATTTTTATTTTTTAATTAATTTATTTTAATTTTTAGACTTTATTGTTAAAAAACATATTCATATACACTTGTGGTCAGCTGAATAGGTCAAGTGACATTTTGACTAGGTTTGGCTATTTTTCTTTTGTTTAATTAACGTTTTAATTTTTTTTATAAAAGTTTAGAACTTTACTTAACCAGCGCCAGATAAATCCATATTCCAAACTTCACACAAAAATTATGAAAACTCAAGAAAAATTTTGGGTAGGCAGTTTTATAGCTAAAACTAAATTTTAGTGGGTTAAAGTGCGAATTTCAAGACACTAGAAAATCGCGTTGATTTTAAATAATCTTTTATTGCTGATGGTGCTAGGCTTGCCCAGCATATTTTATATGGAAGAAAATGCATAAGACCGTTTTCTAGCGTCTTGAATTTTGCACTTTAACCTACCAAAATTTAATGAGTTACAAAGCTTACCCAACATTTTTCTGAAAATTCTGAATAAAAAGTTTAAAATTTTGCGGGCAAATGTTACAGTGTGTTGAATTTTCATAACTTTTGTACGAAGTTTGAAATTTGGTTATGGAAAAATCTTTTGAGACAGGGAATTTTCAATAATTTTTTTTTCAAGATAGTAGCACAATTTTTTTTTCATAAAGGATCACTTGTCAACTCTATTGAAGTGTATTATAACCGCGTAACTAATATTTTTTGATTGCTCCTCTATTTAAACCATATTTTAAAAATTGTTTTCTATTTGCCCGGTCAAGTTAGATTTTCAAGGTTGCAGTAACTCGCATATAGCTGAAAATTGGTACGAATATTACGAACGTCATTATAAATGAAATGTGAAATGTCCCTATCGATGCCAGATCTGTAAAAAAAAAAGTATTCAAAGTCAAAGGTCACATAAATTGATGTTTACAATTTTTCAGCTAAACCGTAAGGTTTATCATAAAAATAGGTTAGACAAAAGTGTAGATCATGCAATTATCTCCAAAACCCGTTATGAAACTTTTTTCCCTAAGAGTCACCATTTCTGGGATATAAAGACTCGATCGACATCCATGTTGTAATAATTCATTTAACTCATAAAAGACTTTGAATTGAAGTTAATTTTTTAACAAGTGGTAGTATAAAAAATTCAGTTTGTATGGCAGGTGCCACGGGCCCTTTTCCAAGAACCCACATTTTTTCTATGAGTAAAGTATTGATTTCATATATCTCCATACCAAGTTCCAGTACTCTACCACAAATACTTCAAAAGGTATGGAGTATGAAAAATTGCGTTTGTATGGTAGTTGCCACGCCCCTTTGTCCAATCGGGATAAAAGTTACCCTATCTTTTAAGCTGGGTTAAATGAGTCCAGTTTGCGAAAACCCATTAAGATCGGTTGAGTAGTTAAAGCGTGAAAGCGTTAAAAACGAACCTTTCGCATTTATATCAGTAAGTGCTGACCATTAAGATAATTTTTAAAGGTGAGCATCTTTTACACAGATGCAAATACACAAACACATAATATTTCACCAGGGCTTATGCATTTTTTTGCCTTTGATTGGTTGTGCTCAACGAAATATCAATATTAAGTAAAAAATTACGCACTGATCACGCGCTTTCTCAAGAAGATTTTTGAAGCTTTAATTGAAGAAGTATATATTGTACCCCTAAATGTTAAATAAGTACCGCTCAACGACTATCACAAGAAAATTCACGGTTTTTATAAAATACGCGAAATTCAGTTACAGTTGTAAGTAGCCTTTTTCTCGCATTTGGTAACTGGCATATTTCCTAATTTTCTTGATTTAAGCAAGTAAACTGGTCATTCAAACCGTTCGTTTTATTTTAAATAACTATTTATTGATATTTACGAAGGCATAGGAACCGCACTTGTCAGTGTAGCTGCTTTGTGGCGGCGACAATATGCCAGTACGCAAATGTCCCCATCTCAAAAGATTTCCCCATATATGTGGCGCTGATTAGGTAAAAAGCTAAACTCTTATAACAAAATATAAACATCAAATAAGCAAAAGAAAAATAGCCAAAACTAGTCAAATTGTCATTTGACTTAATCAGCTGACCACAAGCGTGTAATAAAGCTTATTTTTTATGGTTTTTTTTAAAATAATTTTTAACTTAATTTTTAAATTTTATTGAAAAATATTTTTTTCTTCTTCTTTTAATTCAATCTTCTTTTTCTATACATATTTAGATTTAATTGTTTTCGTCATTTAGTTTTTCAATGTAGATGTAAAGTTTATAAAAACGTGAATAAAACATAAACTTAATTTTTGTTTTAAGAAAGAAAACAACAAAATAAGTTTTTTTTGTATGAACTTAACCTAAAACAAATTTTTCTTTTCTGACTGAATCCGCCAGAAATCAAGTCATATTTGAGGGATTCACAATGGTGTCGTAAGTGTCGTATTGTTGTATGTCGTAAACTTTAAAAGCTTAAATAACTGTTGAGAGATCTTGAAACCACAACCAACTATTTTTTAACACTGCGAAAATTCATAATATGACTTTGATGGTACTTTGTGAACCCCCTTAATATATTTTTTATGCGTCGAGAGTTTACGACATACAACAATACGACAATTACGACACCGTTGTGAATACCCCAATTAATTGCCAATTTCTGTAAAGCACTACAGAAGTTACGTATACGCATTGTCGCACTTACTTGCTTTCGTGAATTTCGCTTCTGTCAGTTTCCATATTAAATTCAAATGAAAAAAAAAAGTTTCACTTATCACTTAACAACCCACAAGTGTCTCGCGGACACATTTTTAAGTTCATTTACATATAAAACCTAAAGCATTTATTTTTTCGAAAAACCATTTCATCTTATCGATCACAAAGGTTTTATGCATCTAAACGTGCGACAAAAAATATTTTTAGCATAACTAGTTTAATATTTATATTAACAGGCCTATTCTACGTAGGTAACAAAAATGTTCTTACTAGTAAATCAAATTCCCGGAAATCTTTAAACCCTTTTCACATTCTGCGCTCTCTTGTAACCGGCAAATTGTGTTACCGTCTCATATTTAAGCAGGTAACAAAATATTGCCCCGCGAAATATGCAAATCCAGAACTTCTACAAAGCTTCAAAGCTGAATTGCTGAATAAAATAAAACATTACCAAGTTCCGCAGAATTGCGGTTAGAAGAAGTGGGGTCAATGTTTGGTAACAAAAGTGGCCGGTGACAAATTGTTCGGTAACAAGCAGAATATTCCTGTTAAAAGCCTGTCAAGTTATCACTTAGCAGCCATATAAGTTTTGGTTGGATTAGATCAAGGATCATCTTCTCAAGCACTTGAACCGGCCCCAAAAACAAAGAAGCGTTGCCACATGTTATAATAAGTGCAATCGTAATATTTGCTCTGTACACTGTATACACAAAAGATTATTTGTAATATCTGTAAATAAATAACTTAAAAATTAAAATACCAACTACCAAACTTCACCTTAACACGTCCAGCCGTCTCTGAGCGTAGTGAAGTCTCGCATGATTTGGTTTCTCTAATTTTAAGTCACTTTGTACCGATAAAAAAGTTCTAACTTCAAAAAATAAAACGTTATTTCACATACATTGGCTAAGTTATTTATTTTGCATCTCATTTTTGAAGGTCGAAAAAACGATGCAGAACTGATGACTTTCATAAAAAATTCCTTTGGGTATAATATACATATATTTCAATCAACTGACAAATCAAGTTGAACTTAATTATTCACCTACGCGGATCCCACCGAAATATAGTTCTGATGTATTTCAATTACATAACTGCCTCAGTTAAAGTTGAATGGATTTTTTTAACATGGTTGCCACATGCCGAAATATAGTTCGGAAATAAAGCCTTCCAACACTTATTTCGATTGATACCCGTCTTTTTATGTTAATTTAGCTTATTAAATAACTTGAATTAAACTTTTAAAAAGATGGCAACCCTCTTAAGACACATTAAAAATACTCTGAATAACACTATCATGTTTGGCAGCCATTCGGTAATATTTCATATAACTAATAATTCAATTAAATTCGACATTTCAAGTAGGTGACGACCCTCCTTAAAATACTTTCAAACTTAAACCTTTTTAAATTTCTTTCGTCTAACACCCAAATTGTGATATATATCGCTATTAAATAATTGATTTAATTTAAATTGAATTAGATAAAAAAAGCGGCAACCCTCCTACATGTAGTTAAGGAATTAATCGTTTTGAAAGACATTTCCATTGAAACCCATATTGTATTAATATTTGACTTATTAAATTACTTGAATTTAATTTTTTAACAAGTGGCAACTCTTTTCAAAATATAAAACCTTATTTTGGGCCAAGCCCTTAATTTGACACCTCAGTTTTGAAAATCGAACGAACAGTGCAGATCTGAAAAAGTCTTAGTGTGTTATATGTACGTACGGTGACCGTATTTATGAGAGCAGAATACGGGACAAAAAATAATTTTGTAAATTTTTTCCATAACAGCTTACAGATCTGAAAGCCTTCCTTCTTCAATGATCCTAGATGTATTAGCCCTGCAACAGTATCATTTAAATTAGCTAACAAAAATTCGTTAGATTTTAGTATAATAAAGTGCAATTTTAAGTCGCTAAGGCTTACCATAAATGTTTGGCAATCTTTTTTGTTGGCGGTGTTACGCATTTTTTCCATACAAAGTAAGTATGTTCGACCATTTTTTTGAAAGAGAAGCAAATGTGCAGAACTTTCCACTCGAGTTACAAAACTGCAAACACAATTTTTTAAAAGATTCTAATTAAAAAAAAATATTTAGTTTGTGAATGAGTCATTCGGACGTGTCTACGCTAAGCTCTGTATTATTGCCGTGTATATGGTTTTTTTGCGAAAGTTAAACGATATTGTAATTTTACTTGAACACTTAAAGCATGCCTTGCACGTGTAAGCAAAAGGTCGACCGTGGTCGCCAGAAAATTCAGTGCGTTAAATGTAAAGAATTTTTTCATTTAAAGTGTGTTAATTTATCGGAAGCCGATGTTGACTTTTTGCATAAAACCGATCGTGCATTTTGCTGCTCATCTTGTACTAAAGTTCGGCGGGACTCACTTCGCTCTCCGCCTCCACCCCACACCGCGACCAAGCCGTTGTCGGCTGTGGATGCTGCTGCTCTCGATGCCCATCAGAATGTTCCAGTAAAACAACAACCGCTGCCTGGCGAGCCGGCTGGAGCTCAGAAAAACAAACTAAAAGGGCATTCTAATAGCAATGAGTTGGAGTCTACCCTCAGTGTTGTTCTCAACGAAATTGTTGGGCTCAGAGCTGAGAATGCACGAGTGATCTCTTTGCTTCAATCTTTGTTTGATGAGAAACATATCTTACTTGAAAAGGTTGATAGTCTTCAAGCTGAGCTTCGCAAAATGCAAGATATGCCAATCAGTGTTGCCGTTTTGTTTACTTTTAACCAATTTTGGTTATTTTTTTCTTGCCTGTGAAGTTGTGAAGATCATTCCCATTTTGGTTATTTTTTAACATTTACTGTAGTTTTTAATTTTTGTATACATACAATAATTAAATCTTTGAAAAATAGTATAAACAAATACATTTAAGTCGAGTTATTACTACTAAAATGGCAACTCAAGGTTCGACTTATTCCGATAATAATCATGTGTTTGCATATGCAAAAGAACATGTAAAAGATCGAGGGTGCAGCTATCGGTTCGTGTGTTTAATAAATCTTGGTAAATTAATCGCAAATTTTTTAAAATGGCGCGGCAGTTACACCATCGCTATGTTCTTTGCACACACCTACATAGTATGTACCTGAAATGACATTTGAATAATACGAGAGTCATTAAAAAGGCGAAAAATTATTAGAACTCTGCGCAAAATTGGTGTTTCAAGTTAATTTATACGGACTCATTGCTATGGATTTCAAAACAACTTTTAATATAGGTTCGTTATAAGACAAAGGCCAGCTACACCTGTCGAGATTGAGGAGAGTACCCAGCAAACATTGAGGTTAGTTATCGATTAGAGAATGATTGGAGAACTAGCCACATTCTCCAATCTCAAACGTTAGAGGACGACTCGAAAAACTATCGAGAATCATAGCGATCTCAACAAAAATGGGACATAGTTCTCGACTCGAGAAAATATTAATGATCTAATCGTATTCTAATGTTGATCTCTAATAGGATTCGAATGTGAATTTCAAACTGCTGTTTTGCTTTATTAAATAAAACGCATTGTTTTCAAAATTTGTATTAAATGTATTCACAATAAAATAATAATGGATTATTTGAACTTAAACTAATTTATTAATCATTCATTTGGAATATTGCTTATTTAGATTTATTTGAATTTGCGTTGTTTCTCTAATCGTTCTCGAATCGAATTCTAATGTAGTTCTCTAACTTCGTCATCGACTCGAGAACGATTAGAGAATTACCCTAGTAATCTAATGCAGAAATCCAAATTTCTCTAAAGTTAGAGACTGTGTTTGCTGGGTATCTGCAGCAGTGGCAGCCCCAACAGTGAAACCAAGTGAGAATATTTGGAATGAATGTATTAATATTACTTACATATGTATGTATTTGTTTTATAATATACAGAACACATAATATACATGGTCGGCTAAAGACTATTTCAAATGAATTCAGACATAGATAGTACATATATAAATACCTCGTATATGCGGAATCCAATACCACGTCATGTATGTACAATAAAAAAGGAATTTGGTTACTATTTTCCCATTACTGCTTACTTTATTAATTTAAGTTAAGATTAATAATAATAATCTTATAGCAAGTAGGTTCAAGGGAAATACCATTCCACAATTTTGAAAAAATCGGTTTTTTTGCGCTCTTGTAAAATTTATTTACCATCGTATACGCGGTACTGCATTTGGCGTAAACGTTGGTATTTCGCGTTGAGCGATATAGTTCAATACAGTCCAATTTTTAATCGTTTAATCTTCATCATAGAATATATACAATGTGGTTGTTCACGCGGATTAGGTATTTCATTGATTCTTACAAAGAAGTTGGAAACTGTGTACCTATGTACTTATTTAAAATCTTCATTTAGACCCACTTGCAAACGTCCAGAGTTAAATATATAAATAGACAGTTAAATAGCTCAGAGTTAAATTGTTATATTCCTAAACCAGACAATGTCTTGCCGCATTGAAAATTGGCCCAGAGTTAGGTAACCCGAGGGATTTCTAAATTAAGTAGGCACCACTCGCTCTTTTTTGACTTTTGTTTACATTTCTTATTAGAATTTGAATATAAAATTTCAAACACTTACATATGTATGTACATACATACATAGGTACAAACTGTAAATTGACCAGATTCATAATAGGGGACCTTGAAACCTCCCGAGTGCGGGTTTTCAAACCAATCCAATACTTTTTTAAAAAAATTAATCACCATTCTGGATCCGCCATTTTGAATTTTGAAAAACTGACTTCAGATTCCTAATTAGCAACCCCAAAAACCCCCTGGTAACAAGTTCCAACCCATGACAACGTGTAAATCGTTCAGTATCAACGTTTTAATTTTACTAGTGTATTTTCGAGAGAATATTTTCGGGAACTAGGCCCATTCTAACTGTCCAAGACAGGTGTGTAATTAAGGGAATGTTCCCGATTAATACCCGAGTAATTATATGTAAAAACCACATTTTTAGCTACATTTTAACATGTCACAAAAATAAAAATTGAGAACATCAGCGTTTTTATAAAAAACCGAACAGCGCGACCTCTAAAAAAACTTTTTTTTTTTCAAAATAAAAAAATACGTGTCTCTTTTCTCATCACAAATAACAATATTCTGATGTAGTGTGTTTATGAACCACTCTAATGAGTGTATTTCATGTATTTTCAGCCTTAAAAGGATATACTTTTCAAAAATGCCAAAAAAAATTTGTTTCCTTTTCTAATAAAAAGAAGGTTACTTTTCCTTACATTTGGTAACTTTTTCGTCTAATCTTGGTTGGAAAGTTCTTTGAGAGGCGGCAACACTGATGCCAATTAACGTCGTGCGTGCTGTAAACATTGCTGATGCTGACTTGTCTATTATGCATAACGGTTGCCCTCTCACTCTCACTCCGTCTTCTTCTTCGTCTGCCGCTCCTACTTTAATTGACGCCGTTGACGACGCTGCTAACGCTATTGCTACTGCTGGCGCTGCTGCTTCTGTGGATTCTGTCTTGCCCGCACTTTCGCTTGCTGCTGCTGATAAACAATGCCCTACTGATTCGTCTACCAGATTTTCTACGGAATGCTCTCTTATTGCCGCTGTTGGTGTTGGTGCTAATGCTATTGTTGGTGCTAATACAACTTTGTCCGCTCCGACTTCTTCGTCTTTCAACTCTTACGCCTCGGTGTTAAATTCTGAACAAGAGTCTGAATCTGCTGCAGCTAAAAATTTGTCTTCTCAGATTAATAATTCTCAGATTAATAATTCTCAGATTAATAAAGCTACGACGCCAGTTAATAGGCGAGCTACTCGACGGAATATTGTTGGTACCAATGCAAATTCTGAACTTAAAGTTGCTGCTCGTATGCGGTGGCTGCATTTATCCTCATTTGAGGCATCAGTCACTGCTAATAGCATAGTTGAGTATGTATCTAAACATGCTAATATAAATAAGGGCCAACTGTTATGCTACAAGTTGGTAAAAAATGATGCTGATCTCAAGTCTATTACGAGAGTAAATTTCAAGCTTGGAGCTCCAGACTCTTTCTATTCGAATCTTCTGTCATCTGATCTTTGGCCAGTTGGAGTAAATGTACGTCCATTTCTTTTTTTTATAAAAGATGCGAAACAACAACAAGTGCAGTAGCTAATGTAGTTAACTCATCTCAAAGAAGGCACTTAAATATTTACTTCCAAAATGCTTCGGGGCTGAGAACGAAATCGTGTGTGGTTAAACGCTTTAGCTCGCAGTTGGACTTCGATGTTTTCGTGATTGTTGAAACGTGGTTAAACAATGATTTCTTTGACTCAGAATTTTTTGACCCAAGTCTGTTCGTTGTCTTTCGTAAGGATAGAGATTCCATCAAAACGAGTCGCTCAAGGGGGGGTGGTGTCTTGATTGCAGTGCAGCGGATAACGAAGATACCCTACTCGACCAGCTGTGTGTTAGTGTAAGTGGCTCTAATCTTACTGATAAATTATTTATAGTTGCCTCATATATTCCTCCAAATAGTGTTGATAGTCTCTACAGAGCTCACTCAGATAATATTGTATCATTAGTTACTGGAAAATTAGGTGATAATCATATTTGTATTTTAGGGGATTTTAATCTTAGTAATCTTAATTGGTCGCAAAGTTACTGTAATTCGGGTCTTACACCTACTAATCTCTCAACTATTTGTGAATCTTATTTTATTGATAATATTTTAAGCCTGAACTTGCTGCAAATTAACACATTTAAAAACAAGCTCGATAGATTGTTGGATCTAATCTTTGTTAGTGACAATATAAATTTTAACCTGTCTAAATGTTGCTCTCCAGTCACGTCCTCGGATATGCATCATGTTCCTTTGGTTCTTAATGTAGAATTTTATGAGTTCACCCCTGGAACTTTAGTAGATAAAATTGCCTTCAACTTTAAACGGTGTGATTTTGCAAGCCTGGACAGTTTATTTGCCGAGTTTAGTTGGGAAGACCAGCTTTCAGGCACTGATGTCGCCGAGTGCTATGATTCTTTCAGGTCAGTGGTGTATAATACATGCTTACTCAATATTCCTACTATTAAAAGTAAGCCCTATAAACTCCCCTGGTATACTAAAGGGCTAAAAAAAGTTAAAAACCTTAGAAACAAATATTATAAGAAGTTTAGATTAACTAATAACCAAGTTTTCTATGAAAAATATCGCCAATATCTGAAGGAATTTAACTGTTTGGATAAATTCTTGTATAGAAACTATATTCTTAGGTTCGAAATCAATATTAAGTCTGATCCGAAGGCCTTCTGGAACTTCATCAAGTCGAAAAAAGCGTGTTCCACAATTCCATCATCAGTCGTTTTCAACGGAAAATCTGCATGTTCTCCACATGATGCTGCAAACCTCTTTGCAGATTTTTTTAAATCCAATTTTATTTCAGATGACGATTATTCTATCAATAATCAAACATTTAAATTGAATTCCGCACTCAGTTTTGGTTCGGTTGCACTTACTTCTGATGATATCTTAAAAGGAATTTCCAAGCTCAAAAACTCAACGCAAACGGACTTTGATGGTCTCTCGGCTCTTTTATTAAAAAGTTGTCCCGCTCTGGTACTTCCGTTGAAAATAATCTTCAATAAATCTTTGTATTTTGGGAAATTCATTGATGCCTGGAAACTGGCTTCAATAACCCCTATATTTAAGAATGGCAACAAGAATGATGTTAGCAATTATAGACCTATTTCGAAACTCACAAATGTATCTAAGCTCTTTGAAATTGTCGTCAAAGATAAAATGTATTTCTCAGTTAAGAGTTTAATTAGCCAAAATCAACATGGGTTTGTAACGGGTCGTTCCACAGTTACAAATCTGGCAGTCTTTAGCGAATATTGCATCTCAGCATTTTCTTCAGGATGTCAAGTTGATTGCATCTACACCGACTTTTCGAAAGCCTTCGACAAAGTTTCGCACATGGTGTTGATTGACAAACTCGCATGCCTTGGCTTCCACTCAACCTTTCTGCAATGGCTCAAGTCATACTTGTATCGACGACGGTGTGTTGTAACTGTGGATAACGCGCAATCAGAACCTTTTTTCGCTACTTCCGGTGTTCCACAAGGTAGTGTTCTAGGTCCCTTGCTTTTTATATTATTTATAAATGACATCGGTTCCTGCTTTTCTTTTGCTAATTTTCTTTTATATGCAGATGACTTGAAGATTTATTCAATTGTTAAGAATTCTTCTGACATGAAAAAGCTCCAATCCGAGTTGGATAACTTTTATTTGTGGTGCTTAAGATCTCATCTTTCATTAAATATTAACAAATGCTTTTATGTATCATTTTCAAAATCGCGAAATTTATTAATAACTCGGTATAGTTTATCTGAGGTAGTCTGCAGTCAGTTAACGAAATCAAGGACCTTGGTGTTATCTTTGACAGCAAATTTTCATTTAGCAGCCATATTAATTTTATTATATCGAAAGCATATGCTATGCTTGGCTTTGTGCGGCGGAATAGCACTGAATTTTCCGATCCGTATACTTTAAAACTGCTATATACCTCTTTCGTACGTTCTCACCTGGAGTATGCAACAATAATCTGGCGTCCGTTCCACCAGTTCCATATCAATAGGATTGAACGCGTTCAGAAAGTATTTCTCAAATTTGCCTTACGATCACTACGCTTTTCTGAGCCCATACCCTCATATAATGCGCGCTCATCGCTGCTCAATCTAAAATCGTTAGATAAAAGAAGGTCAACTTTGTCTCTAACTTTCATTTTTTGCATTATCCAAGGATCTTGTGACTGTCCGCAGCTTTTGGGTAGAATAAATTTTAATGTACCGAGGAGGTATCTGCGTGCTTCCCTGCCTTTTTATGCTGAAAATTTCAGAACGAATTATGCCCGTAATGCACCCATCGGCCGTGCAATTTGCGAATTTAACCAGATCTCAACTTTTATCGACCTTGATTTTTCTCTACCTAAGTCAATTTTTATCAATATTCTTAACTTGATGCCCTAGTTTAAGCTCGATTGTTAAATAGTCTGTAAGAAATTATGCTTTCATAGACTGGTTGTTAAATAAATAAATAAATAAATAAAAGGTTTGAAATTTTAGTGAAACATTGCAGAATTAATTTTTATAGTTTTTTGCATGGTTTTTGTTAGGAAAAGAGCTTTTCTTTCATAAAATAAATAATAAACATTAAATAAACTAAGGAAAAATAGCCAAAACTTACTAAAATATCGAGTCCTAATTTCTATTTCGGTCACTGTATGTATTCCTCGATTCGAATCACAGGCATTCAGATTAGAAAATAATAATTGTTTATGGAGAAAATTACAATCACATACCAACATCACTTAAAACTCGTTCATAGGCATGCCATTTTAATGAGCTGTTAATGCGTCAAAATACCGAATACGGGACAAATACAGGACATTAAATGAAATACAGAGCATTTGGCGTCCCGTATAAAATAAATAAATTTCCAGGACAATGGGTCAAATTAGAGGACTGTCCCGTATAATACAGGACGGACGGTCACCGTAGTTATACGAGTATATTTCTACTTTCGTTACATCGATGTTTGCATTTACTCTAAACCGAACGCGAAGAAGTTTCACTTCAAAATTATTTTTCACTTGAATTGCTTTCGTGAAATTGGCTGTAAGTGAGGTAATTGCTCTGATCCAATAGTTTTCGTGTAAAATCCTGTAAAATTGTCAAACAGCAAAATTACTCTCTGAAGTGAGAGTAAAAAGTGAGTAACAACAAAAAGTACGGGAACAAAAAAAGCATTGTTCCTGTAAAAGTGTCAACAGTGATCACTTGACACTTTTTATGATTTTACCAGAAGAAAAAGTTCGGGTAAAATCTTGTAACTTCATTCTCTACACAACTCTCCAAAAATCGCTTTCACTTACAGGATTTTGGAGGAATTTGGAGTACAGGATCATTTTTTCTGTAACGTCCTTCAGGTTCGTGTAAAAACCTGTAAGTTCATGGAGTACTGGATCAGAGGTAATATTTGCTTTCTTGCAGTTCTTTATTATAACTGAAAAAATATTCAACGAATTATGGCAAGCCACTCCATATCGCACAAATCAAATTCAGTATCTTTGATGTCAAATACATTACACAACAACGCAACCAAAGTGTCTGTCCTTCTAGTGACCACTCATTTATTCGCAATTAGCTGGCCAACCCACGCTTAGACAATAAAATTCACATTTTAATTACCCAAAGGACAAGCGAAAGTAAAATCGGTGATTTGGTACGCTTTATCGTCAACACCTAAATTATATTTGAATAGCAGTAAAATTATAAAATGGCGCGAAGTCATAATGATTTTGTTGCTTAAGCACTTATATTAATTTTATTTATTGCTGCACAGATTTCTTCATAAGCGACGCCGCTCGGAGACATAACACAAAAAAACTAATTACAGTGTATGAATGGAAAGAAAAAATATGTTTCAATGGTGTTATTGAGCTTTGTACCACGATTTGTTTGTTAGGAAAATTGGAAAAAACCACAAAGCTTAAGCGGTAGAAGTTATTGCAGCTATTTCGGAGATTACCAAATCTCCTTATCAGACTTCTTTTTTCTAGACTTCAGCATGAATCGAACCCGCATCCTCAATGTGCAAAGTCAGAAGTGCCAACCACTGAGCTATGCACACCCCGCAAGCTCTTGTTGCTAATCCATTTCCTCATTCAATCTACTACTATCAAGTGCAGCTGATTCGCCGCTAATTAAACTTGACAGCGTGGTTTTTATTGTTAATACCATACATAAAATAGATCCATAGTATAGTTTCAGGCAGGCTCATCCCAAACTATTTATTTGTAAATTTATTTTTTTATTTTTTATTTAATTTTTTTTTTATTAAAAAAAAAAACAGTTATGATTTGGAACAACCGCAACAATGGCAACAATGTGACACGTGTATGACCGCTGCATAGTGGCTCATAGTGTTCATAATTCACAGGAGCCTTAATTTTTTCATAAAAAGTAGCAATTTTGAGCAAAATTGATTCTCCTGTCCCAGTTGAATGCTGCATAATAAAAGCTAGTTGAAAATAATTTTAGGGTTCCCACAAAACGAGAAAAAAAATTCAAAAAATTCAAATACTTTTTTTTAGTTCTTGGAAAATTTTTTTACAATAAAGTGCAAGTTTCAAGTGGCTAAGTGTTCGCGTTCATTTTTAATAATATATAAAATAAGAATATTAACTACACAAC
>NW_023458560.1:22460535-22464947 GCF_013731165.1 Rhagoletis pomonella
GTTGTGTAGTTAATATTCTTATTTTATATATTATTAAAAATGAACGCAAACACTTAGCCACTTGAAACTTGCACTTTATTGTAAACAAATTTTCCAAGAACTAAAAAAAAGTATTTGAATTTTTTGAATTTTTTTTCTCGTTTTGTGGGAACCCTAAAATTATTTTCAAATAGCTTTTATTATGCAGCATTTAACTGGGACAGGAGAATAAATTTTGCTCAAAATTGCTACTTTTTATGAAAAATTAAGGCTCCTGTGAATTATGAACACTATGAGCCACTATGCAGCGGTCATGCACGTGTCACATTGTTGCCATTGTTGCGGTTGTTCCAAATCATAACTGTTTTTTTTTTCAAATAAAAAAAAATTAAACAAAAAATAAAAAAATAAATTTACAAATAAATAGTTTGGGATGAGCCTGCCTGAAACTATACTATGTATCTATTTTATGTATGGAATTAACAATAACAACCACGCTGTCAAGTTTAATTAGCGGCGAATCAGCTGCACTTGATAGTAGTAGATTGAATGAGGAAATGGATTAGCAACAAGAGCTTGCGGGGTGTGCATAGCTCAGTGGTTGGCACTTCTGACTTTGCACATTGAGGATGCGGGTTCGATTCGTGCTGCTGAAGTCTAGAAAAAAGAAGTCTGATAAGGAGATTTGGTAATCTCCGAAATAGCTGCAATAACTTCTACCGCTTAAGCTTTGTGGTTTTTTCCAATTTTCCTAACAAACAAATCGTGGTACAAAGCTCAATAACACCATTGAAACATAACAGGTTTTATGTTCTATTTTTTCTTTCCATTCATACACTGTAATTAGTTTTTTTTTGTGTTATGTCTCCGAGCGGCGTCGCTTATGAAGAAATCTGTGCAGCAATAAATAAAATTAATATAAGTGCTTAAGCAACAAAATCATTATGACTTCGCGCCATTTTATAATTTTACTGCTATTCAAATATAATTTAGGTGTTGACGATAAAGCGTAACGAATCACCGATTTTACTTTCGCTTGTCCTTTGGGTAATTAAAATGTGAATTTTATTGTCTAAGCGTGGGTTGGCCAGCTAATTGCGAATAAATGAGTGGCCACTAGAAGGACAGACACTTTGGTTGCGTTGTTGTGTAATGAATTTGACCTTAAAAATACTGAATTTGATTTGTGCGATATGGAGTGACTTGCCATAATTCGTTGAATATTTTTTCAGTTATAATAAAGAACTGCAAGAAAGCAAATATTACCTCTGATCCAGTACTCCATGAACTTACAGGTTTTTACACGAACCTGAACGACGTTACAGAAAAAATGATCCTGTACTCCAAATTCCTCCAAAATCCTGTAAGTGAAAGCGATTTTTGGAGAGTTGTGTAGAGAATGAAGTTACAAGATTTTACCCGAACTTTTTCTTCTGGTAAAATCATGAAAAGTGTCAACAGTGATCACTGTTGACACTTTTACAGGAACAATGCTTTTTTTGTTCCCGTACTTTTTGTTGTTACTCACTTTTTACTCTCACTTCAGAGAGTAATTTTGCTGTTTGACAATTTTACAGGATTTTACACGAAAACTATTGGATCAGAGCAATTACCTCACTTACAGCCAATTTCACGAAAGCAATTCAAGTGAAACTTCTTCGCGTTCGGTTTGGAGTAAATTCAAACAGCGATGTAACGAAAGTAGAAATATACTCGTATAACTACGGTGACCGTCCGTCCTGTATTATACGGGACAGTCCTCTACTTTGACCCATTGTCCTGGTAATTTATTTATTTTATACGGGACGCCAAATGCTCTGTATTTCATTTAATGTCCTGTATTTGTTCCGTATTCGGTATTTCGACGCAATGGCATGCCTATGAACGAGTTTTAAGTGATGTTGGTATATGATTGTAATTTTCTCCATAAACAGTTATTATTTTCTAATCTGAATGCCTGTGATTCGAATCGAGGAATACATACAGTGACCGAAATATAAATTAGGACTCGATATTTTAGTAAGTTTTGGCTATTTTTACTTAGTTTATTTAATGTTTATTATTTATTTTATGAAAGAAAAGCTCTTTTCCTAACAAAAACCATGCAAACAACTATAAAAATTAATTCTGCAATGTTTCACTAAAATTTCAAACCTTTTAATTAGAATCTTTAAAAAAATTGTGTTTGCAGTTTTGTAACTCATTAAAATTGTGTATAATAAAGAGCGAGTGGAAAGTTCTGCACATTTGCTTCTCTTTCAAGAAAATGGTCGAACATACTTACTTTGTATGGAAAAAATGCGTAACACCGCCAACAAAAAAGATTGCCAAAAATTTATGGTAAGCCTTAGCGACTTAAAATTGCACTTTATTATACTAAAATCTAACGAATTTTTTACAAATTTTATGAGGTAAAATGATACTGTTGCAGGGCTAATACATCTAGGATCATTGAAGAAGGAAGGCTTTAAGATCTGTAAGCTGTTGTGGAAAAAATTTGCAAAATTATTTTTTGTCCCGTATTCTGCTCTCATAAGTACGGTCACCGTACGTACATATAACACACTAAGACATTTTCAGATCTGCACTGTTCGTTCGATTTTCAAAACTGAGGTGTCAAATTAAGGGCTTGGCCAAAATAAAGTTTTTTTTAAGAGTTGCCACTTGTTAAAAAATTAAATTCAAGTAATTTAATAAGTCAAATATTAATACAATATGGGTTTCAATGGAAATGTCTTGCAGAACGATTAATTACTTAACTACATGTAGGAGGGTTGCCGCTTTTTTTTATTTAATTCAATTTTAATTCAATCAATTATTTAATAGCGATATACATCACAATTTGGGTGTTAGACGAAAAAAATTTAAAAAGGTTTAAGTTTGAAAATATTTTAAGGGGGGTCGTTACCTACTTGAAATGTCGAATTTAATTGAATTATTAGTTATATGAAATATTACCGAATGGCTGCCAAACATGATAGTGTTATTCAGAGTATTTTTAGTGTGTCTTAAGAGGGTATCAATCGAAATAAGTGTTGGAAGGCTTTATTTCCGAACTATATTTAGGCATGTGGCAACCATGTTAAAAAAAATCCATTCAACTTTAACTGAGGCAGTTAGGTAATTGAAATACATCAGAACTATATTTCGGTGGGTTCCGCGTAGGTGAATAATTAAGTTCAACTTGATTTTTCAGTTGATTGAAATATATGTATATTATACCCGAAGGAATTTTTTATGAAAGTCATCAGTTCTGCATCGTTTTTTCGACCTTCAAAAATGAGATGCAAAATTAAATAACTTGGCCTATGTATGTGAAATAACGTTTTATTTTTTGAAGTTAGAACTTTTTTATCGGTACAAAGTGACTTAAAATTAGAGAAACCAAATCATGCGAGACTTCACTACGCTCAAAGACGGCTGGACGTGTTAAGATGAAGTTTGGTAATTGGTATTTCATTTCATTTCATTTATTATAATCAAACACACAACCATGAGTTATTTTACAGTGTTTGAACTTAATTTAATTATAAAAGCTTAAAAATAACATTAAGGGAAACCGTAGGTTGTAAAAATGTGTAAGGAGGAGAAGAAGAACAAAGAAGTATTAGAAAAAAGAAAAATATATGTGTACGTGCATCTTAGCAATTTAGAGGGCAAAAATTATGTAAGAGCTCATTTTTAAAGTGCGATGTACTTCGGATAGTTTTGATCTTATATGGCAGAGCGTTCCAAAGACGAACAGCAAAAACAAAGAACTGACGTTCAGATACAAGGCAACTGTATGTCATACTAAGCAGGTTAAGTGATCGGGCCGATCTCGTGAATTGAATTCGTTCAACAAGGTATTTGGGCTCATGAGAGTTAATTACCTTGTGAAGCAGCATTAGGCATTTTACTTTTAATAAATCGTCGAACTTTATAGAAAATATTTTTAAGGCAAAAACAGATATGTGATCACGACGTTTTACACAATACACGTATCTGGCGATGTTGTTGTAGAGGATATTAAGTTTGCCACGACACAGACTATCACAATTGGCATACAGTTCACATCCATACAATAAGGTTGGTAACAGAAATGTTTTAGCTAAAAGCAGTCGAATTTTCTCTGGGGTAAAGTGCTGAATAGTCCATAATGAACGGAGCATGCCATAAACCTTGCCTATTGCACTATAAATGTGGGTATTCCACGATAGGGTTCTATTGAAAATTATCCCTAGGTTTCTTGCAGTGTCAACAAATTTTATAACAGAGTTGTTCAATTTCACTTCACTGTAGCCCTCAAGTTTGAAAGTCTTCTTGTAAATAACGATGCACTGTGATTTACTTGGATTTAAAAGTAACCCATTGTCACAGGCCCACTTGCTAACGTGATCTAAGTCAGTGTTGAGGTTACTAATACAATTATTAACGGATACAAAAGGGCAACT
>NW_023458560.1:22465047-22478061 GCF_013731165.1 Rhagoletis pomonella
CTTATGGTTACATGTGTATATCTTGGTAACCGCTGCACCAATTTCTTACTAAATGGCTGAAAATTTAAAAAATCGGACAATAACCACGCCTACCTCCCATATAACGGTAATTTTCAGAAAAACGAAAACTGCGATATTTTAGTAACTACTGAAGATAATTCACTCAAAATTGATATTTGCAATGAGTTTTAGACGGAAAATAAGAATATTACAAAATTTTGGCAAATGGGCGTAGCCACGCCCACTTATGGTTACATGTGTATATCTTGGTAACCGCTACACCAATTTCTTCCAAACTTGGCACAGTTGTTGGGTTGGTCCTGGTACAGCATACCAACTGGCCCAAAATTTCTAAAATCGGACAATAACCACGCCCACATCCCATATAACGGTAATTTCGAGAAATACAAAATTTTCGATAAATCAGTAAATATTGAAGCTAATTTATTCAAAATTGATGATTGCAACAATTATTTACCAAGAAATACGTGTATGACAAAGTTTTGGAAAATGGGCGTAGCACCGCCCACTTGTGATCACATATATGTATCTCGCTAACCGTTCTAGCAATTTGTACCAAGCTCGGTATGGTTATTGTGCTTGCCACATAAAAACAAACCGTTGAAAATTGTTGAAATCGGACTAAAATTGAGGCCGCTTTTCATATAACGGTAAATTTCAGATATGCTTGAAACTGCAATATTTCGAAATTTAAGGACGCTAATTTACTTAAAATGTATACACCCCGGCTTATCATGTAGCGGTAGCTTTCGGAAAGGTGGAAAACATATATTTAATACTTGCGCCGGGTATTTAATGTTCGGCTCCGCCCGAATCTAGACTTTCTTACTTGTTTTTTTTTGATTTTGTCGCACGGTGTAATAAAGCCAATAAAGAATAAAATGGAGCTTAATATAATAATAATGTATTAGCTTCATTCGAGAAAGCCACTGAGAACTTAATAAATATCTTCTTCTTCTTCTTTTTGGCGCTGTAACCGCCTAAGCGATTTTGGCCGAGTTCAGCAAAGCACGCCAGTAGTTTCTCCTCTGTGCCAACTGACGCCAGTTGGAAACGCCAAGTGAAGCCAAGTCCTTCTCCACCTGAGCGTCGGTGTCCATTCGAACGACATGACCTAGCCAGCGGAGCCGCTGTATTTTAATTCGCTGCACTATGTCCATATCGTTGTAAAGCTCATACAGCTCATTGTTCCATCGTCTGAGGTACTCGCCGTCGCCAACGCGTAAAGGGCCGTAAATCTTCCGCAAAATCTTTCTCTCAAACACTCTAAGAGCCGCCTCATCGGATATTGTCATTGTCCATGCTTCTGCGCCATATACCAGCACGGACATGATGAGTGACTTATAGAGCGTGGTTTTCGAACGTCGAGAGAGGACTTTACTCCTGAATTGCCTACTCAGTCCAAAGTAGCACTTGTTGGCAGGAGTGATTCTACATTGGATTTCAATGCTGACATTATTATCGGTGTTAATGCTGGTTCCCAAGTAAACGAAATTCTCTACTTTCTCGAAATTGTAACTGTCAACAGTGACGTGGGTGGCAAGGCGCGATTGTGCTGACTGATTGTTTGATGACAGGAGATACTTCGTCTTGTCCTCGTTTACCACCAGACCCATTCGCTTTGCTTCCCTATCCAACTTGGAAAAGGCAGAACAGACTTCGCGGTTTTTGTTACCGATGATGTCGATGTCATCGACATAAGCCAGCAATTGCACGCTCTTGTAGTATATTGTTCCTGAGCAGTTCAGTTCCGCAGCTCTTATTATATTCTCCAACATCAGATTAAAGAAGTCACATGAAAGGGAGTCGCCCTGTCTGAAACCCCGTTTTGTGGCGAACGGCTCGGAGAGGTCTTTTCCAATTCTGACGGAGCTGGTGGTATTGCTCAATGTCATTTTACACAGCCGTATGAGTTTTGAGGGGATGCCAAATTCAGACATAGCGGCGTATAGGCAACTCCTTTTAGTGCTGACAAAAGCGGCTTTAAAGTCGACAAATAGGTGGTGAGTGTCGATCCTTTTCTCGCGGGCCTTTTCCAAGATTTGGCGTATTGTGAATACCTGGTCTATGGTGGATTTGCCAAGTCTAAAGCCACACTGATAAAGCCCAATCAGTTCATTGACGGTGGGCTTCAGTCTTTCACACTATACGCTCGATAAGACCTTGTAACTTATGCTTAGAGGGCTGATCCCGCGGTAGTTGGCGCGAATGGCGGGGTCACCTTTCTTGTGGATTGGGCAGAGCACACTCAAATTCCAGTCGTCGGGCATGCGTTCATCTGACCATATTCTGCACAAGAGTTGATGCATGCACCTTATCAACTCCTCGCCGCCGTACTTGAATAGGTCAGATGGCAGGCTGTCAGCTCCAGCGGCTTTGTTGTTTTTCAGCCGCGTTATTGCTATACGTACCTCGTCATAGTCAGGCGGTGGAACGTCGACTCCGTCATCATCGACTGCGGCCTCGGGTTCTTCTTCTCCACAACTTCCCGTGCTGCTACCATTTAGTAGGGCGGAAAAGTGTTCCCTCCATAATTTAAGTACGCTCTGGACATCAGTTACTAGGTCGCCATTATTGTTCTTACAGGAGTGCGCCCGGTCTTTAAACCTTCCGTAAGTCGCCTAACTCTCTGGTAAAATTTTCGGGCATTCCTCCTGTCGGCCAGCATTTCAAGCTCTTCGCACTCACGTATTTCGGCCTCTCTCTTCTTGTTGCAGCAAATACGTCTCGCTTTCCTCTTCAGATCCCTATAGCGGTCCCACATAGTGCGCGTTGCGCCCGATCGCAGCGTTACCCTGTGGGCGCCATCTTGTTTCTCTGCAGCTTCCTGATACTCCTCATTGTACCAGTAAATATAGTTTGTCTAAAATTGGGACATGAATCCATCAGCTCAGAACTAAGCTAACGGAATCATAATAATAAGATTTATGATGCTGTTTTTTCACTTTTTTCTAAGATTTCTTTAAGAAAAACTTGAACAACTGGTCCAAAACTATACCGATATAGACTTGTGAAGTATCAGTGAAAAGGTATTTTCTCACCCTTTTTGTTCTTTGCAAAAAAACTCATTCACGTCCCAATTTTTTCTTTATCAAATACCAACACTTCTTAATTCAACATGGAATGAGGCTCGTTCTCTCTCATTTATGCTTTAATTGAGCTTATTTGCAAATAAATAAATAATAAAAAGGGTCAGAAAATTCCTTTCCAATGATACCTTGGATGTCTAAGGTCGGTAGAGTTTAGGCGGAGTTATTCAAGTTTTTTTTAACCAGCTTTTGAAAAAAGTTGAAAAACAGCACCAAAAATCTCATTATTGCGATTCCGTTGAAAACTTTTCTTAAATATTTGTATGCAAATTTTTTAAGCTTGAACTCTTTTGGCACCTAAGGTGATTTTTCGCAAAAAATACTTAAAAAAACTGTTTTTATTCACAAAAAACTAAATTTTTTTGAGGAATTTTCAAATCGGTCCAGGTCACGTAAATCTTAATATTCTTCCGAAATATTTCAGTGAAGGTCTTAAAGTATAATAGATTTTTTAATTCCGGTGGAAAAACAGTACCGATTTTATTTTTTTGTATGGGAGTGATCCAGTCTAATGTACATACATATATAAAATAAAGATATTTTTAATTGAACGTTGAGAAAAGAAATTGCAAAGGCAAGAGTTTAAATTTATACAAAAAATACACTAAAATTAAATGTTTTGAAGAATTTTAGGTATGCAGTTTTATAGTGATAGATAAAAAGCAAGTTTTAAGTGGCTGAAAGTTTACGTTGAGATTTAATATTTTTTAAAAATTTGCTTTGTGCAATTTTGTTTCGTTTTGGGGGAAACTTATAATCACTAGTTTTTACATTTATTAACTAGGACAGGAGAATTGACTTTGTTCAAAATTATACTTTCTCTATACTTTGCACTAAAAAATTGTATATAGACAAATAAAACGCAAAAGTCGGGCTCTTCCGAATGTTATTAGACTTAAATTAAAAAAAAATATCTCATATCGGTTTGAAAGATGACAGCGGCGGCTTACGCTAGCTGTTTCGATCAGTAATAAAAGCCAATAATTGAAAATACTATGTATATTTATTATGCGTGCATTTTTATAATTTGTGTGACGCAATCAATTAAGTACATATTTTCTTTGTTTTAAGATTGATTTAAAGAGAAATTTTTGAAAAAATTAGAACTCCAACTTCAAATAGACATACAGAAATTGTAACCAACAATTTCAAATCCTGTGGTACTTTTTTATCATTTGACCAGCTTAATCGCATGAAGTGGTCCGATTTCCACCACTTCCAACTTTTTGAAATTTGTTGCACTGTGATATGATCGAAAAATATAAGCACCAAAATCGACTTATCTGAAAGAGAATCCATTGTAACTGTGAAACACAGCATCAATTGCGTCTTCCACTATATACATACGTATGTACACTCACCAGCTTGGTCGTAACACAACTTATGAGATATACAATTTGTGTGTGAATTAGAGTTTTTAATTTTAAAATTATATTGCTTGCAAATGTCAAAAATGCTAAAAGTGTCACCCAGTGTTTCTACCTTACTATGTATGTATCATTATAGTTAAGGCTTTTTTGTAGTGGAGAGTTAATTCACATTTGATTTTCGATTTTCAGTTAAAAAATTGTGAACACTGTAGAAAAAATAAAAAATATAAAAAATTATTTTAGAAGCTCCACTTATCAGGAAATAAAACCAGGTTCTATCGCGTTTTTGTTGCTGAAGTAGTTATGGTCATAATTTTTAGAGCTCATGTTTAACAATGTGAAAATATTCTAATGGTACTTTCAGTACGGCAGTGTTTTCAGTATGTCTTTTTGATTTCAAAGCTGGTAAAAAAAAAAAAACTTTATTAGCTTCACCAACTGTAAAAGTGCAGGCTTCACCGTAAATTTGAAAACGTGTATCGGCCAACCATTTCATTCACCTGTAAATACAGCAGTAAATTTTTGTATATAAAATTTTTTGAGTTATACGTCAAATAAATGTCATGCATAGGTATGTGTGTATTTTTAACCCTCTTATTTTTTGATGCCTTTACCAAAGGAAACCAATATTTGCATAAACCCTGCGGAAGTTCGTTTGCGTCGCACTGTGGTGCTAAACTTGAATATACTGCTCAAAATAGTCCAGAGCCTTAACTTCTCAACCGAGTCGTTTATTTTTTATTTTTTTTTATGAAATCTAATAAAATTTGGAAGGGATTTGTCTAGCTCGAATTTTGAATTTTTATTTGTTCATATTACTAGTTGAACACAGTTATACGAAATCCCATAAATGATAAAAAAATTTTTAAAAGTAAAAGTTTAAACCCCAGTTTCACCAATCAATTCAAAAATTTATAAAATTTATACGACTATTAAAACAAATTTTTCGAACACAATTTTGTCATTTTAAATGATCCAAAAATTCAAAATAAAAAGTTTTAAATTTTTGGTGAAAATTTGTTTATAATATTTATGCCCGGTTGTACCAATCAATTCTAAATTTATCAGCCTGTTTAAATTTAAAGTGTCAAATTTTTAGAACATTCGAAATATGATTTTTTGGGGCATAAAAGTTATAAAAAAATTTTCACCAAAATTAAAAATTTTTTATTCAGAATTTTTGGCCCATTTAATTGATATAATAAAATGCAAGCTTCAAGTGGATAAGAATTCGCGTTGGTTTTTAACCGACTTCCAGACTTCCAAAAAAGGAGGAGGTTATCAGTTCGTCGGAATATATATTTTTTTTTTTTTTTTATGAAAGGTAGTGCCTCAGGGGTGGTCCGATACTAATTTGGTTTAGATCCGATCATTGGATCATGAAATATATAGATATATATATATTTTTTTAAGTCGGTTTTTTTTTGCTAAAAATTAATTGTTAGTATTTTTTTTGCGCTGGCGGCGGTTGGCATTTTCTTCCATAGATAATGTGTGCTCGAAATGTTCAGTTTGCAACCACTGTGCGTCATACGGCACACTTCAGCTTGCTACACCCTGCCTCACTACTCACTGCGCTGGGGGCGTTTGTTCTTATTTTCTGGTATTCATATATGTATATATTTTTATTTTTTTTTTTGCGTATAGACTAGAGCTCTCGATTTTGTTCGCACATTTTCAAACAGCCCGGGTATATGAGCAGCGAGTACTCGCACACTTGTTCAATGCTCATTACTCGAAAATTTCCGAGCATGAGCTCGAGCAATTCGAGTTTTTTCGAGTAATTTGAGCAATGTTTTTTTTATTATATTGACATTTTTGGTAGCACCTTTTAAATTTTTCAAATTATTGATATATAATGCAAAGATTGTTACATTGTTATTTAATAATATAATTTATTTAACATGAATTAGAAAGCAGCTGCTGACAAATACAATTTACAAATTTTCTTTTGTTTATGAAATTGTTCAAAAACTCGAAAATTTTGAACAAACATTTGAGCAGTTGAGCAATGAACGAGTTTCGAGCGAGTATCGAGCTACTCGCATTGCTCGATACCCGGGTATCTAGAGCTCTAGTATAGACAGTAAATTTGTATACGTTGGTATAAATTTATGCAAATTCATTAAATTTTGTGCGAAATTAAAGTGCAAAGACGCGTTAAATATTTTTTTAAGTAGTTTTTCTTGCTTAACAACTTGTTTTATTTGAGGGGATTATGTATGTATGTGTTTTTCAACTTCGACCTATACAGCGTATACAGAACATTTAAATTTTCATTGGAAAACCCTGAGAGCATATTAAAACATGCAATTTGTATTCTTCTGGTCGCATAGCTGCTTTAAGCGTGTTAATTTACATATATAAAATATATCCGTAGCCTAAGAGTGTTCATGGGCCTTTTGTATGGATGTTTCTGTTACTGCTTGCGTTGTGGCGGCCATTATGAGGTCATAATTAAGACGTTTTTCAACTCGGACAAACACTTATCGACCTGCATGCTATAGCTGAGCCTGCTTGTACTTGCAATGTGTTGCACCAATGCATTAATGCACTCGCATGCCAATAATCGTTGCCAAGTTATGGAAGTAAAACAAGAATCAATTGTTGTCGTTGTTGTTTGTCAGGTAATTACATATGTATATGAAAATATGCCAAGTGAGCTGGTGTGGCAAGTTTGCGCAACAGTTTCATGAAGTCTACATACTTGCGCTTTTAAAGAGTTTCCTGCAGCTCAACAGGAAGTTTAAGTCAACTAGTTAGGTCAACTACAGTGACATGTGCGAGAAAGTATGAATTTGATATACAAAATAATTAAAACTAAAAATTTCTAAAATACCTGCTTGATTTCAGCGTCCCAATGGGAGCTTTTTTGGTGTTATGCTCTTAGATGAGTGGGGTAATTGTATAAATTTTTTTTATGACATCTTAGATCTTATGAATACATCGCCTGCACAAACCTGCTAATCGGAACATCTCAACCAAAGCAATTTTTCTCGGTATTATCTAGAATCTAAACAAATGCAAATAAAAAATCAGGGGTATCAAATAAATACCTAGAAGTTTACTATACGAGGGCTAAATTGTTATGAAAACAACGACAAAGTGTTAAAGAAAATAGTGCTCCAGAAAAACATTACAAATATGAACATCAAGCACTACTCCGTTTTTTAACATAAGGCCCCTTTCCAATTTCCAAGAAAAATTAGAAGAAATATTTTTCCTTATTTCTATTGCTTGAAAAAAGAAATTATATCTTGCTGTAGATTTTGTTGGAGAAAAAAAAATATAAAGATAATTTCGTTTATATTTCTTGTGCGTCATTTTATATGAATTTCGCTGAAATAAGTTTGCAATCACCCCCTCTTGTTTCAAAGTTTGTTGAGATGATTTTTGGGTGATAAAAAAAATTTGTCCTTGGCGAGGCCTAACTTGAGTTTTCTTCATTTAAAAAAAAAAAAAAAACCAGAACCGTAAGAGAATTTAATGAGGATTTTTTTGTAGTCGATTTTAACCCTCTAACTTCTACTTAAATGGGCACTTTTGACCCGATCTCAAAACAGCTATAGTGAAAGGCCGTTAAAATGGCACTGTGAGGGTTAAAATATTCCACGAAAACTTGAAGCAGACAATTTTACAGGGCGTGACCGAAGATAGAGAAATTGTACGGGTTACGATAAGTGCGTAAGAAAGCTTAGTTCAAGCTTATGTTCGCACATATGGCATAGGCACAATGCGATTACCTACATGCTTATGTATATGAGCAATAGGGTGGATCGATTAGTATGGAAAGCAATTTTTAGATCTTCTGTACAGCATAGAGTGAATAGTTTATTTTATTATTTAACTAAATTACATTTAAAATATAGCAATTAATACCTATAACGATAAATATTAAGTTGGTAAAGAGGGTAAAAAAAGGTTAATATAATTGACAATTGACAAAACATTTGATTTAGTTTCTATAGAACATTACCATATTTTTATCGAGTTCTCGAATATTTACATCGTCTTCGATGTGTAGATGGGTCTTCTTCTCGGCATAAGTTCCGTAGATACTCCGAAAGCAGTACTTTCTTTGATCTTCATTTGAATCTTTCCTTGACCGGTTTGATTTCCTGATGAAAAATCTCGCCACGTTTATATGAAACGGAGCCGATATTATCCCGAAAGAAATCAAAGTGGGAATGCATTTTGACACCCATGTGTTCTTCGGTTCCGCTGCACAGTAAAATGAGCGCAAACGAAACTAACCCAATATATACACTGTCAGTCGAGGGATGCAAGGAATAAAAAAAATCATTTCCCAACGAGATACACATATCTATTTCTTATAATGTACAAAGTTAAGTGGCAAAAATTCAAAATAAGATTAGAGATGACAAAATACATATTAGACATGATACAAGATGCAATTTTTTTCTAGTGGGAGCAGGGTTGCCAGAAGAGTAAAATTTTTATAGAAAAGTTTGAACTCGCCCTATACAGTACAGAAGGTTTAATAATTGCGTTGCATACAAATCGTTCCGGCCCAATGCTCATAACTGTAGGTGTTTGCAAAGTAACTATGCTAAATATGTGAACATTAGTTTGAACTAAGCTTTATTACGCACTTAGAATTGTCTGCTTAAAGTTTTCTTATAGGTCTATTATGCGCTGGTAACAAAAAATTTGTAATCGGAAAATAAAGTTCCTATCAATCTTAAACCCTTTTCGTATTCTGTACACTCCTGTCACCGGTAATCTCATAAGCTAGCCCCGTGAAATATGCATATTCAATGCAAGACTTTCCACATATCTTCATATTTTAACTGCATTACCACATACCTAGAATGGCGGTGGCAAGAACGGTAAAATTTTTTGGTAATCAAATTTTTCGGTTACAAAACCACCGGTGACGTACAGAACAAACATTTTTTAGTGCATTTTTTTAACGGCCTTTCATTATAGCTTAGTTAGACGATTAAAATCGACTATGAAAAAATTCCTCATTAAATTCTACTGAAGAAGTCTGAGGACAAAAATTTAATTTGAAGTCGTTCTATACATGATATTTTCGATAAATTAATTTCATTTTCCACCAAAATATTAAAAGTTTAACCCTCTTAAAAAATCTTACCATCTGGACTTGTACTGTATTCGGCAAAGTTGGTCTGGGAGACATTATCATTATTAGCGTTGAGTAACCATTGCACATAGGGGCAACCACTGCAGGATAGTGTGATTGAGCCCATTTTATGTTTAGATTTTCCTAATAAAATATAGCGTACAAACTAAGTTTCTTAGAAATCGGACGAAATTTATCTAATATTTCTGCAAAAAAGAGTGGAGCGCGTGGCAATCATCCCATTTTTACGATATGTTATAATTCCTTGTTTCTAAGAGCACATGTAAAAGGTCAGCGAAATCGGTGCAAGTTAACTATTATTTCCACTTGCCTCCATATAATCGAAACGCTGTGTGTTGTAGTTAGTAAGTTTAATTCCTACCGTACTAGTATATATGTACGTATGTAAGTATGTATGCGTACAATTAAAAGGTAATTACTATAAGGGTACGGACCAATATTAGCACATGAAAATGTGTTTTCAACGGGAGCATTTAATTTCTAGCAACTTAAGTGGGTAATTTTGCGGATCGCAAAAGACCATGTTGGAGACAAGTTTACAAAAAAGGATTATGTTTTTATTTCAGGCAAAATAGTATATCACGTATTGCATGTGCGTGTCTGCTAGTGTAAATTATATTATACTTTACGACAGCAGCATTGGATCCGAGCAGTTGCGTGCAAATTTACTTCACACGTACGAATATATTAAAGAGAACTTCGAAGCACCAAAACCTTAGGTTGACAACAGAGTGGCTGTTAGAAGCGATAAGATATATATGTATATTATAATTTACTGTACTCAGCGCTAGAAGATGCTTGAATGAAAGCTTGATAGCACAGGTAAACTACCATTAATAAAAAAATAAATGAAGTAATTTAATTTCACTTTTGATTCAAACCATTCATAGATAGAAAATATTATGAATCAAGAGGAATTCATACTAGAAGATGGTATCGATTCAACAAATACAACAATTACATATATTTTGTTTTTTGCTTTTAGTGAGCCATTGTCAAATTACAGCTATTCTTCCCCGAATGAAAAAGAGCGATAGAAAATAAAAACACTCGCACGTTTTCACTCAAACGCTACTCACAGCTGATAAAACCACACTACCTTATATGAATTCGCCTTGATTATGAATATAAATAATAAAAAATAAAAAACTCAATTTCAAAGCGAGAATTTGCTACAAATCTTTTCAAGACCTGCTTTATTGCTCAACGAAAGTTTTGTAGCTCAAACTCATTTTGATTAAGTATACGAAAATATTGAATATGATTTATAGATTGTTAGAGCTCAATAGCAAAGCATCATTTACAGCAATCACTCTGCGTTCAGCCTTAGTTAGTTGACAATAAAAAATGAAATCGTTACCTTTTGTGATCACTTGAATATTTAATTCGGTGTCAAGTGCTGCGGTTTGGTAAATTTGAAATAAAATTCGTTTAAGCACTTTCACGTTTATGAAATTCCAAGCTGTAAAAATTTTATTATAATGAAGTGTAAAATAAGCGGATTACGCAGAAATAATGCCATTGCAAGATTAGTCGTAAGGTTAAATTTGAAACTTATGCTGCTTTTTAATTCCCATAACTTTGTGAACATTGGGTCGATTGGGAAAATTTCTTTTTAATTGTTCATTTTCAAAACACTTTTAGTATATGAAATCGAAAAAATTTATTCCAAAAAAGTTTATTTCCAAAAAATAAGTACAAATCGATTTCATTGAAATTTATTTCTAACAAACTATAACTTATGCGTTTAATGACAGAAATTTTAATGACAAACTTGGGCATTATTGTCATTACTTAAAATAAATAGTCCTTGAATACATTTCCACAGGGCATTTTTTAAATGCCTCCAATTTTTTGTAATTTCAATGCGTAATGGAAATTCGGCATTATTCCACAACTTTCAAGTCTAGTCTCATAATGGGATAACAAATTCGAATTTTAAATAAAAGAATATTAACAAATCACTTTGATCACCCGCTTGGATACCCATACGCATGAGTAACAATGGCGTATGAGTAACTGAATTTACCAGCTGATTACGCGAAAGTAATAAGAGGCGGGGTAGTACTTCCTAATGCAATTATGCACCCTACAAGAAAGGACCAATATGTTTACACAAAAAACGCTGTAGAAAGTTCTCTACAATTTTGAGGCAGTAAAACAGAGACCTTAGGTCAACATCAATCGTGGCCATATGTTGAAAAGGGATGCAAAATCACATCGTACACCAAAGAACTGGTCAGGTTTTTCAAAAATCCGTTAAATTTTGACATAAAATATTATGCAGATCTCCCAGTCAGCGGACCAGTTATATGACCGGCAGATGTCTTGTAGAGCAGCGAATTTTTACATTTAAAATTTTAAACAGGTGGCAGCCCTGTTCTAAACCTTTACGAATATTCCAAATATTAGTCAGAGTTATAAGGGATGCGTGTGCCAAATTTAATGGTGATTTCGCTTCTACCAAAAAATATTGGCTTTTGATTGCCTCTTCCTACTCTTTTCGTGTTCGATTTTAAATTAAAAGCAAAGGGTGAGAGAACTGTATGTTAGTTTCTTAAAATGTCACACTCTTGTAACCCAAAAAAGGCACACTCTTTTCCCTGTGAAGCTTTGTGAGGGGAGATGGTTGCCCTGAAAATCATATGGTTGTTTAAAAAGACAGCTCGTGAGCTAGTCAAGGACAAGAGGACAAAAACATGCCTTTTTACACGTTTGAGTGTAACATCAAACAAATTTTTCATCGGGGAAGGCCAATCTTTTTTGGAAGAAACGAAATCAACATAATTTAAATCCGTTCGGTTTCTCTGATTTCAAATCAACTTGTACCGATGATAAAATTCTAACTACTAAAAATCAAAAAAGTTATTTCCCATCCCAAGCTGTTTGATTTTACGTCTCCTTTTTGAAAAAAATAAAAACCGGTTCAGATCTTATGACCTTAAAAAAATGCCTTCATGTTATATATATATATAGTTGCATAGATAAGCCTTTTCGTATAGGTAGTAACCCTAATCAGAAGTATTTTCAAACTGACATTTCCTTCGTTTGACACTCATATTTAAATATATCATAAACATTAGACTGCATCACTCCCCATACAAAAAAAAAAATCGGTACTGTTTTTCCACTGGAATTATAGAATCTATTATATTTTAAGACGTCCACCAAAATATTTTGTTAAAATATTAAGATTTAAGCGAGCTGGACCGATTTGAAAATACCTCAAAAATGGAGTTTTTTATGAATACAATTAGTTTCTTTAAGATGTTTTTTGAAAAAATCCCCTCAAATGACAAAACGGTTTAAGCTTAAAAAATTTACATAAAAATATAAAAAAAAAAAACTAAAAAAATTTCGATGCTGTTTTTTAACTTTTTTCAAAGATTGGTATAAGAGAAACTTG
>NW_023458560.1:22478161-22490167 GCF_013731165.1 Rhagoletis pomonella
GATTTTGACAGCCATTTCACGTGAAACGCGAACTTAGTACTATGCTTAACAGAAAAAAGGACGCACAGTGCATAAAATTGAAAATGATCAGCTGGAATGAGAGGGCGAAACATATTCGATTCGATTTTTTTGCTATGCCAAGAAGTAAATTGGAATTGGTGGATCCTGCGCTCCAGTGGTGAGTGATGAGCGGACGGTGCGATGCTGTGCGGCAATGCTCGCTTGCTGCCACATTCAGTTATTTATTCATTCGCAAATCCATTGCTGTGTTGAGTGACTTCATTCGTCATGACCAACACAACTGTCAGTGAATGTGGGTGGAGTGCCTTTATGCGTATGTGTGTGTGTGTGTACAGCCAAAAATTGAGCAGTTTTGCGTACATTGCGTCGGAGCATGCCCTTGAATAGCGCGCCCACAAATACTAAGCTCAAGAGAATTACGAATATTACATTCACTTCATTTATGCATTCATCAATCAGTTAACCAAGTGTAAATTTTGTATTTTTAACACGCGTAGCAAATAAAATGAAATGGACAAAAAACCAATTTTACCAGCTAGCGTGTGAATTCTTAGAACGGAGTGGTTCGTGAGTTGTGCGAAGAACAATATTTCACCCTCACTGAGCGGGTAGACGCTGTGGCCTTGCGCGTAAAATAGATTTTCAGTCCGCAATCGGCGAAGGAGAAAACCAACAATTGCTTTTACATTTATGGTTATAAAGGTTAGGTTAGGTTACGTGGACAGCCATGAAAAGAGGGCAGTCTGAGACTAAAGAAACCAATTTCGAAAGCACCGTTTTGCTGGCAAAATATGGCAGGGGTTGCAATACTAAGTGACGGCACGCGCCCTTAACAGAGGTGGCAACCCTGTTTGTGGCAAACTGTAGGGTACCGGGTGGAAAGTTTGATAACGGTACTAGTGCGCGACTATTTGCAAAGTTTGATGTATAGGTTTCTGTCGAAAGGAGAAGACAAACATACAATGCCGCATAGGAATTTCATACGCAATGCACAAAAGTGTGCTGAACACCACGACTTCGAGTAACATCGTTTAGCGAATACTGTTTAAAATAAACATATCGTCGTTTAAAGTACAAAACCGCGTATCGTCATTCTGCAAAACCGCGTAACTGACATTGGCTGCCAAAAATTGGATTTGCTCACACAAGCTCTTGGCTCAGTCCTTATCCATTCGTCCTGAAATATAATAGCCAGAAATGCGATTTCTTTATAAAAAAGAGAACCATTTTGCCATCGGTACCGACAATATTCCAATTAAATTTGTCAAATTAATATTACCATATATACTAAGTAGCCTTACACATCTAATTAACCACTGCTTCACTACCTCTTCGTTTCCCAATGCATGAAAGCTGGCAACTGTGACTCGCGTACTCAAAAAAACCGGCGCCACCCTGCTTACAGACTTTCGGCCTATAAGTATTCTGCCCGGACTGTAGTAAGGTCCATGAAATGCTTATGGCATAGTTTATCGAAGAGAATAATCTACTCGACCCCCTCCAATCTGGCTTCAGGGCTGGCCACTCATGCTCAACCGCTGTTACAAAAGTCTTGGATGATGTTCGTCAGCAGCTTGATCAGGGTCACCTTACCCTACTGTGTCTCTAAAGCATTTGACTATGTCAACCATATCTTGTTGTGTGAGAAACTTAGACAAAAGTTTGGCTTTTGGAATTTATTTAGCAGTGCGATCTCTTAGTACCAACTTAAGTTATAGAATGCAAAAAGTCAAAGTTGATAACATTTTCTCTGATCTTCTGCATATTCACTCTGGCGTTCCACAGGGTTCCATACTTGGCCCTCTTCTCTTTAGCATGTTTATAAATGATATTTTTGATGTTCAGCTTTATCTCTCTGGTCGCACTGGTATGGTTCATGAAATCGCGCTTCAACTAAATTATGATTTACATTCTATTCTTAAGTGGTAAAATTAAAACCTGCTTCTCCTTAATGCTAGGAAATCCTATGTGCTTCCAATATGCAAGGATAAGATCCAGCCCTCTGAGGTTCCTCACTTATATCTTGGTGCTGATATTCTTCAATTAGTTGATAAAGTTAAAAAACCTGGCTTCATAGTAAATTCTAGACCGACTTGTGAGGATCACATAAACGATGTATTTAGTTAAAAAAATTTACTATACACTGCGGTGTCTCCGAGCTACCTCTGCTTTTACACCCCAAGACACTAAGAAAAAAATGCTAATTAGTCTAATTGTTCCTCCCTTTACTTATGCTGACGTAGTGTATAGCGAACTTGACTCTCAGTCATTTCAAAAACTTAATGTTGCTTTTAATTTTGCCATCAGTAAACCGGAATACCTGTAAGAAAACCTCAAGTTCCCTAGAAGTGTACGCTCTTCCAGTTTTATTTTACCGAAATATAATTATCTTAACACGTCGAGATTATTTTTTGTTAATGCTGTAAAAGTTTGGAACTCTTTCCCAGCATCTTTGAAGAACTCTTTACGTAAGCACAACTTCACAGGTCTTATCAACGATTATTTTCCTAATAAAACAACTTAAAATGGTTATAAATTTTCAACGTTGGTTATTGTAATAACACTGTATAATTATAAGTACTACACAACTTGTTAATTTCTTGTTTTCCTATATTTAATGTTCTTTAATATTTTTTTATTCTTATTGTGCAATAAAAGATTTTATCTTAATGTACTAATGTACATATATACGATATCAAAAAATAAATTGAAATTGAATTGAGCGTTTTTTCCTAATTTTTCTGTCCGGTCCCATAGCTTTTACCACTGAGCCACTTATTCAGGTTTGGGGAAAAAATTTTCGCATTGAGCTAAATCACGAAAATATGTACGCTGGATGACGGGTAATTGGGTGACCTTATTTAGGCACTTTGGGTTTGTGAATGTGGGAGAGCACTTTTTATGGCTGGAGATCCTTTTACTCTTTTCGAAGTAATCGGTGTAACTTACAGACCCACGCTGCTAACTCCACTTTTTCTCAATTCTCCCATATACTAAAGTCAACCTCTTGATAATTGGATCTATCGTATTCGCTTCGAGTTTTCAGACTGCTCGACCAAAGATCATTTGTCCTTGACATCCTCATATTTCGAATGTACCTACTAGAAATTGAAGTTTCTTTATTTCCTGAAATAGTTTTAGACTTGGCAGTTGTGGAAAACATCAAAACGTCAGATTTCGTGCCCTGCCTTGTTGCGAAGAAGTCAGGCTTAGCTTCTGGAAAGGCATTGGCCGGTCTTAAAAACGTAAATCTTTATTTTTAGTTTAGTTTGGAATAGAAATAGTTTCAGTTTACTAAGTTCTATGTGCCTTAAATACTCAAACAATCTACAACACAATCGTTAGCTGCAATCGTATCATACTCATCATCTGATAAAAGTTCTGGAAATTGCTATACGCAGATGATAGATGTCACTGACTGGCAGATGAGCAGCAAAGTGGTTGTCAGTTCAGCATTTCTTGCAGGGTATAACTTTCAACACGCACTCTCAAGTATGGCTTGCTGCCGTCGTCGACTCCCATTTATTTTATTGAAAAATATAAATTGCACCTAAAAGTATGCTTTGAGCTGTGATTCATGAATGAAAGTTACTACTTTGGCCACTGCTGTTGCCTGCCAACATGCCTTTGTAAACGTATTATGATTTTAAGTGGTAGAGTATCAGTGAGGGGTGGTGGGTTAGTGCTTTTACTGGCAGCGGATGCTTAACGCTTTGGTGTGTTCGTCAAGATCAAAGCGACTTTGGTGCTGCGCACCCGGCATTTATTCAAGTTGATTTGAAATATTTATAGTTAAATACACTCACGGAAAAAAGTATTGGCACAGATAATTTTCCACAATAAATACATGCAAAAATTTGTTGTTAATTTTTCTCCAGTAATTTTTTATAGAAATATGGTTCATACCTAATGTGACGAACTATTTCATAGCTCGAAGAAGTACAGAAACTGAAAACCAAAAATAGTGTGAAAGTATTGAGAAAATCGTAAAAGCAGAATATGCGAAAACGGTAACAGTGTACCAATTCAACAAATAAATTTTATTAATTAAAAATGAATATTATTTGTGCATTATTCTAAGACAAAGCGCTTATTCCCAGCGAACTACTATTCGTACAGAGACAAGTCATGTATCAAATTAAAGTGCTCGATCTGAAACTTTGCACGAACATTTCAGATTTAAAAATCATTAGACCACTTTTGAAATATTGCAATTTTTAAAGTTTTCCCTTGAACAAAGCATTGCTACGTTCATTTCAATAGGCAGCAACTGCGGAGCGCTCTCAATATGGAGTGAAAAGGCACTCCCACGTTAACACCTGTTGACGTTATGGCAGTTTCAAATTCATTTGGAGGTAAACAATAATGCATAAAAAATTACTTGTGTCCAACTTTAGAACTTTTCAGATGTATTTAATAGAAAATATGCTGGATCCGGCAAAGAATTCCATAGAGCGGGCGCAAAGTGGTTCCAAACCTAAAAGGAACGTATTTTAAACAAGATAAAAAAATTTTTTGACTTACTTCAGGATTTTTCCGTTTTTATCTGTTTTTACTGAATAATATGTAAATAATTTTTTCAATAAAAATAAATGATGAAAACATTTTAATACTTATTAATTATAACAAAATTAAGAATATTTTGAAAATCGTAAAGCCCCCTTTACGGTCTATTATCGAACTCCGCTGGTATGCTAGGAACAATATTTTTGAACAAGTTAATTTTTTTTTATTTTCAATTTTACATCTATGATTTTAAAATGCTGGAAAACTTAAATAAATGTGGGAATATTTCAAATTTCTTTTGCGAGTTAGAGAAGGTCGAGAACTCTCCCCAGACTCAAAAATTAAGATAAGTATAATACGAGTCTATTTTGCGATATGTAAGTTTAATCAAAACCACTTGAAGGATTGAGCAATTTCGTGTCCAAAAAATAAGGACTGTACGATAGTTAAAGAGGAAATAGTTAATATGTTGCCAGGATAAGAAAATGTTTACTGTGGCATCGATTCTGTAGTTTCTGAATATCCACAGGAGCAAGTAAGATTCGCCACAGAATTTTTAAACTCTCTAACACCTTTTAATTTTTCTTGATTGCGTAGCCATTGGTAATGAAATTTGTCATATGCAAGGCCCAGTAATCAGCGTTTGTGCTGAGGAGTTAGGTGAACGTTCCAAACGTTGCTTTCCTTTGAATTTCTTGTTTTGTATGGGAAAAGGTTTCACATGTAAAAAGATTTTGACAATTTATATTTTTTTGCGAGACCGAATAATTTGAAAAAAAAAAAAATCAAATCAGCTGCTCTACTGATACTACCTGCTCAATGTGCCTTGGGTTAGTACAAAACATTGCAAAGAAGTACATTTGACTGTACTTCGAAGTACGAAGTACAACGGCTCAAAAAGAAGCACTGTACTTCCGAAAGAAGTACGGTTGGTCACATTATTCATACCACAACCATGGAAGTTTCTGCTTTTTTATTAATTTTTAAAATATTTTATTTTTGGTATTTTTTGGCATAATAAATCATATTAAACAATTTTTATTGAGCTTGAGGCCATTTTTAATAGAAAATTAATGTTATACTGGCCTTTTCTCGTGGTTGAGTTGGCATATGGAAAAAGCAACAACGGTTTATAAGGCGAACTTAGCACAATGTGTAGACAACTGGCTTAGGCAGCTGCGGTTGTTGGATCGAATCCCAGTAAAGAAATTTGACGAGGAGATGTGGTGATCTCCGAAATAGCACCTATATCTTCTACCATTTATAAATTATTGTTGTTTTTCCACATTAATTTTCTATTAAATATGGCCTCAAGCTGAATAAAATTTTTTTACATTTTAAAAATATTTTTTTTAGGAATGCAGTTTTGTAACCCATTAAATTTTATTACACAAAATGCAAATTTGAAGTTCCTAAAAAGGTGCTTTGCATTTGTTCATACAAATATTTTTTTCCTATGGAAGAAAATGCATGAAAAAAGTTGCCAAAGTCTTAGCTACTGGGCAAAAAAGCTGCATACTCACAAAAATTCTAAACATAAAGTAGCTAATATGCAGGTAATTTTTTTTTCTAAATACCCTGAGTTTTGCACAAAGTTTGAAAAACATATATATTTTTGTGTTTTTTGTTGTAGTATGAATCATATTTTTATAAAAAATAGCGGAAAAAATTGCAAAAAAAAATGTTGCATATATGGTGAAAAATTTTCTGTGCCAATACCTTTTGCCTATATGTATGTATGTGTTTTTTTGTTTTCCTTATTTTTTGTACAACAACAGTTCAACCGATTGTTGATGTGGCCTTGTGGCTGCGAGTGTGATGCTATACGATAATATTTTGCTCCAGCAATGCTTTTACCGGTTTACTCGGTTACATGCGGCGTGCATGTGGTTGTGAAATTTGTGCATGTGTGTGGTTTGCTTATCTGAAATAATCATTGTTTTTGGCAGTTTCAGTTTAAGTTTATTTAAAAATTCCATTATGCTTGAATGCTGAATGACGTCAACCCATTTTTCCAAAATCAGATACCGTCCAACTGATTGACTGACTGGTTTACTAGCCGTCTCTTGCATACCATGCCGATGGTAAACAAAATTTATAGTTCCATATTAGATCTTTATCGCCAAAAACGAACCAGTCCGATAGTAACTAGATCGCCACCAGTTCAAAAGCAGCGAGATGTGGTAGGTACTTTAAGAAAAAAAATTTTATTTTTTAGAAATCTATATCTAAAATGACGAATTTAGAACTGATTCGAAACTATAGAAAAAGGGATGCAGAACGAACTAGATCTCATATGGCGAATTTTGAACTTGTTCGGAACTACCGAAAAAGGAATGTTTACTTTAAACAGGGTTTTGCTTCGAGGGGTTTTCGTTCAAATACGCTTTCAGTTTGCACATCACAGATGCGTTTTCATAGTTTGGTAATACAAAACTAAAGTTTATGTTTACATTTTAACATTCTGGGACCGTCTGGAGTCAAGGTGACAGGTAATAAGGTCAATGGAAATAAGGTCAATTGACTTTATTTCCCACCAGGGTGGGAAAGCGAAATAAAGTCAACAAAAATTTGGAAATAAAGTCATTGACGCTATTTCCTCATTCAAATGGAAATAGCGTCAACAATGCTTAATGTATGTCGATTCATAGAAAAAAATTTTGTTCTTACAATAAACATTGCCCCGTAAGTGTTGTTTTTTAATAGATGAAAAAGGTTATTGCCAAATTTTATTAAAAAAAATTAAATTACGAATATGTAAAAACACGATGCGAAAAACTAAACGCCTGCGCACAGCTGGAATACGAGAAATATTTGAAGAAAGAGTGTATAAATGATCCATAACTTGCAAAACATGTTTCGTTTCCACAAAAATAAAGCGAACACTATTAAATTGAAGAAACAGTCCATGTCCAAAATCCAAAAAGGTGTCATTCCTTTTAATCATTCACATTTCGCAATAAAATAAAGCTACATTTCCCAAACAAAAGTGCAATGATAAAATAAGATAAACCAGTTGAAAGCCTCTATAAATAAGAAAATTTTAGTTGAGAAAAAGAAGTGCACGCCAAGAATTTCACAAAAATGTATTGCAATGTAATTTTTTTTACAAAAGTGCCATTTTGGCACTTTGTGCCAAATTGAAAAATTAAGTGCGGCGTAGCGTGACGTGGTGCGCGCCGGCCGCGCGGGGTACGCGGGGAGCGAGCGCGGTGTGGCGCGCTGACGCGGGCCGCCGCGAAGCTAAACAAATTTAATGTTTGAAAGGGAAATAATGTCAATGGATTTTATTTCGTTTTTAAAAAGGTAATAATGTCAATTGACTTTATTTCGCACCAGGGTGGGAAATAAAGTCAATTGACCTTATTTCCGTTGATCTTATTACCTGTCACCGGAGTCAAACCAATAACAGCAAGCACCTCTGCAAATTCAATAGGTATGTAAACGTGTTTTCAAATGCCCAATATAATTTACATTTATCCAAATAAATTTGATTTCAGATTGAAAACACATTTATTTGCAAATAATTAAAAATCTCTATCATGGTAAAACCAAAAATACTGTTTGAAAACTTCTTGTTACTTTTTCCGTCTGTCGATTTTATAACTGGTTCGGAACTATAGAAAACGGTGTTCAAAGCGAACTAGATCCCATCTGCCGAATTTAGGGCTGGTTCTGAACCATAGAAAAGGGAATGCAGCGGGGGACAATTTCCAACTCCTATGACATCGCCGTATTAAATTCGCCAGTTGTTTGCATGCAAAAGAGATTTATCGCTATACTAGAAGCACACCAGTTCAGAACTAGAGATTTTCACCACAGGGTTCTCACCAAAATATTGAAATCCATTTTACCCTAAAGATTTATGGACGTATTCGATTGTTGTTATTTAAAGCGCTCTACTTGAGATCTTGTTGCCTTAGTCAGTTTATGCTGAATGCTTTGGCAAATGAAGAGGGTGTCCAGCGTAAATGAGACACCCATTATTTATTCTCATGAAAAGATGCAGTGCAAGTCAGATGACTTGGATAGTCTTTGCTGTTCGGTCAGTGGGTTGCACAAGTCGCTGATGTATGTATGTGGGTGGGTCCCTACCAAATAGAAGAGCTCTTACTTTCCTTCTGCTAATCAATTGCTGTGCAGGGAAAAGTTGCTGAAAATTATTTAATACTCAAGAATATGTTTTTGCAAAATGCTTTGTTTAGTGAAATATTTATTGGGCATTGCTTTGAAAGTGATTGATAGGGTTTGGATAGCAATTGTGTTGAGAAATTGAAAATATTTGGCTGCAAGTGTGGGAGGCGAAGGTATGATTTTTTAAGTTCTGTTATTTAGGGTTCAACCTGTGTGTTAAATTTAAGGAGTGCTGGGCGAAGTTTTGCTTGCTTTAGACATATTGATTTGAATGAGCTGTAAAATTTATGAAATGTGTTTTCCATTTGCGTACTTCTGGAGCATTGACCTAACTTTCGTAATGGTGCTGAAATTGTTTTGTGTGCGTTGTGATGTTTTTAAAATGTAGAAAGGCGAAGATGGACGTATTGGAAAATTGAGTTCTTCAATTCTTAATTATTTTCGACGAAACGTTTTGAGTTATTTAGGGCTGGCTAAACAAATAACTACTTTTGCATGCAAATTTCTTAATTAAAACGATAAAAGTTAATTACAAATTCTTAGAAAGAACCCATTAGAAAATATTAACAATACTGTGATAGTTTTTCCCATAATTTTTCTAAGACAGTTTTTGGTATCGCTGGACACGATCGTGATTATAAAACCACACCTGTGGATTGAAATTTAATTTTTCATGCAGAGTTGAGATGAATGTATATTTATATGTTTTTTGTGCCCCTCCTCAGTTCCTAGAAGGAAGTTTAATTTTGAGTTTTCATATAAAGTTAAGATACTCATATAAGAACGTATGAATTAATATTTTTTTGGGCACTTTAAACCCAATACCTATAACTTTAAAAATAATCAGTCCAGCGCCTTCGTCTTGACCTGCGGGCTGTGGCTCAAACGTATATAGAATACGTGCTATTACTAAGATTACATTCGAGTTAAAAAAGGTACTTAAAATATCGTTTTAATTGTATTGAATTGAATTTAATAAATCAATATGAATTGCAAAATATTAATACTTAGCAATAAAGAAGAAGATCCCCATTAACTTCAATCATATGTACCATCAGTTTATAAATGGATATAATATGCGATGACGTGTATCACTACTTCGACTCGTTTTTATTTACTTTCATACTGCAGATATTTGTGTTACTTTTTATATTAGCCTAGGTGGCCGTATTAGAATTCTTCCTCGTGTTCGTTTTCGTTTTCGGATTTGTGCATAAGTTTTCTAAGACTACTAAAACAGCTGGCAACCCTGCTAAATATAGTTAAGAAATAAACAAACATCTTGCGTCCTACATAGTGATGTCTACATATATCATGTGCCTGATGTGCCGGGCTAAATTTGATTTTCTAAATACTTGGCTTAAGTAATTTGAGTTTACATTTTTAAACAGTTGGCAACCCTCTATAATATTCTAAATAATCAAACTAAGTAACGTAAAATTTTAATACTACATTTAACTTGTGCATACTTTAGTTAAACTCGAATTTTAAAACAGGTGGCAACCCTATTCAAAATAATTTAAAACCAAAACCTTGTTAAACCTTTTACGTTTGACTCACATATCGTTATACATATTTAAATTGAGTATCTAATTCCTTTAATTAAAGTTGAGTTTTATTTCTAAAACATATGGCAACCCTCTAAAATAAAGTTCAGAAAAAAACATTTTTAACCCATGTCAATTTATACATTTACTTTGATAATTCATTTGACTTACTAAATAATTTAAGTTTAACTTTTTATACAGGTGTTATAAATGCTCAAACAAAATATTTCTTTACTCCTTTGTTTGGCGGCAATATTTCATATAATTTAATTCAATTCGGCTTTTCAAACAGATGGAAAGCCTCTCCAAATTATTTTTAAACCAAAATCTCGTCAAACTTTTTTCGTCTGGCACTTTTATTGTACATATATACATATTTAAATTATCTAATAGTTTTAGTTCGAATTCAATTTAATTTTAAAATCAGGTGGCGATAAGCTTACTACATTCAGTTTGGAAATAAACTTCCTTCAAAACAATTTTGATTTATATTTATATTGGAATAATTTATTTACTACCTTTTCGATCGATAATCATAGTGTAATAATTTATTTAACTTAAAAGTAAATTGAATTTTCTTGTTTTTATCAGGTGGCAACTCTTTTTGAAAAAATACGAAGTTTTTGCACATCCATAGGCCAAAACCCTTTAATTTGATACCTCATTTGCTAAAATAGAACGAACGGTACAGATCTGATATGACGAAAATTTTCGCATTTTGTGCACTCGTACGTACATACCTAGATTACTAAAAGAAAAACGGATTCACAATTAACTGCAATAAATATGTGTGCGTATGTATGCATACTCTACAATTATGTTGTAAATATTGCGCCATCTGTGACTCAAAAGCCGAAATACCCACACACACATATTTTTTGTCTCCTTTTCTCACTTCCAGCGCGAGCACGTGTTTACAAAATGATGATGAAGTGATTTTGCATGGAAAGTCATTTATGCAATATACTTGAATAAAATAAACATAATTAGAATAAATCAACCAATACATCCCATATACAAAATGAAAGGAAATTATTAAAATTGATTAAAAAAATAATATAATAGTAAACAAATTTGCAAATTTTTTCAAAAATTTTTTGCTTTAAACTGCTCAATATCTTTTGAATTTATGAAAACTTTTAGGCGATACTATTTCTATTGCTCCAAAGAATTTATATTTCCAAAAAGAAAGTTATGTCTGCAAAAATTTAACCCAAAATAAACCAATATTTACCGTTGTTTCTACGACAGAAACTGAATTGGTTACTTACAAATCCGTTGACAGGTTTGGAATTTTGACTTTGAAACTTCACCCTTTCCTTTGAAATCGCTTCATTGGTTCTCGTGCAATAGGCGCTTTCGTGAAGTTCTAAAAATTACAACTACAACATTTGAGCTTAGCGTCCAAATCGAAACGTAAGACGTATTCTAAGTCAAAATCAAAATATGTAAAAACAGTCACCCTTATTCTAAATACAATTACTTAATTTTTCCAAAATCATTGCATAGTAATCCACGTTCCACCCACTAAACACACAACCATAATTTGAATCCGTCAGCGGATACAACCCAACAGTTTTGTATAAATTAACGGTCACAATGAGTTGATTTACCATTCTTGGAGGACGTAAGGCACACAAAATGTCACCAAAAACGAGGCTGTGGTGGCGTTGTGCGCCAAAAGGAGGCGATTGTGTCCGGATTTTAATATACATAAATACATAATTTATGTGCGCCGCCGTCAATTAGTCTTAGTTACATTTTCGCACGCAAATCAACACTCGTTCAAATAAAATGG
>NW_023458560.1:22490267-22504603 GCF_013731165.1 Rhagoletis pomonella
TTAGCCATTCAACTTTTTTTTCGTGCAACCCTGCGTTGAGTTGAACGTAATTGTTGAACGCAAAGTTGAATAATGCAAACACTGCTTAAGACTAATTGACTGCGGCGCACATAAATTATGTATTTATGTATATTGAAATCCGGACACAATCGCCTCCTTTTGGCGCACAGCGCCACCACAGCCTCGTTTTTGGTGACATTTTGTGTTCTTTACGTCCTCCACGAATGGTAAATCAACTCACTGTGCCCGTTAATTTATACAAAACTGTTGGGTTGTATCCGCTGACGGATTCAAATTATGGTTGTGTGTTTAGTGGGTGGAACGTGGATTACTATGCAATGATTTTGGAAAAATTAAGTAATTATATTTAGAATAAAGGTGACTATTTTTACATATTTTGATTTTGACTTAGAATACGTCTTACGTTTCGATTTGGAAGCTATGCTCAAATGTTGTAGTTGTAATTTTTAGAACTTCACGAAAACGCCTATTGCACGAGAACCAATGAAGCGATCTCCAAGGAAAGGGTGAAGTTTCAAAGTCAAAATTCCAAACCTGTCGACAGATTCATTTTTGTAAGTAACCAATTCAGTTTCTGTCGTAGAAACAACGGTAAATATTGGTTTATTTTGGGTTAAATTTTGAACCTTTAAAGTGCTCTAGCAACTTATGATTTGCAGATTAAACTTTGTGTCTCGGAATATAAATTCTTTGGAGCAATAGAAATATTATCGTGTAAAAATTTTATATAAGTTCAACAAATATTGAGCAGTTTAAAGCAAAAAATTTTTGAAAAAATTTGCAAATTTTTTTATTACCAAAATGCTCGAAAACTGCTCGAATGATTTTGTTTCTATTTTCTTTAATCAATTTTAATAATTTCCTTTCATTTTTTATATGGGATTATTGGTTGATTTATTCTAGTTATGTTTATTTTATTCAAGTATATGGCATAAATGATTTTCCAAGCAAAATCACTTCATCATCATTTTGTAAACACGTGCTCGCGCTGGAAGTGAGAAAAGGAGACAAAAAGTATGTGTGTGTAGGTATTTCAGCTTTTGAGTAACGCAATATTTATAACATAATCGCAGAGAATGTATGTAAATACATACATACGTACATATGTAAAATTGATTGCAGTTATTTGTGGATATGTTTTTTCTTTTAGTAATCTATATATGTATGTACATATGAGTGCATAATATACGAAAAAATTTTCGTCATATCGGATCTGTACCGTTCGCTCTAGTTTAGCAAATGAGGTATCAAATTAAAGGGTTTTGGCCTATGGATGTGCAATAACTTCGTATTTTTTCAAAAAGAGTTGCTACCTGATAAAAAAGAGAAAATTCAATTTACTATTAAGATAAATAAGTTATTACACTATGAGTATCGATCGAAAAGGTAGTAAATAAATTACTTCAATATGAATACAAATCAAAAATGCTTTGAAGAAACTTTATTTCCAAACTGAATGTAAGCGTATCGCCACCTGATTTTAAAATTAAATTGAATTCAAACTAAAACTATTAGATAATTTAAATATGTATCACAATAAAAGTGCCAGACGAAAAAAGTTTAACGAGGTTTTTGTTCAAAACTAATTTGAACAGGATTGCCGTCTGTTTGATAAATCCAATTGAAATAAATTATATGAAATATTGGCGTCAAACAAAGGAGTAAAGAAATATTTTGTTTGAGCATTTATAACATTAAAGAGGTAAAAAGTTATACTCAAATTATTTAATAAATCAAATGAATTATAAAAGTATGGGTATAAATTGACATGGGTTAAAAATGTTTTGTTCTGTACTGTATTTTAGAGGGTTGCCATATGTTTTAGAAATAAAATTCAACTTTAATTAAGGGAATTAGATACTCAATTTAAATATGTATAAAGATATGTGATTCAGTCGTAAAAGGTTTAACAAGGTTTTGGTTTTAAAATATTTTAAATAGGGTTGCCACCTGTTTTAAAATTCGAGTTTAACTAAAGTATGCATATGTTAAATGTAATATTAAAATGTGACGTGAAACGGTGGTGGTAAGATATACTTAGTTTGAATATTTAGAATATTATAGAGGGTTGCCACCTGTTTAAAAATGTAAACTCAAATTTTTTAAGCGATTATCAAAAATTGGGTATCAAATAAAATGAACTGCATTTAGGAGCGTAGTCAGGTATTTAGAAAATCAAATTTAGCCCGGTACATCAGGCGGATGAAATATGTAGATATCACAATGTAAGACGCAAGATGTTTGTTTATTTCTTAACTACATATAGCAGGGTTTCCAGCTGTTTCAGTAGTCTTAGCAAACTTATGCACAAATCCGAAGACGAAGATAATGCACGAACACGAAGAATAATTCTAATACTGGGACCTAGACTAATATAACAAGTAATTTTTAGCAAAAAAAAACCGACTTAAAAAAAATATATATATATCCATATATTTCATGATCCAATGATCGGATCTAAACCAAATTAGTACGGGACCACCTCTGAGACACTAGCTTTCCGTTGCAAAAAGAATTATTGATATCGGTTGACGTGGTGCAAAGTTGTGCGGTAACATACATAAAAGGAACAGTCCAGCCTTCGTCTTGGTCTGCAGGCTGTACCGGTTAAGAGCATAGTTAAGAGCATATCCAAGTCAAAATCGAAAGCATACACTAAGAAAAAAATATCGATAACAAAAGCGATAGTAATATCGATATCAAATTCGATAAAAACATCGATAAAAAATCAATGGAAATATCGATATCAAAATCGATAATAATATCGATAACAAAATCGATAAAAATATCGATAAAAAATCGATAAAAATATCGATAACAAAATCGATAACTAAATTGACTACAAAATCTATCCAAAAATCAATTACAAAATCGATAAGAAAATCGATAACAAAATCGATTACAAAGTCAATAACAAAATCGATAAATCGATCGATAGCAAAATCGATAAAAATATCGATAATAAAACCAATAAAAATATCGACAACAAAAGCGATAACATAGCAAAATCGATAAAAATAACGGCAACAAAACCGATAAAAATATTGATGACAAAATCGATCAAAATATCGACAAGAAAATCGATAAATATATCGACAAGAAAATCGATAAATATATCGATAGCAAAATCGGTGCTAATATCGATAGCAAAATACATAGCAAAAATGATAACAAAATCGAAACAAAAATTGGTAACAAAATCGATAAAACAACCGATAACAAAATCGATACAAAAATATCGATCATTATATCGATAAGTTCCGAAAATAACGATAACAAAATCAGTAACAATATCGATAACAAAATCGATAAAAATATCGATAACAAAAGCGATAATAGTATGGATAGCAAAATCGTTAACACAATTAATAAAAATATCGATAACAAAACCGATAAAAATATCGATGACAAAATCGATTAAAATATCGAACACAAAATCTATAAAAATATCGATAGCTAAATCGATAGCATAATCGATAAAAATGTCGATAAAAAATCGATAACAAAATCGATAAAAATATCGAAAACAAAATCGATAACAAAGTCGATAACAAAATCTATTACAAAGTCGATAACAAAATCCATAAAGATATCGATAACAAATCGATAAAAAATATCGATAACAAAGTCGATAAAAATATCGATCATTATATCGGTCGAAAATATATCGAAAATAACGATAGCAAAATGAATAACATTATCGATAACAAAATCGATAAAAAATATCGTTAACAGAATCGATAACAAAGGCGATAACAAAATGGATTACAAAATCGATAACAAAATCCATAAAAATATCGATAACAAAATCGATAAAAATATCGATAAAAATATCGATTATTAGCAAAATCAATAACACTTCGATTAAAATTCCAATAACGAAATCGATAAAAATATTGATAACACAAGCGAAAAATATCGATTATTATATCGATAAGTCCCGAGAATCGCGAAAATCCCGAAACAGTTACCAGATTGAGTCCCTGTGCCTCTATCTACATCCTTTTCTCTACAACTACCTTTATTTTAATCTTTTTTCCTCTATCTTCATCTATACTTTTATCGGTAACCTCATCCTCAGCTTTTCCTTTATATTTATCTTTTTTTATTTTTTTGTTTATCATATTCCTTATATACATATTGGGCCTTATGCATAAAAAGTGAGCTTAAGCTCAGACTCAATTTTTGCACTGAAAGGGTGAGCTCAAGCTCAAGAATTTGTACTGAAAAACGAGTCGGAGCTTAAGCTCACTTTTTATGCATGAGGCCCATTATATAAGTAAAGTGATTAATTTAACTTGATCTTCATTTTTGCCTTTATCTTTACGCAAGTTTGTTTTTGTTTTTATATCTACCTTTGCCTTTATCCTTTTCTTTATTTATGTACGTACTCACCTTTACTTTTATTCTTGGATTGGTCTTTTTCTAAGTGTTGTTTCACTTCAAAAAGTTTTCGTGTATTATGCATACATGTGTTCATACATATATGTATGTACATATGTAATATGTACAGACATATATAGGATACTAAGAAATCCACATTAACTGCAATCAACATATGTACGTATGTATGTATTTACATATGTACATACGCTGCGATTAGGTTGTAAATATTGCGCCTTCTGTTTACTAAAAGCCGAAATATGTACTTACGCACACATACATACTTTTTGTCTCCTTCCCTCACTTCCAACGCATGCACGTGTTTGCAAAACGATGACGAAGTTATTTGGTATGGGAAATCATTTATGCCCATATATTTGAATCAAATAAACATATTTAGAAGATATCAACCAATACTTCCCATATACCAATCGAAAGGAAAACTCTTGAGTTTTTGATTAAAAAAAAACAAAAACCAAATCATTCGAGCGGTTTTCGAGCATTTTGGTAATAAAAAAAATTTTCAAATTTTTTCAACAATTTTTTGCCTTAACCCTAGAACACACACCCGGGTACAAATGTATCCACTTTCAACTTTGAAGTGTTGTAACTTTTGCTATACCTCTATACCGCTAACTTCGGATCTAGGAAGATTATTTAGTTTTGAGTTCAAATTCAAAATTTGAACCAGATCGGACCATTGGTTCAGGAGCTACAGCCTTCCAAACACATTATATACGTAAACACACACCCGGGATACGTTTGTACCCCAATAGTAAAAATCCTCATAATAATAAAAAAAAAACATTTTTTATATTATTTTTTTATTTGAAAAATTAAAAATATTAATTTCACACATTATATTATTGACTTTTATTATAAAAATTATAAAAATGCATCTTATATCTAAGGAAAATCATGGCAAATAGAGCAATTTGTTGATGTGACCGAATGTTCAAGACACATTGGCTTCTTACATTTGTCGCACAGCTTTCTGGTTTTTCTACGGCGTTTTTCCTCTTGTGCGTAACATAAATAGCAAGATCCGGACACAGGTTTTGGCGTGCGCGCTGCGGCAGATGTTGATGCTGCTGTTGACACCATTGATTCCACCGGTCGGTTGAAATATGCTTCAATAGCAATTTTAGTCGAAAAATTTCGCGTCACTTGACGATTTATGGCTCTGGCTTCAATAATGGGCATACACAATGCTTCAGCCAAGCTGCGCAGGATCTGCTTACGCTTGTTGTTTGTTCTCCAAGGCAACATAGGGTTATTCAAATCGTAGACAATGTAGGCTGCAAGAGCTGTAATGTCCAACATGTTGAAGAACATCGCTAGTGGCCATCGTTTTGTTTGTCTTTGTGTTGGATATTCCGCAAACATTTGGTCCATTCGATCAACACCACCTTTGGTACGATTATAATATTCAATTATTTCAGGTTTCCCACTGTCAGCAATTTCAGCATCATTATGCATGGTCGAAAGCAAAATTACTGCTTTATTTTTTTTGGGGACATAAGAGCACATTGTCACATTATTTTTGAAGCCAAATGTCGTTGAACCAATTGTCCTGTTTTTGTTCTGCTTCATTTCTTGAGGAATATATGATTTGTTTTTGCGCAAAGTTCCAACGATCGTGAGTTTCCAGGTGAGAAGCAGTTCTGCAACTGGCAAGGTCGTAAACAAATTGTCCATTGTAATGTTTCGGCCACTTCCTTGGTATTTGGCAGACAAATCCTTCACCACTCGTTCGCCTTGGTTCGTTTCCCTACCAGTTTCTGCTTGGCCAGTATATATTTGTCCATGCAGTGGATATGCATTTGTGGCATCGCAAATCCACCAAACATTGATACCATATTTAGCAGGTTTTGACGGTATGTACTGCGTAAACCGTGTGCGTCCACGGTAAGGAAATAATTGTTCATCAATCGTCAAGCATGAGCTGGGCTTGTAATGTGCAGCAAGATTATTGTTCATCATCGTCCACAACTCACTGATCGGTGCTGCTTTATCAGTTAGTAAGCGTGTTGCACGTGTGTTTTTATCGTCAAATCTTAGGAACCGCAATATCGAACAGAAACGGTTGACTCCCATTGTGGCGCGATATAAAGGATAGTTTTTGACGCTCCATAAATCTCGAACATGTTCTCCATTGCTATGGTTCGCACCAGTCATAATAAGTATGCCAAAAAATGCATACAGCTCTGTTATTGACACAGGAGTCCATGACTTAGGAGTTGTGTTTGGATGCGCATTGTTGTAAGCATTATAAGTTTCTTTTGCTAACTTATTTGTGTGGCGCATAATTATATCAGCCATTTCAACGTTCATGAAACATTTGAATGTTTGCTCTATTTACAACATTTCAGTGCATCTAGCTGGTCCAGAACGTTCTCTTATAATATTTTGTCTGAGTACCTGACGACTTACATTTTGTTCTTTCATCCACTCAGTACCATCACGTGCAACAAATTTTTCGGCACTAGCAGGTAATTCATTATTTTCTTCTACTTCTTCTTCTTCATCATCCCCATAGTCCGCATAATCAGGTAATACTTCTGCGGCACTTTGCGAAACTTCAGCATCGGCATCAGCAATTTCAATGTCATTGATTTGAATTTCTTCTTCATCTTCTGAGTCAAAGTCATAGGGAGCGTCATCGTCACAAATTGCATCAAATAAAGATTGTATATATGATTCACGCTGTTCCTCAGTTAGCCTGCATAATAAAAAAAATTAGTACATGTTTACATTGTTGCTTATTTTACATTTTTTACCTTCTATATGCTGCACTTGATAAATATTCGTTTCTTCTTGAAGTCATTTCGTATCCAGTTATTTATAGTTTCAGTTATATTTATTTTCACTTATATTTTCACTTCTTACACTTTTGAGCACCAAAACAATAATGAAAATATCAACAGGCAGCATTTATAACAACACCTCGTGTGAAAACAACCCTTGCAGCTGCATATAAAATACAAAAACCAGTTATACCAGTGTATTTGCTACCTACGTACCCATACCTTGCGCGACCTTTTTGCACATATCTTTTGAACCAGGTAGAATATTTCAATGAAATAAAAACCAAAATGTGTATTCGTTGTTACTCTACAAGTATATTATTATAAATTATATTATTTTGTTTTGCATTTATCAGGACAACAACAAAAACAAAAATCCACTGTTGCATGTCCTCACTTTATTTGCCCATATCGCTGGAACCAGTAGGAATATTCGAATGAAACAAAAGACAAAATACTTGTTATATATTAAAATATACATTTCAAAAAAAAATCATAGAAATCGGTTGAATAAGCATTAAAAAAAACCGCAAAATAAGGTCCCGGGTACAAACGTATCCCGGGTGTGTGTTTACGTGGTATTTTCTGGGTGTGTGTTCTAGGGTTAAAATGCTCAATATTTGTTGAATTTATATAAAATCTGTACACGATAATAATTCGATTGCTCCAAAGAATCTATATCCCGAAAATGTAAGTTATACCTGCAAATCATAAGCTGCTGGAGCACTTTAAAAGCTCAAAATTTACCCCAAAATAGGGCAATATTTACCGTTGTTTCTAGGACAGACACCGAATCGCTTACTTACAGAAATGTATCTGGCGATAGGCTTGGAATTTTATCTTTGAAATGCCACACTTTTCTTTGAAATCGCTTCATTAGTTCTCGTGCAATAAGCGTTTTCGTGAAGCTCTAAAAATTACAACTACAACATTTCAGCATAACCTCCATATCGTAAGGTAAGACGTATTCTACGTCAAAAAATATTCCGACGAACTGATAACCTCCTCCTTTTTTGGAAGTCGGTTAAAAAGTAATCCAAATTTCTGCAGTATGAAAGTAAATAAAAACGATTCGAAGTAGTGATACACAGTGCACATACAGTGAAGTTAATGGGAATCTACTTCTGTATTGCTAAGTATTCATATTTTGCAATTCATATTGATTTATTAAATTCAATTCAATACAATCAAAACGAATATTTCATGTAATTTCATTTCAACTTTAATGTAATCTTAATAACACCACGTATTCTATATTGTCATATTGTTAAGTACATACATGTATTCATACATATGTAAGCACATATATATAACATACATATGTACTTATTTCAATAAACATATTAACATACTCAATTAACATACACTACTTATTAACATTAAGATAACATAATTGTGTTAAGACTTCAGGAGAGTTAACACTCTCTGCATTGTTTTACATATATTAAGTAAGCTAACGTTAATATTTATTACATATATATTATGTAAGAAATAAAGAGTTCAGTTGTAAAGAAACATCGAAGAAGGTGGTTTAATTTCGCAACGTGACTGGCGACGAGGAAAACAATAACAGAAGGAAAAGTTTACTTAATTATTTTAATAATTATAGTTATAAATTATAATAACTAAAAACTTTTAAAGTGATGTAAAACATAAAAAAAAAGAGTTTAGAATTTGGCTTTAACTTGAATAACACGTATATGAACATTTATTGAGTGATCTAAAACTGAATGCATTAAAGTGAGAAAAACAAGAAAAAAAGTCGAAACTTAAAACTTTTAATTACATGTGATGTAAAAACAAATTTCAAGATAAAAAGAAAAAAAGAAGAAGTTTAATTTCGGCCTTTTACTTAAATAATTAAGTGATATAAAACTGAAAATATTGCAGTGAAAATAACGGTCGAACATTTTTTTTCAAATACCTATGTACAGTTAAATAAACGTTAGAACAAAAGAGAAGAAGCTGTGAAAAAGCCTGTGCTTCAGAGAAAAAAAAAAGAAAAACTTTACACTGAGTATACTGCTCTATATAAAATATAGGCAGAGAATTTTAAAATACAAAATTACTGTAATCGTTTCTTACAGCAAAAATTAAGTGTTTTTCATAAGCACCTGACTAAATACAAAAGAAATTGCTTAAGCAGGAGCAACAACAACAGTAGCAACAGCAGCGGCGGTACATAATCAATAAAGAGCAATCCTTACATCGAGAGAAAAAATAATCTACAATAGTAACAAAGTTAAGAGAAAAAAATGTTTAAACTATACGAATAACAACAACAGCAACACCCACTTACAACTGTAAGAAAAAACAAACAGCGAAGTAAATCGCAACAACAGCGAAAAGCAAAAATATAAAGCAGAGGAAAAAATTAATAAACAACAACATTGAGTATAAATATCTGTACATTTTGTAAACGTTAAATTGGGACAAGTCAAAGTAGGCAAGCAACAACAATCACAAGTTATAAGAGATATCTGGCTAGCGGTCACATACTTTCATTATGCAGTGAGCAAAGCTTGGAGGAATTACTTGGGATAAATTTTAACATACATACTTACATATGTAAAAGATTTTGTACATTTATGTATTTTTGTTTTTAACCTTTAACAGGTGAAATTTATTTGGGGTATTTTGTATCATTTTTTTAAGCTTTTAATTCATACTACATACATCGATATTAATAAAAATGTTGTGTTCGTATGTCACGGCCGTCAAAACTCGAGAACGGCTGAACCGATTTGAATAATTTTTTTTTTGTATTGTTCGGTATAATACCAGAACCAATGATATCGCAAAAAATTGGAGGGTTGCCATCTATTTGAAAATTTGTAAACCCAATTATATTGATAAAATAAATAAATTATTACAAATGGGTATCAAATTAAAGAGTTTTAAGAAAGATAACAGCTGGAAATATTTTTGACGAGGGTTGCCACCTATTTGAAAATTTTAACTCAGACAAATTGATAAAATAAATGAATTATTGCCATGTGGGTGTCAAACTAAAGAGGTTTAAGAAGGCGTACAGCCGAAAATATGTTTGAAGAGTGTTGCCACCTGTTTGAATATTTAACTAAATTGCATCGATAAAATAAATGAAATATTATATTATGTGTATCAAATTAAAGAGGTTTAAGAAAGATATCTGTTGGAAATATTTTGGAGAAGGGTTGCCACCAATTTTTAAATTTTAACTCAGTTAAATTGATAAAGTAAATTAAATACTGCTATGTGGGTAAAGTAAAGAATTTTAAGAAGGCTTACAGTCGAAAATATTTTAAAGGAGGGTTGTCACCTGTTAAAAAATTAAGCACAATTTTATTGATAAACTCAGTTATTTTTATAAAATAAATGAAATACGGTAATTTGGGTATCAAACTTTAGATTTTTAGGAAGGCTTACAGCCGAAAATATGCCTGAGGAGGGTTGCCACCTGTTTGAAAATTTAACTCAATATAATTGAAATAGGTATCAAATTAAAGAGGTTGAGGAAAGAAAACTTTAGGAAATACTTTTGTGCAGGATTGCTACTTATTTGAAAATTTTAACTCAGTTATATTGATTAAACAAATGAAATATTGCAATGTGGGTAGCGAACTAAAGAGTTTTTAAAAGTCCTACAGTAGAGAGTTTCTTTGAAGAGGGTTGCCACCTGTTTGAAAATTTATCTCAATTAAATTGGTAAAATAAATGAAATGTTACAATATCGATACCAAACTAAAGGCATTTAAAAATCCTGATTTAGAAATCTATATTTATATATATAAAAATGTTGTGTTCCTTTGTCACGGTCATCGAAACTCGAGAACCGCTGAACTGATTTGAATATTTTTTTTTTTGTATTGTTTGGTATCATAGCAGGATCATTTATATTACAAAAATAAATAAATGAAGTATTTCAATATTAAGGTTTACGGCCGAAAATATATTTGAGGAGGGTTGCCACCTGTTTGAACATTTAACTTAATTTGCATAATTGATAAAATAAATGACTTATTAAAATACAGGTATTAAATTAAGAAAATTTAAGATAGATGACTCTTGGAAATATTTTTGAGGAGAGTTGCCACCTTTTTGAAAATTTTAACTCGAAAGCTTAGTTATTATTTTTTTATGGATATGTACAAACATAGAGCGGGTACGGACGATGTGTTATGGCTGACGGCCGTTCGTGGTTGGATACGGGAAAATAAGTACCCGCTCTCTTTTCAATAGAATTGAGTTCAATCGCAAAGCGGTAAAACTCTTTGGAGGGGAAGTTAAAAAATAGTTAATTTGGCGGGAAAAATTTATGAGTTTCTAATAAATACATGTTTACATGTATGCGTACATATGTACATATATTATCAAGCATTAGGGTGGACCGTTTTGGATTGATTAAATAAATGAAATATTGCAATGTGGGTATCAAACTAAAGAGTTTTAAGAAGACTTACAATCGAAAATATGGAACAATATGGGTGCCAAACGAAAGGTATTTGAAAAATCTTGACTTGGAAATATTTTTTAAAGGATTATCACCTATCTAAAAGTAAAGACTGAAAATATTGAAATTAAATGAAATATTACATAACTGGTTCCAAACGAAAAGTATTTGGGAAAGCTTTACTAGGGAATTTTTTTAAATCTTTCCACTTATCCAAAATCCGAACATTGTAAATAAATATAGAATTTACAACATCTTATCAAACGAAGTGATCATATTATCAACGAAGAGCTGGTACACAAATTACTTAATGTAGAAAACTTATAAACAAGTAATTTTTAAGCAAACAACACACCGACTCCAATTCTCATATAAAATTGTAATAGTACCGTTAATTTTTTCATGATCCAATGATCGGATCTAAACCAAATTAGTATGTGATCACCTGGAAATCGGTTGACGTGGTCCAAAGTTATGCGGTAACATGCATAAAAAAAATCCGACGAATTGATAACCTTCTCCCTTTTTTTGAAGTCGACTAAAAACTACTGAAACAAATAACAAAATGATAAAATAGTACCGAAAACATAAAACTATCGCATAAAAGCTGTTTAAAAAATACTTAATGAAAACATAAAATTGTTGACACCATTCCCTAGCATTATAAATCAGTCAACTTTTAATCGTAAGCAATTTCGTTTGGGGTCGCCAAGGCCTACTACGTATATTGCGAGTAAAGAAATTTTGAATAACATGAGATAATATTATTATGATTATGATTATCATTACTATTGTGAAATCCTATTCCCAATCAAGGATTCCCAAATTAAAGCGAAAGCAGAAGAGCATTTACGATCGCACGATGCAAATGTTAAGATAATAAGAGCTGCAGAACTGAACCATGTAGGAACATTTTTTTACAAGGGTGTGTAGTTTCTGGCGTGTGCCGACATCAACGGTAACAAAAATAGCGAAGTCTCTTCTGCCTTTTCTAAGCTGGATAAGGAAGCAAAGCGAATGCGCCTGGTGGTAAACGAGGACAAGACGAAGTATCTCCAGTCACCGCGTTCGCGCCTTGGAACCCACGTCACTGTTGACAGTTATAATTTCGGGAAAGTGGAGTATTTCATTTACTAGGGGACCAGCACTATCACACAAACCGCACTCTATAAATCACTCATCATGCCCGAGCTGTTATATGCCGCAGAATCTTAGGCAATGACAACATTTTATGAGGCGGCTCTTGGAGTATTCGAGAGAAAGATCTTACGGAAGATATACAGGCTTCTACGCATGGGCGATGGGGGTTACCGTAGACGATGGAACGATGAGTTATATGAGCTTTACAACTAAATGTACATAGTGCAGCGAATGAATATAGAGCAGTTCCGCTGGCTTAGACATGCCATTCAATAGGAACCGAAGTTTCAGGTGTAAAAGAATTCAACTCGCAAGCCGATGGTGGTAGCAGACGAATAGGAAGCACCCATTGCAATGGAGAGACCAAGTTGGCACAGAGAGAAATGACTGGCGTTCTTTGTGGAGCTCGGCCAAAATGGCTTAGGCGGTTACAAAGCCAAAGTAGAAGAAGAATATGCAAATGATAAATGACGGAGTTGAGGGACCATTTTCTTCGATGCGCCAGGAGGAATTACGAAAATATTCCTTATCAGATGGATTCTGGCAACGGCTCGATCAAAAAATTACATTACCTTAGCTATCGCTTCGTCTGGAATTGCTGCGACATTATTACCAGGTGGAAACATTGCCAATTCAGCTCTTTAGCTATCATTAAACATATAAAGGGCCATTCACATACACTTTCCTCGCTTTGCTTGACAGTTCAAACTTTGACAACAAAGCGTGAAACGCAGAAGGTGTGCTACAATAAACGCTTTGACAGCTTTTGCGTTCTCCTTTTCCTCCATATATTTTATCTGTAATATAGATAACAATATAATAATATACATTAACAATAGCAATGAAAATTCCAATTTATCCTATTTTTGTCATTAAATGCAAATGCAAGCGCACGAGAAAAGATACATGTAGACAGCTGATTGCCAAAGCGGGCAAAAGTTGGGAGTTGCCCAAGATTTTGCTTCGTTTTGCTTTGCTTTACTTCAAACGTTTTTTATTTGAGCATATGCCTACATCGATATTATATGTCAAAGCAAAGAACTATCAAGCAAAGCGAAGAAAGTTGTATGTGAATCAGCCTTAAATCATCGAAACTCCTACGTGCAATATTTCCAGAGCATCCGGCATGGAAAAAGTTTACCAAAAAATTAAATTCATTGTTTGGGATGAGTGCACCATGGCACATAAAAAATCGTTCGAGGCTTTTGATCCATTGTTGCGGGATTTGCGTGGAAACGTTCAACCATTCGGGAATGCACTGATATTGCTCGCAGGAGATTTTACGAAAACAGTGTCTGTAGTTTCTCGATTAACACGAGAGATAAATGCTTGCCTGAAATAGTAAACATTGCGACAAGACGAACATACATACACTGCAGCTGAAGTATTCGCGCGACAATAACTGGACATTGGGAACGCAAAGCTGCCAGTCAATGAGAGATTAAGACGAATTTTATGGCCTGATAATTTTTGTAAATTACAAACATCGAAAGGAGAACTGATCGCAAGAATGTTTCTTTATTAAGAAAATTAATTTTAGGAATCACGATTGG
>NW_023458560.1:22504613-22515263 GCF_013731165.1 Rhagoletis pomonella
GTGTTAACATGCATTAAAAATATTGAAAGTTTTGATGGAACAGATCAAAACCAATTACCTGATTTCATATATCAAATTGAGAATATTCTGCCATCATTTGAACAATTTGACGCCAATAATAGAAACGTAATTTTTGGTTATATAAAAAATAAATGCGTTGGTAAAACAAGAGAAGCTATTCGTAGGTATAGTAATGTAAATAACTAGTTGGTCTATTTTGAAGGAAATTTTGGCGAACAAGAAAATAGCAATGATTTAATGGATAATTTGAAGACGTGTATATTAGAGGGTACGATTGAAAATTATTATTTTAAAATAAATAAATTAGCAAATAGAATACACAACAGAAATTTAACTCACGGTGATAATACATACACAACTGAAGAAGTAAATAGAATTTCTTTAAAAACTTTTACAGATCACCTCCCCGAACCAACGCGTACCATGATTTTTGCTAGAGATCCCAAAAGTTTAGAAGATGCATTTAAAATTGTATTAGATGCAAGACATCAAAACTATACACAATTTGGGCAAACAAAACAAGAAAATTTTAGCGCGATAAGGACAAATTTTAGTAATGAATATAAAAAATATAAAACTCCTAATAATAATGAATTTAATAACAGATTGAATACGAATAATCCACGTTATCCTTCCCAGTATGAAAATTACAATAGAAACAATGGTAATACTTTTAACAATGGGTCTCACTTTTTACATAGTAATCAACAATTTAGTATACCTGGAAATTTTGATCGAAATTATTCCTATAATCCTGCTAGTTCAAATCGTACAAGGCAATCTGAGAATAAAATTCCGCAACAAATTACTCCTTATCAATCAAGGGCATGGACTGAACAAAATACGCAAAGTTTTCGTAAAATGGATCAGCAAGTAGAACCAATGGAAATTGGAAATTCAAGCGTAAATTTTCCTACCCCTGCCGAGCGCGGTTACCCTACATAATTTTAAATAACCCCATAAAAAAATTAAAATTTATAATTGACACTGGGGCGGAATTTAGTTTAATAAGTCATGATATATGTCACCCCAAGTGGAAACAAAAAGTAAGTGTAGTAGCGAAAGCTTTGGGAGCTGAAACATTTATAAATACAATTTGTAGATTTCCACTGTTTAAGGAATTTAATTTAAATAATTACTTTAGTGAATTCTTGGAGTGTGACTTTAATAAAAAATTTGATGGTCTAATTGGAAATAACATTTTAAAAGATTTGGACTGTGTAATTGACTTTCAAAATAGACTGTTAGTAACAAAAAATGCTGTTTTGTCTCTATTTTTGTCTGAAGAAGAAGAAATGTACAATGAAATATCATATAAAAATAATATTATAGAAATATTCAACTGCGAAATTAACAAATATAATGTACAAAATTTTATTAAAATAGATCATTTACAATTAAATGAAAAAGAAAAGCTTTTAAAATTACTTAACAGATACAAAAATGTATTTTATGATAAAAATGATTACTTAACATTCACTAATTAAATAAAGCATAAAATTAGAACTAAACATGACATGCCAATCTATTCCAGGTTGTATAGGTACCCGGAAGTACATAAAGCAGAAGTCGATAAGCAAATCGCAGATATGCTAAAACAAGGTATTATTAGAAATTCTAGCAGTCCATATAATAGCCCAATATGGGTTGTGCCTAAAAACTTAGATGCAAATAATAAGCAAAACTGGCGTATAGTTATAGATTATCGCAAATTAAATGATATAACTATAGAAGATAGATTCCCTATACCAAATATGAACGACATATTCGATAAGTTAGGAAAAAGTCAGTACTTCACCACTTTAGATTTGGCAAAAGGCTTAGACCAAGTAGAAATGCATCCTGAAGATATCGCGAAAACGGCATTTTCGACATCTACTGGCCATTATGAGTTTTTACGAATGCCATTTGGGCTGCGAAACTCGCCAGCTACATTTCAACGAATGATTAACAATGTATTGAAGGAATACATTGGCTCAATCTGTTTGGTATATTTAGATGACGTGTTAATTTTTTCTGCTAGTATAGAAGAACATTTAGAATCCTTAGCTAAAATACTTAAACGATTTACTGAAGCCAATTTAAAGGTACAATTGGACAAGTGTACTTTTCTTAAAAGAGAGACAGAGTTTTTAGGGCATGTAGTTACTCCTGACGGTATAAAGCCGAATCTTGATAAAGTTAAAACCATAGAAAACATAGTACTACCTAAAACACAAAAGGAGATAAAATCCTTTTTGGGGATCACAGGATACTATAGACGTTTTATAAAAGATTATTCACGCGTTGCATACCACATGATTAAGTATTTAAAGCAAGGAGTAAAATTAAATATTAACGATAAGGATTACACAGCTGCTTTTGAGAAATTAAAAACTTTAATTAAAAACTACCCAATACTTATACACCCTGATTTTAGTAAAACGTTTACACTTGTCACAGATGCAAGTAACTTTGCTTTAGGTGCAGTTCTCATGCAAGGGAATCAAGTGATTTCTTTTGCTAGCCGCACACTTAATGGGCATGAAAAAAATTATAGCACAATTGAAAAATAATTGCTTGCTATAGTTTGGGCTACAAAATATTTCCGTCCATATCTTTTTGGAAGAAGATTTTCAATTAAGACCGATCACGGTCCTTTAGTGTGGTTAAATAATATAAAAGAACCGAATTCTAAGCTACAGAGATGGAAAATTAGACAAAATGAATTTGATTTCGATATTACCGATATTAAGGGTAAGGAAAATGTTATTGCAGATGGCCTTAGTAGATTAAATTATGAAACTACCGAAAATGAAATACAAATAAATTTAAATGAATTATTCGATGAAGATATGAATACAGTACATAGCGCAGAAAGCGACGACTCCGATTTTATCAAGATTAGTGAAAAACCAATCAACCTTTTTAAAAATCTAATTTTTATTGACTATTCAAATACTTTTTCTTGTACAACAAAAATAATTTTTAAAAATAAAATTCGGCACATTTGGAAAATAAAAAATAGAGACAGTGTTCTAAATTTCATGAGAGACAAACTTCCTACTAAAGGATTAGTGGTAGTTTTTTGTCCAAATATTGAATTGTTTAGGGAGTTTCAAATTAACTGCACTAAATACTTTGCTAAAAATAAAAATCTTAAAATTCTAAAATCAAATTTATTAATCGAAGATGTGACTGACAGAGAAGGACTTTTACAATTAATTCATAAAGAACATATTAAAAATAATCACAGAGGAATTACAGAGGTTTTTGCAGAATTAAAAAAGCACTATTTTCATCCGAATCTTCAGAGAGAAATCCAAAAATTTATAAATAATTGTGAAATATGTAAGTTGGCAAAGTACGATAGAGCTCTAATTAAACACAAATTAAATATTACACCTACACCAGAAAAGCATAATGAAATTGTCCATTTAGATATATGGTTTCCTCAACGTGGGGTGATGTATTTAACCACTATAGATAAGTTAACAAAATATGCAACCGCTTATTACCTAGAAGACAGAACCTGGATTTCTATAATAAAAGCGCTGAAAGAAAGAATTCAGGTAAACCGAATAAAGTTGTATTAGATAATGAACTAGATACCATTGCAGTAAGAGAATTCCTCAAAGGGCAAGAAATAAATGTGCATACAACTACACCCTATTTAAAAACAGGCAATGCGGATGTAGAAAGGCTTCACGGTACGTTAAATAAGCATATAAGATTGTTTAACGCCGACCCACTTAATCAAGACGATATTCGTGAAAACGTGTTTAAAGCATTAGTTTCCTACAATAATTCTATACATTCTACTACCAAAAATCGGCCAATCGACCTGATAAATAATCTAGTTTCAAAAGAAGATCTATCAAAGCTTTCAAAAATTATGCACACAAAGAAGAGTAAAAATGTAAATTTGTTAAATGAAAAAAATAATAGAGCTTCTAAGATTAATTTTGAAAATGATATTGTCCAAAATAACAGAGTTAGTAAGTCTAAGCCTAAATATATGAAAGTTAAAAACTATAAACAAGAAGGAAATTATTTAATATCAGATGATAAAAACTGTAAAAAATATATAAGACAGAATCAAAGTACATAGTTAATTTTTGAATCAACAGGGACTGCCGATTCTGGCGGTGGAGGTGTCATATTGTTAAGTACATACATGTATTCATACATATGTAAGCACATATATATAACATACATATGTACTTACATACATATTTCAATAAACATATTAACATACTCAATTAACATACACTACTTATTAAAATTAAGATAACATCTCTGCATTGTTTTACTGTTACATACATATATTAAGTAAGCTAACGTTAATATTTATTACATATATATTATGTAAGAAGTAAAGAGTTAGTTGTAAAGAAACATCGAAGAAGGTGGTTTAATTTCGCAACGTGACTATATACGTTTAAGTTGAGCGGCAAGCACAGCCCGCAGGTCGAGACGAAGGCGCTGGACTCATTATTTTTAAAGTTTTACTATTGTGTTTAAAGTGCACAAAAAAATATTAATTCATACGTACTTATATATGCATCTTAACTGTATATGAAAATTCAAAATTAAAGTTCCTTCTAGGAACTGAGGAGGGGCACAAAAAACATATAAATATACATTCATCTCAACTCTGCATGAAAAATTAAATTTCAATCTACAGGTGTGGTTTTATAATTATGTTCGTGTCCAGCGACACCAAAAACCTGTCTAGAAAAATTATGGAAAAACTATCACAATATTGTTAATTTTTTCTAATGTGTTCTTTCTAAGAATTTGTAATTAACTTTTCTCGTTTTAATTAAGAAATTTGCATGCAAAAGTAGTTATTTGTTTGGCCAGCACCCTAAATAACCCAATACGTTTCGTCGAAAATAATTAAGAATTGAAGAACTCAATTTTCCAATACGTCCATCTTCGCCTTTCTACATTTAAAAAACATCACAACGCACACAAAACAATTTCAGCACCATTACGAAAGCTAGGTCAATGCTCCAGAAGTACGCAAATGGAAAACATATTTCATAAATTGTGCAGCTCATTCAAATCAATATGGCTAAAGCAAGAAACATTTTGCCCAGCACTTCTTACATTTAGCACACAGTTTGAACCCTAAATAATAGAACTTAAAAAATCATACACTCGCCTCCCACACTTGCAGCCAAATATTTTCAATTTCTCAACACAATTGCTATCCAAACCCCATCAGTCATTCTCAAAGCAATGCCCAATAAATATTTCACTACACAAAGCATTTTGCAAAAACATATTCCTGAGTATTAAATAATTTTCAGCAAATTTTCCCTGCACAACAATTGATTAGCAGAAGGGAAGTAAGAGCTCTTCTATTTGGTAGGGACCCACCCACATACATACATCAGCGACTTGTGCGACCCACTGACCGAAGAGCAAAGACTATCCAAGTCACCTGACTTGCAATGCATCTTTTCATGAGAATAAATAATGGGTGTCTCATTTACGCTGGACACCCTCTTCATTTGCCAAAGCATTCAGCATAAACTGACTAAGGCAACAAGATCTCAAGTAGAGCGCTTTAAATAACAACTATCGAATACGTCCATAAATCTTTAGGGTAAAATGGATTTCAATATTTTGATGAGAACCCTGTGGGGAAAAGCTCTAGTTCTGAACTGGTGCGCTTCTAGTACATTTAGACCCACTACTAGTTCGCGATAAATCTCTTTTGCATGCAAACAACTAGCGAATTTAACACGGCGATGTCATAGGAGTTGGAAATTGTCCCCCGCTGCATTCCCTTTTCTATGGTTCAGAACCAGCCCTAAATTCGGCAGATGGGATCTAGTTCGCTTTGAACCCCGTTTTCTATAGTTCCGAACCAGTTATAAAATCGACAGACGGAAAAAGTAACAAGAAGTTTTCAAACAGGATTTTTGGTTTTGCCATGGTAGCGATTTTTAATTATTTGCAAATAAATGTGTTTTCAATCTGAAGTCAAATTTATTTGAATGAATATAAATTATATTGGGCATTTGAAAACACATTTACCTTCGGCTGTAGCTGAATTTGCAGAGGTGCTTGCTGTTATTGGTTAGCCTCCAGAACGTTCCAAAATGTTAACATAAACTTTAGTTTTGTATTACCAAACTATGAAAAAGCATCTATGATGTGCAAACTGAAAGCGTATTTGAACGAAAACCCCTCGAAGCAAAACTCTGTTTAAAGTAAACATTCCTTTTTCGGTAGTTCCGAACAAGTTCAAAATTCGCCATATGACATCTAGTTCGTTTTGCATCCCTTTTTCTATAGTTTCGAATCAGTTCTAAATTCGTCATTTTAGATATAGATTTCTAAAAATACAATTTTTTTTAAAGTACCACATCTCGCTGCTTTTAAACTGGTGGCGGTCTAGTTACTATCGGACTGGTTCGTTTTTGGCGATAAAGATCTAATATGGAACTATACATTTTGTTTACCAACGGCATGGTATGCATGGGACAGCTAGTAAACCAGTCAGTCAATCAGTTGGACGGTGGCTGATTTTGGAAAAATGGGTTGACGGCATTCAGCATTCAAGCATAATGGAATTTTTAAATAAACTTAAAGTGAAATTGCCAAAAACAATGATTAGGAGCGTTCCTTATCTCCCAGAAATAGTCAGAAAAAGTCCGAAGTAGTCAGATTTAGTCCAAAAAGCGTTCCTTAACTCGGAAATGACAGCAAAAATGAGAGAGCAACAGTCAGTGAGAGTGACTCTCATCAGTCCGAAGTAGTCAGATTTAGTCAGAAGAATTTTTTCTGACAAAATCCTGAAAAGTGTCAAACTCAACTGAATTTAAATTAACGGAAATTAAAGAATACGCTAAAAGTGAGAATAATCTAAAAAGTAAAAGAAATGAATTGAAATTGGAAGAAGGCAAAAAATAATTGATATAGCAAGTGTTTATTATGCTTGTGCTTGTGTGAATGTGTTTTGTACGTACATTTCTGTTCTTATTTGACGTTAGTTTTGTTGTTGCCATTCTTTGGACTAAAAATTTGTTTTTTTGCGTTCCTTTACTTTTCCTGTTATTCTCTTTTAGTGAGCGCATTTTGCTTACGCTCTGGCATTTTGACACTTTTCAGATTTTAGTCCAAAAAGATAAGGAATGAACCTATTATTTCAGAAAAGCAAACCACACACATGCACAAAATTCACAACCACATGCACTCCGCATTTAACCGAGAAACCGGTAAAAGCATTGGTGGAGCAAAATATTATCGTATCGCATCACACTCGCAGCCACAAGACCACATCAACAATCGGTGGAGCTGTTGTTGTACAAGAACGATTGGAAGCCTTTAATAGTTATATACAAAAAATAAGGAAAACAAAAAAACACATACATACACTCAAGGCAAAAGGTATTGGCACAGAAAATTTTTCACAATATATGCAACATTTTTATACCCGAGCGCACTTGTGCACAAGGGTATATTAATTTTGTTCACATAACGGTTGTTTGTAACAGCCAAAACGAATGAGATAGATATAGACAAATGTATACATAAATGATCAGGATGAAAAAAGAAATCGATTAAGCCATGTCTGTCTGTCCGTCCGTCTGTCCGTCTGTCCGTCCGTCCGTGTACACGATAACTCGAGCAAAAATTGAGATATCTCAACGAAATTTGGTATGTAGGTTTCCCTTAATCCAAGGTAGGTTGGTATTGAAAATGGGCGAAATCGGACTTTAACCACGCCCACTTCCCATATAACGGTAATTTCCAGAAATACGAAAACTGCGATATTTTAGTAACTACTGAAGATAATTCACTCAAAATTGATATTTACAATTATTTTTAGACGAAAAATAAGAATATTATAAATTTTTGGAAAATAGGCGTAGCCACGCCCACTTATGGTTACATGTGTATATCTTGGCACAGTTGTTGGCCTTCCCATAACATACCAAATGGCCGAAAATTTTTAAAATCGCTCTATAACCACGCCTACTTCCCATATAACGGTAATTTTCAGAAATACGAAAACTGCGATATTTTAGTAACTACTGGAGATTATTCACTCAAAATTGATATTTATAATAAGTTTTAGACGAGAAATAAGAGTATTATAAATTTTTGGAAAATGGGCGTAGCCACGCCCACTTATGGTTACATGTGCATATCTTGGTAACCGCTGCAGCAATTTTTTCCAAACTTGGCACAGTTGTTGGCCTTGGTACAGCATAAAAAACCGCTGAAACTTTTTATAATCGGACAATAACCACGCCCACATCCCATATAACGGTAATTTAGAGAAATACAAAATCTTCGATAAATCATTAAATATTGAAGCTAATTTATTCAAAATTGATGCTTGCAACAATTCTTTACCAAGAAATACGTTTATGGTAAAATTTTGGAAAATGGGCGTGGCACCGCCCACTTATGATCACATATAAGTATATCGGTAACCGTTCTACCAATTTGTACCAAACTCGGTATGGTTATTGTACTTGCCACGTGTAAGCAAAACGTTGAAAATTATTGAAATCGGACTAAAATAACGGCCGATTCTCATATAACGCTAAATTTAAGAAATGCTTGAAACTTCAATATTTCGAAATTGAGGGACGCTAATTTACTCAAAATTGATACACCTCGGCTTTCCATCTAGCGGAAGGTTTCGGAAGGGTGAAAAAACATATATTTAATACTTGCGCCGGGTATTTAATGTTCGGCTCCGCCCGAACTTAGACTTTCTTACTTGTTTTTTGCAATTTTTATACCCGAGCGCACTTGTGCACAAGGGTATATCAATTTTGTTCACATAACGGTTGTTTGTAACAGCCAAAACGAATCGAGATAGATATAGACAAATGTATACATAAATGATCAGGATGAAAAAAGAAATCGATTAAGCTATGTCTGTCTGTCCGTCCCTCTGTCCGTCTGTCCGTCCGCCCGTGTACACGATAACTCGAGCAAAAATTGAGATATCTCAACGAAATTTGGTATGTAGGTTTCCCTTAATCCAAGGTAGGTTGGTATTGAAAATGGGCGAAATCGGACTTTAACCACGCCCACTTCCCATATAACAGTAATTTCCAGAAATACGAAAACTGCGATATTTTAGTAACTACTAGAGATTATTCACTCAAAATTGGTATTTATAATAAGTTTTAGACGAGAAATAAGGATATTATAAATTTAGGGAAAATGGGCGTAGCCACGCCCACTTATGGTTACATGTGTATATCTTGGAAACCGCTGCACCAATTTCTTCCAAACTTGGCACACTTGTTGGCCTTCGCACAACATACCAAATGGCCGAAAATTTTTAAAATTGCTCAATAACCACGCCTACTTCCTATATAACGGTAATTTTCAGAAATACGAAAACTGCGATATTTTAGTACCTACTTTAGATTATTCACTCAAAATTGATATTTACAATAATTTTTAGACGAAAAATATAAATATTATAAATTTTTGGAAAATGGGCGTAGCCACGCCCACTTATGGTTACATGTGTATATCTTGGTAACCGCTGCACCAATTTCTTCCAAGAGAGAAATACAAAATCTTCGATAATCAGTAAATATTGAAGCTAATTTATTCAAAATTGACGCTTGCAACAATTCTTTACCAAGAAATACGCTTATGGTAAAATTTTGGAAAATGGGCGTGGCACCGCCCACTTATGATCACATACAAGTATATCGGTAACCGTTCTACCAATTTGTACAGAACTCGGTGTGGTTATTGTGCTTGCCACATATAAGCAAAACGTTGAAAATTATTAAAATCGGACTAAAATAACGGTCGCTTCTCATATAACGGTAAATTTCAGAAATGCCTGAAACTTCAATATTTCGAAATTGAAGGACGCCAATTTACTCAAAATTGATACACCCCAGCTTACCATCTAGCGGAAGGTTTCGGAAAGGTGAAAAAACATATATTTAATACTTGCGCCGGGTATTTAATGTTCGGCTCCGCCCGAACTTAGACTTTCTTACTTGTTTTAGCTATTTTTTATAAAAATATGATTCATACTACAACAAAAAACACAAAAATATATATTTTTTTCAAACTTTGTGCAAAACTCAGGGTAATTTAAAAAAAATTTCATGCATATTAGCTACTTTATTTTTAGAATTTTTGTGAGTATGCAGCTTTTTTGCCCAGTGGCTAAGACTTTGGCAACTTTTTTCGTACATTTTCTTCCATAGAAAAAAAAAATTTGTATGAACAAATGCAAATCACCTTTTTAGGAACTTCAAATTTGCATTTTGTGTAATAAAATTTAATGGGTTACAAAACTGCATTCCTAAAAAAAAATATTTTTAAAATGTTAAAAAATTTTATTCAGGTTGATGCCGTATTTAAGAGAAAATTAATGTGGAAAAACAACAATAATTTATAAATGGTAGAAGATATAGGTGCTATTTCGGAGATCACCACATCTCCTCGTCAAATTTCTTTACTGGGATTCGATCCAACAACCGCAGCTGCCTAAGCCAGTTGTCTACACATTGTGCTAAGTTCGCCTTATAAACCGTTGTTGCTTTTTCCATATGCTCAATAAAAATTGTTTAATATGATTTATTATGCCAAAAAATACCAAAAATAAAATATTTTAAAAATTATTAAAAAACAGAA
>NW_023458560.1:22525263-22538071 GCF_013731165.1 Rhagoletis pomonella
TTCAATGAATATACGCAATTATTTATACTGAGAAAATTATAGGTATCTTAAGATAACAAATACACTCATGTCACTTTCAAAATAAACGGCTCATATAACGAATCAACGCAATTTATTTCAATATGGAAGGAAACCTCAACACCTTCGGCAAAAAAGTTCTAAAAAAACGACGGAACCGGCACACAAAACTTAAGAAATTTACCACTTTAAAGTAAAATTTACGTTAAGAATCAGAGGGACATCTGCTTGGTTGGATGAGAAATCGTTTCATTGAGAACCACGATTATTAAGCCAGATGAAAGCTGGATCATTTCCACTGAACTGTCCATTTATGTAACAATTTTTCATTTTCTGTGGAAGAAAAGTTCGTGTCCTAGCTCTTTCGTTGACTTTATTTGCATAATTATCTTTCAGTCCTTTTTTGATTCAATTTATTATTCAAATATTTCAAACTAAGGGAACCTTATGATAAAAATTTTGTTATCGCTTCCATTCTTCGCGATCAGTTCATAGAAGATTTTTTTCCCGCTTCGTTCTCTGTTAGAACGGTCTTGAGACTTATTTCCCAAATGGTTCTTGAGGATAAAGTTTCTTAGACTTTTGTCTCTATTTTTTTCTTTGCCAAACCGTTCCGGTGACTTTTGTTCCCATTTTGTTCTCTTAGAATCGTATTGCTCGCATTTCGTTCTCTTTGAGAACGTTCCACAAGGTTTTGTTCTTATATAATTCCCATTGAGAACGTTCTCGGCAGTTTTCTTATCAATTCGATAATGGTTTTGAAGCGATCTTCGGAAAAAAACTACGAGAACGATATTTAGTTTGAGGATACTTTTTGTTCTCGGTCTCTAATTTTAATTTAAAATTCTTAAAAATGAAGAAATAAGCAAGAGCTTTGAAAAGGGGTGCTATTTATATGATCCATTTAAGAAACTTAAGTATTTTAAAATTAAATATTTTTTACATTTAAAAGTATGTACACTGCCGGAACAAAGTATTGGCACAGCAAGTTTTTCACAATATATGCAACAACTTTCATTCTAATATTTTTCCGCTAATTTCGTATAAAAATATGGTTCATTCTACAACAAAAAACATAAAAATATAATTCCAAACTTTGTACAAAACTCGCGAAAATTCATCAAATTTTCATGAAAATTTTCAAATTTTTAATCAGATTTTTTCGGAATTTTCGCGAGTTTTGCACAAAGTTTAGGAATTATATTTTTATGTTTTTTGTTGTTGAAGGAACCATATTTTTATACAAAATTGGCGGAAAAATATTAGAATAAACTGGGCGAAATGTTGCGGCGCACAGCGGTTCGTTTCTGTTTATAGTTTAAGACGGATTAATGGATCAAAGGCAAATTTTCTCATTTTCATAACCAGCATGAGGTTTTCAAAATTCAACCTTCCCTTTTGTAACTTAATTCTGTTTTCCAGTTCCTGTCCGATTTTTCACGATCGGATTAGTTTATATATATGATTTTTTTTAATGCGTCTACTACGCCTTGTGCTTTATGTTCTATACTCGGTTCTTCACCTTCAATTTCTATTTGAGGCTCAATTATTTTGTGACTCAGTTATTGCAACAACCTCAACCAAACACAAAAAGCGCAAATTTTACGGGGACTTTTACCAAAGGCTTATTATACCTATTTTATTTCGAATCGTTTCTATTCAGTAATACGAAAATTTGCTAAGTACAAAATAGTCACAGAATAGGTGATAAGTCCCAAAGAATATAACTGGTTCGGAACTATAGAAAAAGGGATGTAGAACGAACTAGATCTCATCGGTGGAATTTAGAATTGATGCAGAACTTTACAAAAAGGGATGCAGTTGGGGAAGCCGAGTGCACTTTATAGGACATCGAAATGTTTAATTGGACAGTTGCTAGTATATATACAAAATGGAATTAACGCGTACTATATACACGGTTGCCACCTACTTGTTTTTTATGTACCAAAACGTGTACCAAAACCCCCAAAAAAATACCAAACTAGTATTTAGGTACAGATTTAATTACTAAAATATTTTACAAATACACTTAGCTAATAAATCAATTTTCGGAGTGTTGTGTGAACTTTCTTATAATACTGAAACATACCGAGTTCGACAAGGTATGGCGGAAAATCATTCCAGAATACATGGTACTGCTACTTTGTCGGAAACACCAGCCTAGATGTAGGTTTTAAAGTGGCCAGAGCTTTTAATGCAAGTATAAACTCTGCAAGTGACCCCTTCAGAAGTTATTACTTTGTAAGGCTTTTGGAAGGATAATTTCGGTAGCATTTTGTCTGTGAATTTTATTCCAGATTGGTTTTAAATGTCTTTTGAATAACTTAGTAAAACAATGTTTTGCAGTCAAGGCAGATTTCCCTTATTGATATGTATGTTAGCCTTCACACAAAAGCTTGACCTTGAAATAGGTATACGATGGAAGTAATAATTATCTCATTTTACCAGATTTCAAAAATGTACCAATTCTGAAAGTTATGTACCCGTGCACCAAACTAGAAAAAATTTACCCAAAATGGTACATTTCCGCCAAAACGGTAACCGTGACTAGAAATGATTCTAAATTTTCTAGAATCGTATAATTTCGGCACTAGTGGCGCATTTCCCGTCGGGGCTTCGCCAACCTGCAGATCCGCTCACAAACGCTTTCACATACAAAACTACATTCGAATGAACATACTTACATATATTTCCGGCGCGTCATATTATTCGATTTGACTTGATTACGACACAATTCATTGAGTTTAATGTTATATTTAAAATATGCAAATTACCTGCTTTGGTAGCAGTCAGCATCCCCTTATTACTTCACGCTCATTTCATGCGATTTCACTAACTTTGGCCCATTAACAAACCGAAGCATCAGCACACATAGGGGTATTTGACCGATTTAGGCGGCCAAAATTATTTTTATGAAAATTTTAACTCAAAATGTTTAGAAACGACGTATTACAATATTTAAAACTGTAAATTTTTAAAATCAAGTAAATAGAGTGGAAGGATGTCCAAGTATCGACTAAAACAACGAAAATAAAGTTGCTTGAAGTTTGACATCGATAGACTCCATGGTATCGAGGTCCGATTGTGGAAACATTGATACCTACGTATTCATATCGCCGCGCAGAAGGTTTAGGTTAGAACATAAAAAGGGATGCCACCTTCTAAAAAATCAAATGCAATTAAGTTAAATGAATACTAAACGAGGGTAACAATCGAGAAGTTTTTGAAAAGGCTTTATTTCTAAACAACATTTGGGAGGATTACCATCTGTTTAAAAATTAAAGCCAACTTTAATTCAAGGGAATTAGGTAACTGAAATATGTATAACAGTATTGGTGTCAGACTGAAAAGTTTAATAAGGTTATAGTTTGAAACTAATTTTGACAGGGCAGCCACTTGCTTAAAAATTAAATGATAAGTTAAATTAATTTTAACAATATGGATATGGAAGATGAGATGGTTTGCCACCTGTCAAAAAATTTAATTCAATTAATTTCAATGAATTACTACGCTAAGAGTATCATCCAAAACGGCTATGAAAGGGCTTAATTACATTTAGTAGGATTGCTACCTGTTTAAAAAACCAAATTAAATCAAAATATGATTAGAAAAAGACTATACGGAGCAACCATTATGTTGAGTTTTATTGAAATAATTTGCACCTTATCTAACACGCAGACATTTCATACACTCATCGAACTAGCTATAGTATATAGTAGTTTGTTTTATTTGAAATGTCTTTTAACTTTCATTTTTTAGTGAATCTTTTGTGCCTTCTTAGAATTAATAATTATAAATAATTTCAAATACGTGGAAACTTTGTACAAATATCTCCAGATACCCTTAAAATTAAAAACATTATCTAAATACAAAATTCCATCAAAATCATTAGAGTCGTTTCCTAGAAACCTTTGGATATATATACATACATATTTACAACAATTGATTGTTTAAAGTAATGAGATACATACATATATGTAGTTTGAGAAAAAAAATCGTACGGTTTTACTTCCTTAAAAACTTATTTGCAGGTTTTTACTAGAACTTACCCTTAAGTAGAGAATTTTTTTCTAAGTGTACTGACAACTATTTTCTCCCTGCAACTCTCCAAATTTTTATATTGACCCCTCCTCCCCCACCGCTCCATTCTTCCCCTTAACGTTGTTGGGCGTATTGACTTTCCTATCACCCCCCTTTACTCATTGAACACTTTTACGGAACACCCTGTACATGTAAAGAAAACTGGTACAGTACTGCAGCAGTATTTTTGGTTTATTTTTCGGCAGTAGTAAATATTTCCAATGGTCAGTGCACAGCAAACGCACCTTTTCAGCAGTTTTTTTTTTTTTGTTTCTTTCCAAATTACGAACTGTCATGCATAACACCCAAGTAAGAATCTTAGCGTTGTTGAATAGTGTTACATAACTTTATGACTGTAGTTCATTTCTCTAATTCATTAAAATTTGCAAAAATACGATATTTTTCCTTGTAGCTCTGCCGGTACCAGTTCATAATATATTTGTATTAAACTATTTGAGCTATATGCAGGGGCGCACCCAGGAATATATTTTAGGGGGGGTTTTATATTTCTGAAGATATATCACCGGAAAATACTGAAAATTTGCTTCAGATAATAGCCTCTTTAAAATACATTTGGCAAGTTTTATGTACAGTATGTAATAAATAAATAAACGTTTTAAAATTCATAAACTGCACTTTATTTACGGATACGCTTTTAACCGACTTCAAAAAAACGGGAGGTTATCATCTCGCCGGAATACATAACTTTGGACCACGTGAACCGTTTTCAATAATCCTTTTTTTATTAGAAAGATAGTACCTCAAGGTTCGTCCCGTAATTTGTTTTAGAGATCCGATGATTGGATCATGAAGAAATTAATGGTACCCCTAAATTTGAATATGAGAATTGAAGTCGGTTGTGTTCTTTCCTTAAAAACTACTTGTTTAATAAAAAGTTCTATAAACTCAAGATGCGCTCAACTTTCAAAAGTACCTAATCAAAAATTTAAAAAAAGAGTCAGTAAAAGTAAATTTATTGATTCCATGAATTTTTGCACTTCTATGTTCATTTTATGATTTCTGGTTTTCGATAGAGATGGTGATTTTTCAAAATTGCTAAATTTTTTTAATATTTCAAATACCGAAAAAATTAACTGAACTCTCAAGAACAACGAAAAATTCATATAAAACGGCGGACGAGAAATGGAAAAGAAATATTCTTCTACCAAAATGTCTTAAATCAATTTGCAGCTCTCAAGAAAAAAAAGCTCGTATATTTTCGCGCTTTTTCAAGCAACAGAAATTATAATAAATATTTCTTATAATTTCCTTGAGAGCTGGATTCTTAGCTTTAAGATACATATTGTATTTGAGGTTATTATCTTTAGAGGGGGTTTGAACCCCAAAACCCACCCCATGTGTGCGCTAATGGCTATATGGTATTTCTATGCTTTAAAATTGTCTAATTTAATATAATTTAAAATATGAACACACGATTTGAAGCAGATTTTTACAACTTCGGCTTGTATTAAACACTTCTAAAAACCAAATAAACAATTATCAACACGGCACTTTGACAGCACGGTGCAAGCGAATTAAACCAAAGAGGGATTAAAAAATAACGGAATCTAATCAAGAATTATATCCGCTTCACCCTATATTCAGTTAAAAAAGAAAAAAGTGCGTTTGGAAAATTCGACTTTTGGCCGGCTAAATCGGCCAAATACCCCACTGTGCAGCGCATCTTCATACAACTTGGTACGTTTACTTGTGTTTAGCGTGTGTTTGTGCGTACGCGTGTAAGCGTAGATACTTGTGGTGCTTACAAATGGAGTTAGCGTCATTTTTTACATACATACATACATAGTACGAGCAACGCATCTAATTGACATGATTTATCGCTGTCATCAGTGTGAAAAAGACTCATCTGAAAAAAAAAGTATTTAAATTGGCATAAAAAATGTAAAAGCATAACATTTTTTTGATGTCAATTGACGCATTTGAAATCATTGAACTCCTCTTAAAATTCGCTGAAAATCCTGTGATAGCCTACTTACATATGTAGTAAATTTATGCATATGATTGCAGAGAAAATGTTATGCTTTCAATTTCAATAAGTGCTCAAAATCCGAATATTCACCAAAATTATTTGAGCTGCTTTCAATAATCCGATTATTTTGTGAAAGAAAAAAAAACACATTGCTAGTATTTATTATATTCTTATGCGCAGTCTGCAATATTCAACGATGGCTACTGGAATGCACACAAATAAAGTTTCCCAAAAATTTACTAAGTGATTGCGCTGTTATAAAAAAAATACAGAATAATATACCTATTGAAATATAATCGCAAAATTAAATCTTAACAGCTTACTTCTTGGCATACATTAATTATTTCTGGCCTTTGCAAGAATTCAGCGAAAATACTCATTTGATGTAAGCAGCATAAGAAGTGGATGAGATTAAAATTTTCCGCTTGAGGTCTTCTTCTAAACAATAAAATAAAATAATATTTGGCAGCGACGACTGTTAGAAATAGTTTTTCTAAATTTATGTGTTGCTCGGACCATGACGCACGCTGGTATTTTTGCAGGGATGGAAATAGTAAGTTTTATCTGATTTATACATCTTCATATCTAGACAAAGGTATCTACTTCATGGTCAATTTCAGTAAAATCGGACCTCAATTACTACGTTTGGCATAGCTTATATGGGGATCTGCCAATGTAAAGTATCCAGTCTATGAAATATAAACACAAGGCTAGCTAGCTTCATTAGTTAACCCATGGTTTAATGAACGTAGTAATCCCTATAGCACCATGACGCACGCGAAAGTGCTTTAAGTCATAGTACTGAAAGGACTAGGAAAGATAATGAAAACGTTTTATGGGGCAACCCTGGTATACTATTGAACTTGGCATTAAAGATATAAACAAATGGAATAAAACCCGATTATTTAGTTACCAGTGTTGTGCCGGTGAAATGCCTGTTCGAGTTTTTACGTAAAAATACGACTAATACAAAACCGACGTCAGGTACTAATGGAGCAATTTTTTTCCGGAAAACCCTATATTGTGTTAACAGGCATGTCTAGAGTCGAGCCAAACTACTTTAATTCTCAGCAATGTTATTAAGCTTTGTAAATATGTTCCACGATTTGTTTGTATGGAAAGAGCAACAAAGTGTAAGCGGTAGAAGTTTCAGTTGCTATTTCGGGAATCACAGCAAATCCTTATCAGAATCCTTTTTTTTATTTCAGCAGGAATCGACGTGCAATTGAAAGCTGGTGAAAAAATATTGTGAATTCTTTTATCTCCTCATTAACGTTTATTTTAGTTTTTCGATGGTTTCAGTAGTACCATTAGACTCTATACCAACAACATGCAATGTTTAGTTACATGCGCCTTAAGCAGGGATCACACGATTTGTACATTTGTACAGAAAATGCCAAATTTAGATTTGTTCACATTTGCGCATTTGGATATCGATGTGCAAATGATTTGTTTCGCGATCAGACGATTTGATCCAAATGATTTGTCACACATTTGCACACGACAGAAAAGTGAAAAATATTGTCCACATTCATTCACACGGTTTAACCATTTAGTCATAAATACTTAAACAGCTGATCAGTTGTCAACCATACTTTTGCATCTGTGATACATATTGTGAGATTTTAAGTGAAATATACAAAAAATAATGGATACGCAAAGGCAAAAGAAACTCGCAGCGATTATATACATTTGTTAATATATAAAACGGAAAAGATGTCTTGAAAAGAATAGTATTCCTAGAAAGAAAAGAAATATGACTCCACGAAGTGTTTGGGTGAACGAATGGCTCCTAAAAAGGTGCACCGAGGGCGCTTACGAAAAAACTTTGCGCGAGTTCCGGGAAATAAATAATCAAAAATATTTGTTTAAAAATTACTTACGTATGAACGAAACGACTTTCAACGAACTTCTTAAAAAGATTTCTCCATTTGTAAAAAAGAATGATACAAATATGCGAAAAGCGGTTCCAGACTGTGAACGTTTGGCTTGTACACTGCGATTTCTCGCTTCAGGGGACAGTTTTAAAAGCTTATCTGTAGTTTTTCGTATTGCGCCCAACACTGTATCTTTATTCATACGGGAAGTTTGTGATGCAATTTACAAAACACTCAAAGATGAATATTTGCAGGTAAATATACACCCATTATAGTATAAACGAAAAATTTAATTTTAGATTATTCATTTCTTAGGTTCCATCCAATGAAGATCAATGGAATGAAATTGCCAGAAAATTCAATGAAAAATGGAATTTCCCCAACTGCATAGGAGCAGTTGATGGGATGCACATCCTAATGGAAGCTCCGACGCGATGCGGAAGTACCTACTTTAATTACAAAGGTACTCATAGCATAGTCCTAATGGCTATTGCAGACGCAGAGTATAAATTCGTATATATTGATGTTGGCTGCAATGGACGAGTTTCCGATGGTGGAGTTTTTGGCAAATCAACTTTCCAGCACGCCTTGAACATGAATTCTCTTGGACTACCTTCATCTAGACCATTGGAAGGCCGCGAACTTAATGTTCCATACGTTTTAGTGGCAGACGATGCCTTTCGTATGCAAAAGCACTTACTAAAGCCATACCCTGGAAGAAATTTGTCAGCTGGCCAGCTCATATTTAATTATCGTTTATCAAGAGCAAGACGTATTGTAGAAAATGTGTTTGGAATAATGGCCAAACGGTTTCAAGTATTTTCCCGACCAATTCGTTTGAATCCTACTAAAACAACAAAGGTCGCCATGGCTTGCTGTGCTTTGCATAATTTTTTGATAACGAAATCTTCGAACTATGTGGAAAGCCAAACTGATGAGGAAGGCAGTCTAATACCAATTGAATTTAACCAAGTTTCACTTCGACCAGTTCAAGAAGGAACAGTAGAACAGCCAAACAATTACATAAGCAATGAAGCAAAGGAAATAAGGAGAGAATTTGAAGAATATTTTATATCTGTCAATGGTGAAGTACCATTCCAATACAGACATTTGTAAACTTGTATAGCCCACGCTCGAAAACGCTCAATTCATATTTTAATTAATTACACAGGCCTTCGAAATTGAACCCCCCGCCCCCTCCAATCAGTATGTTATAATTTTTTTTCCAAATACTGAGATATCTAAAATTTAAATACCTCTTTTTTCATTGGTGACATGTATATTTTAGAATTTTTTGCAACTTGCATGAGAAGCCAAAAAATAATTAATTTAGAATTGAATTTTTAACAAACACTTTAAATTATTAATTAAAAATACCCATAAAGAGACTAAGTAAATCATAAAATTTTATTAATTTCGAAGTTAACGCTAAGAAAATTGCCAAAAATATTTTTTTTAGAGTTAACGCGCTAACGCTAACTTCGAAATTACATAAGTTTTTCTGATTTACTTTGTCTAGTTTTGGATATTTTTAAATAATACTGTTGGGTTTTAAGTAAAAATTCAATTCTAAATTAATTATTCTTTGGCTTCTAATGCAAGTTGTTAAAATTTCTAAAATATACATGTCACCATTAAAAAAAAAACCACGACGTGTTAGAAAAAACCAAAGAGATATTTTAATTTGACATACCTCGCTATTAAAAAAATACATAATTATTGGAGGGGGGAAAAGATAAATTTCGCAGGTATGTGTCATTATTCAGTACTTAATTATTATAATGATTGTATTTACAGTGCCCAACCGGATGATTACAAACAATACTCAGATGTTTATATTTTAAGGTTTATTAGATTTTTTCAATTTTCACTATATGTTTTATAAAAACATAGTAGTGCATAAAATAACATAAACCATCTACATAAACCAAAGCTGAAAGCGTTGAGGAAAAATCGCTCAAAATTTTTAATCAGTATTCACAAAAATCGAGGCGAATTTTTGGCCACTTCAAACTTGCACTTGATTATGCTGTAATTTTGCTTAAAATTGTTTACAAAACTTTGAACTTTGATTTATGTATATGATTTATCGCCACTAGACACGAATAAAGGCGCGAGCTCCAAAGTTGACGCCGAAAAAAGACGCATAAAAAAACTTCACCGTCAAATACTCTTAACATACTTCGCCAAAGTTTTTTATAAGCATCTTTTTTCGCAAAATATTTTTAAACGCCTTTTTTCGCCGTCAAAACACTAGCGCGCCTTAATTCGTGTGTAGTAACGTTATGTTATTGAATGAACTATGTTTTCATGAAACCAATAGTTAAAATTGAAAAAAGTCAGATAGACTTTAAAATATAAACATCTGAGTCAGTACACATCTTCAGGCGGGGAATGTTGGTTTAGAAATCAGCATACACTTATGGCAATAATAATAGTTGTACAACATTTTGACCAATTTTGACAACGTTTCTATATTTATTTAATGCTCATTATCTTTTTATAGAAATAAAAGTCATTCATTCCATAAATCCAAATTTCAAACTTTGTATAAAATTTAGAAGATTCAACACGTTTTCATCAAAAGTTCAAATAGAATTTCAACAATAACTTATGGTATGCAATTTTATAGCCCATTATATTGCAGTATAATAGCGTGCAAGTATGAAGTGCTTTGATATTCGCGTTAATTTTTGATATTTTTTTGGTGACGGCATTGCGCATTTTCTTCCATGTAACAAAAAATTATGAGCAATTGTTTGTTCGGAAGGTGTAACTCCCCCTCTTGCAAAACTTTTCACTTTTGCTGCTAGTTCGATATTGATAAGATTTTAAATGTTACTAAATTTCAGTACCTTAGCATACACGATTCCAGAGGCAAACAGTTTGTTCTTGTGGGATGTGCCACAATTAAAATTTTATTAACAAGAAAATTAAAAGTAATTCATTAGAAATATGAAAAGAATATACATAAATATGTATATAGGGTAAAATTCCTCAAAGTGTTCCAACTATATAACTTTGGCGATTTTTTGAGATTCGCATTATTTCAAGTATGTTACTTGAATTTTAATTGACAGATCTTCCTTGTTTTTTGAATACTTATGTATAAGTGATTATATCATATTCCGATTGATATTTTTACAGTGTTTCGTGTTTTTCTACGGACATGTAACACGGTTTTGTGACTGCAAAAATATCAATCGGAAGGTAATATAATCACCTATACATAACTGTGCCAAAAACTAGGAAGATCTGCCTTATGAATCGTGAGAAAAAAGAATAATATTCAAAGCCCTGCAACTAAAATTCTGATAACATAAATATCTGTTGAAATAATGCGAATCTCCAAAAATGGCCAAAGTTACATAATTGGTACACATGGGAGACATTTTTTCTATATATTTACCGAAATGGTTTTTTGTTCGGAAATGAATCGATCATCTAAAAAATGTTGGTTAGATCGGAGATTTTCACTCTGTTATTTGGTCTTATTAACAGCCAACAGCGTTTCCATTGTTTTCTTTATAATTTCAGCATGTAGTTCATTTGCTGTTTGCTCGTCCTGTGCAGAAATATCCCTCATCTGCATTGCCATATATTGCCCGAAAACTGTTCATTTGTCATCTTTTTGTTCAAGCATTTTTAATGCTGACACTAAAACGTCGTCTGGCGATTTATTACTCGATGTACTTGCATTTTCATTAACACTGGATGTCTGAGTATCATCGTTTGAAATATCGACTTCGCTGTCCAACCTCAGATTTATACGAGTTAAAATATCTCAGTTAAATACGAGATATTTCAAAGAAACCCAATCGAAGCAACTTAATAATTGAATGTATTTTGTTTTTATTTGTGTTCAATTGAATGGATAAAACAGCTGATTTTGGGGCGAGAAGACCCAGTGTGCCGCAGTACAAAAGTTTTTAACCAAGTTTAGACGAAAAAATTACCAAGTCGAAGAAAAAATCACTACCACTTTTACAATAAACTGTTGATTGTTAACACTGTGTGACAGTGAAAATATACTTTCCCTGAGACATAGCTGAGGTTGTAGGTCTAATCAAGCAGGTCTAATTATGCATATGCAAAAGGTCTAAAAACGCGTTTTCATTGGTTGAAGCACATTTGTATGTACTTGTCCATAACTTTATTTCTGTTTACCCGATGAAAAATACATTTCGCTGCTTACAACAATGTATAAATTGTTAATTTATCTTGAGATATGCTCGGGGAATATTAGGAAAATTTTCAAGGCGAATTGCGGCAATTGTAAACAAACTAGTCTAGACATCTACCTCGCCGGGAGCAGTTAAATATTTAACAATCGCATTATTACTACGCCTGAAAATATGCAATGCGCTACCGCAGGGGAACCGCACGATACGCCATTTCTTTAAATGAAATTAATTGATGCTCATATGTATGTACATACTTAAGTATATACACGTAGGTTGTAAGAGAGAATAAATAAAATGTCAGTTTGATAAAATACAATACATATATGTATCAGAATATCAATGATTTATTTTAATATCTATTGCAAAATTGTATACAGACAAGAATAAAAAGTAGAAAAACATACAATAAAAAAATACTTTTTAATATACCACGTTTCTATAAATGGACTATCTGGTTAAACAACAAATTATTCTGTAGAGTATTTTATTCATGTAAACTGAATAAAAAATATTACCACATAACAAGATAACCTGATACTCAGGCAAGCGTGAACAACCATATTATTTTATATTTTTTAGTCCCTTTATAGAAACGTGGTATATTAAAAAATCTATATATTTTATTTATTTGTGTTCTCATTGTCATCGTGCGTTTAATT
>NW_023458560.1:22563071-22563770 GCF_013731165.1 Rhagoletis pomonella
TCATTCCAGCTGATCATTTTCAATTTTATGCACTGTGCGTCCTTTTTGCTGTTATTCAGTAAATTTTTCACTTCGTCGTCGTTATTGTTGCTGTGCTATGCTATGCTACGTGTGTGTGAGTGTGTTTTCTGTTTCTGCAACATTTTTCGCCGACTTTTTCTCTTGTGCCATCCCCATTCGATTAGGTATGTTTGCTTGGCTAGTTGATTCCATACGCTTCCCTGCAGGCAAAACCCGAATTAGTGAATCAAGTTTGTAGCTCAGTGCTGGTTGTTTAACGCCAAAAACGAAACAGTTCGATTGTAACTAGATCTCTACTAGTACAAAAGCAGGGAAATGTGGCACTCTTACAAATCTATTTTATTAACCGACTTCCAAAAAAGGAGGAGGTTATCAGTTCGTCGCAATATTTTTTTATACCCGAGCGCACTTGTGCACAAGGGTATTATAACTTTGTTCACATAACGGTTGTTTGTAACAGGCAAAACGAATCGAGATAGATATAGACAAATGTATACATAAATGATCAGAATGAAAAGAGAAATCGATTAAGCGGTGACTGTCTGTCCGTCCGTCCGTCCGTCTGTGCACACGATAACTCGAGTAAAAATTGAGATATCTTAACGAAACTTCGTACATGCACTTCTTTCGGGCGTAGGACGGATGGTATTGAAAATGGGCAAAATCGGACAATAACCA
>NW_023458560.1:22563780-22575685 GCF_013731165.1 Rhagoletis pomonella
ATTTAATGTTCGGCTCCGCCCGAACTTAGACTTTTTTACTTGTTTTACTTTGAAATTTCAAATTTTTGATTAATTAAAAAAAATCATGCAAAGAATTGAGGGCAATATAGACCTACCCATGTTTTTTGAAGAGAAAATTCTGTAGAATTGAAATATATATTATTTTTTTTGGAATAAGATCGAATAGGTATTGAAAATGTCCTTTTAAAAATTTATCCTTGAAAATCCGTGCAAAGTTGCAGTATTTGTTTTTGAAAAAATTATATGTGAAGGTTATGTTAAGGAAATTTCGTTCCTCTACATTATTTGTTAGCTTAAAAAGTAAAAATAATTAAAAGGACATTTTCAATACCCCTTCGTCATTGTGAACCAAAAAAATTTTATATTTTTAAACCCCAAAAGTTTTTTTCTTTTATTAGGTACACATATTTGTATTCTAGAATGCACTGATTCTTAAAAAAAAGTCATCATATCTTTGAAATTGCATAGTCCTTAAAAAAACCTTATTTTAGAGAGAAAAACGCAGTTTTGCGATATTTGGCTCCTAGTTTTTGTTACACGGTGTTACACCTTAATTGAATAAAGCTTTATATTAAATACAGAGTATAAATTATTATTATTTATGTAACTTATTCAACAATTCTGGTAAATCGCAGTCCTTCCAAAATGTCACTTCAGTCAAATACAACGGACAAAATTGATATAAAGCAGGAATTTTTCTAAACTATTTATTTTTAAAGTCCCTTTACCTTAATTAAAAGTGGTAATTTTTCAATGAATATACGCAATTATTTATACTGAGAAAATTATAGGTATCCGAAATAACAAATACACTCATGTCACTTTCAAAATAAACGGCTCATATAACGAATCAATGCAATTTATTTCAATATGGAAGGAAACCTCAACACCTTCGGCAAAAAAGTTCTAAAAAAACAACGGAACCGGCACACAAAAAAAAGTGGCGTGTGCTTTTAACCAGACCAATGTACCGAAATGTAAATGTTTCGACCCGCTGAATACAAATATGAGGTTCGTTTGACTCGCACATCGTCAAAATTTCAAAAAACTGAAAAAGTGGCAAAAGTTTCGCAATTTACTCGAAATTCTGATCGTGAGGCGGTCCAGGTTTGGTTTAGTCCTGCACGGAGCAAAATGTAATGCCAGGAATATTCTCACAAAAGAATAAAAGGGGAACAAAACTCTCGGGAACGGCCTCAAAAAGAACAAAATGCGAACAACTCTCGGTAACATTCCCAAAAAAAAAGAGAATGAAAACTAAACTTTCGGGAATGTTTCCAATGAGAACAAAATAAGAACGAGAGTATCGAGAATATTTTCAAGTAGGATCAAATAAGAACAAAAATATGGGTGATATTCTGCTAGAGAACAAAATGAGAACAAAAGTTTTGAGAACTTTATGTTAAGAATCAGAGGGACATCTGCTTGGTTGGATGAGAAATCGTTTCATTGAGAACCACGATTATTAAGCCAGATGAAAGCTGGATCATTTCCACTGAACTGTCCATTTATGTAACAATTTTTCATTTTCTGTGGAAGAAAAATTCATGTCCTAGCTCTTTCGTTGACTTTATTTGCATAATTATCTTTCAGTCCTTTTTTGATTCAATTTATTATTCAAATATTTCAAACTAAGGGAACCTTATGATAAAAATTTTGTTATCGCTTCCATTCTTCGCGAACAGTTCATAGAAGATTTTTTTCCCGCTTCGTTCTCTGTTAGAACGGTCTTGAGACTTAGTTCCCAAATGGTTCTTGAGGTTAAAGTTTCTTAGACTTTTGTCTCTATTTTTTTCTTTGCCAAACCGTTCCGGTGACTTTTGTTCCCATTTTGTTCTCTTAGAATCGTATTGCTCGCATTTCGTTCTCTTTGAGAACGTTCCACAAGGTTTTGTTCTTATATAATTCCCAGTGATAACGTTCTCGGCAGTTTTGTTCTCAATTCGATAATGGTTTTGAAGCGTTCTTCGGAAAAAAACTACGAGAACGATATTTAGTTTGAGGATACCTTTTGTTCTCGGTCTCTAATTTTAATTTAAAATTCTTAAAAATAAAGAAATAAGCAAGAGCTTTGAAAAGGGGTGCTATTGATATGATCCATTTAAGAAACTTAAGTATTTTAAAATTAAATATTTTTATACCCGAGCGCACTTGTGCACAAGGGTATTATAACTTTGTTCACATAACGGTTGTTTGTAACAGGCAAAACGAATCGAGATAGATATAGACAAATGTATACATAAATGATCAGAATGAAAAGAGAAATCGATTAAGCGGTGACTGTCTGTCCGTCCGTCCGTCCGTCCGTCCGTCCGTCTGTGCACACGATAACTCGAGTAAAAATTGAGATATCTTAACGAAACTTGGTACGTGCACTTCTTTTGGGCATAGGACGGATGGTATTGAAAATGGGCGAAATCGGACAATAACCACGCCTACCTCCCATATAACGGTAATTTTCATAAATACGAAAAGTGCGATATTTTAGTAACTACTGAAGATAATTCACTCAAAATTGATATTTACAATGAGTTTTAGTCGAAAAATAAGAATATTAAAAAATTTTGGCAAATGGGCGTAGCCACGCCTACTTATGGTTACATGTGTATATCTTGGTAACCGCTGCACCAATTTCTTCAAAACTTGGCACAGTTGTTGGTCCTGCTACAACATACCAAATGGCCGAAAATTTTTAAAATCGGACAATAACCACGCCCACATCCCATATAACGGGAATTTAGAAAAATACGAAATCCTCGATAAATCAGTAAATATTAAAGCTAATTTATTCAAAATTGATGGTTGCAACAATTTTTTACCAAGAAATACGCTTATGATACAATTTTGGAAAATGGGCGTGGCGCCGCCCACTTACGATCACATATATGTATCTCGCTAACCGTTCTAGCAATTTGAACCAAACTCGGTATGGTTATTGTGCTTGCCACATAAAAGCAAAGCGTTGAAAATTATTGAAATCGGACTAAAATAACGACCGCTTTTCATATAACGGTATATTTCAGAAGTGCTTGAAACTGCAATATTTCGAAATTTAAGACGCTAATTTACTTAAAATAAATACACCCTGGCTTATCGTGTAGCGGTAGCTTTCGGAAAGGTGGAAAACATATATTTAATAATTGCGCCGGGTATTTAATGTTCGGCTCCGCCCGAACTTAGACTTTCTTACTTGTTTACATTTAAAAGTATGTACACTGCCGGAACAAAGTATTGGCACAGCAAATTTTTCACAATATATGCAACATTCTAATATTTTTCCGCTAATTTCGTATAAAAATATGGTTCATTCTACAACAAAAAACATAAAAATATAATTCCAAACTTTGTACAAAACTCGCGAAAATTCATCAAATTTTCATGAAAATTTTCAAATTTTTAATCAGATTTTTTAGGAATTTTCGCGAGCTTTGCACAAAGTCTAGGAATTATATTTTTCTGTTTTTTGTTGTTGAAGGAACCATATTTTTATACAAAATTGGCGGAAAAATATTAGAATAAAAATTGTTGCATATATTGAGAAAAATTTGCTGTGCCAATACTTTGTTCCGCCAGTGTATAAGCAAAATCAAATCGCTCAGAGAAATTCGTCGGAAAAAAGTTCGCTGCCAAAATGAAAAGACATTGCAGTATTTGAAATTGCCCACATCCAAAGCGACTAATTTCGTTTCTGTTCTAATTTACTGGGCGAAATGTTGCGGCGCACAGCGGTTCGTTTCTGTTTATAGTTTAAGACGGATTAATGGATCAAAGGAAAATTTTCTCATTTTCATAACCAGCATGAGGTTTTCAAAATTCAACCTTCCTTTTTGTAACTTAATTGTGTTTTCCAGTTCCTGTCCGATTTTTCACGATCGGATTAGTTTATATATATGATTTTTTTTTAATGCGTCTACTACGCCTTCACCTTCAATTTCTATTTGAGGCTCAATTATTTTGTGACTCAGTTATAGCAACAACCTCAACCAAACACAACACCCGCAAATTTTACGGGCTACTTTTACCGAAATTTGCTAAGTACAAAATAGTCACAGAATAGGTGATAAGTCCCAAAGAATATAACTGGTTCGGAACTATAGAAAAAGGGATGTAGGACGAACTAGATCTCATCGGTGGAATTTAGAATTGATGCGGAACTTTACAAAAGGGGATGCAGTTGGGGGAGGCGAGTGCACTTTATAGGATATCGAAATGTTTAATTGACCAGTTGCTAGTATATATACAAAAGGGAATTAACGCGTACTATATACACGGTTGCCACCTACTTGTTTTTTATGTACCAAAACGTGTACCAAAACCCCCAAAAAAATACCAAAATAGTATTTAGGTATAGATTTAATTACTAAAATATTTTACAAATACACTTAGCTAATAAATCAATTTTCGGAGTGTTGTGTGAACTTTCTTATAATACTGAAACATACCGAGTTCGACAAGGCACGGCGGAAAATCATTCGAGAATACATCGTACTCCTACTTTGCCGGAAACACCAGCCTAGATGTAGTTTTGAAAGTGGACAGGGCTTTTAATGCAAGTATAAAATCTGCAAGTGACCCCTTCAGAAGTTATTACTTTGTAAGGCTTTTGGAAGGATAATTTCGGTAGCATTTTGTTTGTGAGTTTGATCACAGATTGGTTTTAAAAGCCTTTTGAATTACCTAGTTATGCAATGTATTGCATTTAAGGCAGATTTCCCCTATTGATATGTATGTCAGTCTTCGTACAAAGGCCTGACCTTGAAATAGGTATACGATGGAAGTAATAATTATCTCATTTTACCAGATTTCAAAAATGTACCAATTCTGAAAGTTATGTACCCGTGCACCAAACTAGAAAAAACTTTCCCAAAATGGTACATTTCCGCCAAAACGGTAACCGTGACTAGAAATGATTCTAAATTTTCTAGAAACGTATAATTTCGGCACTAGTGGCGCATTTCCCGTCGGGGTTTCGCTAACCTCCAGATCCGCTCACAAACGCTTTCACATACAAAATTACATTCATATGTACATACTTACATATATTTCCAGCGCATCATATTATTCGATTTGACTTGATTACGACACAATTCATTGAGTTTATTGTTATATTTAAAATATGCAAATTAGGGCATTTTCCCTGCTTTGGTAGCAGTCAGCGTCCCCTTCATACTTCACGCTCATTTCATGCGATTTCACTAACTTTGGCCCATTAACAAACCGAAGCATCAGCACACATAGGGGTATATGACCGATTTAGGCGGCCAAAATATTTTTATGAAAATTTTAACTCAAAATGTTTAGAAACGACGTGTTACAATATTTAAAACTGTAAATGTTTAAAATCAAGTAAATAGAGTGGAAGGATGTACAAGTATTCGACCAAAACAACGAAAATAAAGTTGCTTGAAGTTTGACATTGATAGACTCCATGGTATCGAGGTCCGATTGTGGAAACATTGATACCTTCGTATTCATATCGCCACGCAGAAGGTTTATATCTAGGTTAGAACATAAAAAGGGATGCCACCTTCTAAAAAATCAAATGCAATTAAGTTAAATGAATACTAAACGAGGGTAACAATCGAGATGTTTTTGAAAAGGCTTTATTTCAAGACAACATGTGGGACGACTACCATCTGTTTAAAAATCAAATTCAACTTTAATTCAGGGGAATTAGGTAACTGAAATATGTATAACAATATTGGTGTCAGACTGAAAAGTTTAATAAGGTTATAGTTTGAAACTATTTTTGACAAGGCTGCCACTTGCTTAAAAATTAAATGATAAGTTAAATTAATTTTAACAATATGGATATGGAAGATGAGATGGTTTGCCACCTGTCAAAAAATTTAATTCAATTAATTTCAATGAATTACTACGCTAAGAGTATCATCCAAAACGGCTATGAAAGGGCTTAATTACATTTAGTAGGATTGCTACCTGTTTAAAAAACCAAATTAAATCAAAATATGATTAGAAAAACACTATACGGAGCAACCATTATGTTGAGTTTTATTGAAATAATTTGCACCTTATCTAACACACAGACCTTTCATACACTCATCGAACTAACTATAGTATATAGTAGTTTGTTTTATTTGAAATGTCTTTTAACTTTCATTTTTTAGTCAATCTTTTGTGCCTTCTTAGAATTAATAATTATAAATAATTTCGAATATGTGGCAACTTTGTACAAATATCTCCAGATACCCTTAAAATTAAAAACATTATCTGAATACAAAACTCCATCAAAATCGTTAGAGTCATTTCCTAGAAACCTTTGGATATATATACATACATATTTACAACAATTGATTGAATAAAGTAATGAGATACATACATATATGTAGTTTGAAAAAAAAAATTCCTACGGTTTTACTGCCTTAAAAACTTATTTGCAAATTTTTACTAGAACTTACCCTTAAGTAGAGAATTTTTTTCTAAGTGTACTGACAACTATTTTCTCCCTGCAACTCTCCAAATTTTTATATTGACCCCTCCTCCCCCACCGCTCCATTCTTCCCCTTAACGTTATTGGGCGTCCTGACTTTCCTATCACCCCCCTTTACTCATTGAACACTTTTACGGAACACCCTGTACATGTAAAGAAAACAGGTACAGTACTGCAGCAGTATTTTCGGTTTATTTTTGGCAGTAGTAAATATTTCCAATGGTCAGTGCACAGCAAACGCACCTTTTCAGCAGTTTTTTTTTTGTTTCTTTCCAAACTACGAACTGTCATGCATAAAACCCAAGCAAGAATCTCAGCGCCGTTGAATGGTGTTACATAACTTTATGACTGTAGTTCATTTCTCTAATCCATTAAAATTTGCAAAAATACGATATTTTTCCTTGTAGCTCTGCCGGTACCAGTTCATATTATATTTGTATTAAACTATTTGAGCTATATGGTATTTCTCTGCTTTAAAATTATCTAATTTAATATAATTTAAAAAATGAACACACGATTTGAAGCGGATTTCTATAACTTCGGCTTGTATTAAACACTTCTAAAAACCAAATAAACAATTATCAACACGGCACTTTGACAGCGCGGTGCAAGCGAATTAAAGCAAAGAGGGATTAAAAAATAACGGAATCTAATCAAAAATTATATCCGCTTCACCCTATATTCAGTTAAAAAAGAAAAAAGTGCGTTTGGAAAATTCCACTTTTGGCCGGCTAAATCGGCCAAATACCCCACTGTGCAGCGCATCTTCATACAACTTGGTACGTTTACTTTTGTGTTGTAGCGTGTGTTTGTGCGTACGCGTAGATACTTGTGGTGCTTACAAATGGAGTTAGCGTCACTTTTTACATACATACATACATAGTACGAGCAACGCATCTAATTGACATGATTTATCGCTGTCATCAGTGTGAAAAAGACTCATCTAAAAAAAAAATTATTTAAATTGGCATACAAAATGTAAAAGCATAACCATTTTTTTGATGTCAATTGACGCATTTGAAATCATTGAACTCCTCTTAAAATTCGCTGAAAATCCTCTGATAGCCTTCTTACATATGTAGTGACGCGCCTAAATTTATGCATATGATTGCAGAGAAAATGTTATGCTTTCAATTTCAATAAGTGCTCAAAATCCGAATATTCACCAAAATTATTTGAGCTGTGAAAGAAAAAAAAACACATTGCTAGTATTTATTATCTTCATATGCGCAGTCTGCAATATTCAACGATGGCTATTGGAATGAACACAAATAAAGTTTCCCAAAAATTTACTATGTGATTGCGCTGTTATAAAAAAAAATACAGAATAATATACTTATTGAAATATAATCGCAAAATTAAATCTTAGCAGCTTACTTCTTGGCATACATTAATTATTTCTGGCCTTTGCAAGAATTCAGCGAAAATACTCATTTGATGTAAGCAGCATAAGAAGTGGATGAGATTAAAATTTTCCGCTTGAGGTCTTCTTCTAAACAATAAAATAAAATAATATTTGGCAGCGACGACTGTTAGAAATAGTTTTTTTAGTAAGTAAGTAAGTAGTAAGTTTTATCTGATTTATGCATCTTCATTTCTAGACAAAGGTATCTACTTCATTGCCAATTTCAGTAAAATCGGGTATCAATTACTACGTTTGGCATAGCTTATATGGGGATCTGCTAATGTAAAGTATCCAGTCTATGAAATATAAACACAAGGCTAGCTAGCTTCATTAGTTAACCCAAGGTTTAATGAACGTAGTAATCCCTATAGCACCATGACGCACGCAGAAAGTGCTTTAAGTCATAGTACTGAAAGGACTAGGAAAGATAATGAAAACGCTTTATGGGGCAACCCTGGTATACTATTGAACTTGGCATTAAAGATATAAACACATGGAATAAAACCCGATTATTTAGTTACCAGTGTTGAGCCGGTGAAATGCCTTTTCGAGTTTTTACGTAAAAAATACGACTAATACAAAACCGACGTCAGGTACTAATGGTGCAATTTTTTTCCGGAAAACCCTATATTGTGTTAACAGGCATGTCTAGAGTCGAGCCAAACTACTTTAATTCTCAGCAATGTTTTTAAGCTTTGTAAATATGTGCCACGATTTGTTTGTATGGAAAGAGCAACAAAGTATAAGCGGTAGAAGTTTCAGCTGCTATTTCGGGAATCACAGCAAATCCTTATCAGAATCCCTTTTTTTTAATTTCAGCAGGAATCGACGTGCAAATGAAAGCTGGTGAAAAAATATTGTGAATTCTTATATCTCCTCATTAACGATTATTTTAGTTTTTCGATGGTTTGAGTAGCACCATTAGACTCTATACCAACAACATGCAACGTTTAGTTACATGCCCCTCATACTGCCAGATTTGGCTGATTACACTTTGGTTCTGTTGCTTTGCCATGTCGCGTACTTTTATGCCTCACGACTTTTAATTTAGAGAATTTTAGCGATGAAAATTTAGCGTAGCGTATGTCAGAATTCCACTTCTGATGAGAGTTTTCAGTTACTTTTCGGCAATTTTTTCTCTTGTGCTACATATTTTCTCATCTCGGATAAAATTTTGCTCAGTCTGACGAAGCCTCTGTAGTTCTCTAAAGCTGTGAAGTAAGATTTCCAGGACTCTGTTTTGGCTTTCCTTAGCGCTTTGGTGCTGCTTCATTGCATCTTCTTTGTATGGTTACCACACTTTTGACTTGTGGTATTCGATTGGTATATTTCTGAGTTTAGACCTTTGGGAAATAAAGTCCAACTACTAATTCTTATCTAAGCGATGAAGAGTTGAGAATAAATTACGAAATTTATCTGCGGATCATTGGGACTGCGCCGTTCTTACGTAACGCTACCTAGAATGATTGACGCTTTACTTCCGTGTTTTATAATGTGAGAAATTTGGTTATTTAATCGAAGAGACTTCCGAGTGGCATTGTGGGTGTTTCGATGATGTTGCCTGGTATTGCTAGCTCCCTATTCCGTGCCACCCAAAAGTCGATCTGCTTCTATCCATTGCCTATAAAGCTAAATTTAAATTTCTTGGCGACTGTTGGGCCAAATATGTCTTACTTGTCCATTCTGGGACGAAAATATGTTTTACTTAGCAAAAAGTTGAAAATTAAAAAAAAACCTTTGGGCAGCTTTTTATTTAAATCTTTCATCCATGCGCATCCACAACAAGTTGCGTGTGTAAATACCTTTTTTAAATGAATGGGCGAAAACTTAACTATTTGAAATTTATACACATTACGTGTGAGCATAATTTTAACCACCAAAAAAGCGAAAAGCGTGCGGTTGTACATGCATTTGTTGTGTTAATGAATCTATACTAGCTGCCCGGTCTACACTCAACTCACTCGCCGCTTGCCCCTTACCTAGTTGCGCGCTTACTAAACTTTGCCGGTAACATCATGTGGCCTGTCAATCTAAATGTCAAACTGTCATGTAGCTTGCTGTGTGTTGAAGTGATTGTTGTTTTTGTTATACATTGCTGCATTTGTTTTTTCCATTGTTTTTTTTTTTGAAGTTGCTTTAGCGTAGCTAAAGTACATTTTAGTTAGTTGTATGTAATTAATTTTGGTTGACTGTCAACTACTATGTACAACACTTTTGTTGATGGCAAAACGTTAGTTCTTGATAGTTTTGTTGTTGTGCAGCTGTCATTACTTGCATTGTTGGAACTATTAGTGCAGCCAGTGTAAGTGTCAGTAAATTTTTTTTTGTCCTCTCCTCTCCTTGTTGTGAAATATTTATTCATGAGGTTGTGAAAGTACTCGCAGTTACAATAAAGGTTGCGTATACGCCGTGGAAGGCATTTAGGATGCGTATGTACATACATGCATATGGGGCACGGGACTAAATGTCCAATCCCGATCCCGCTCATCACGAAATTAAATTTTTAAGTCCCGAACACGCCCATCCCGTCGTTTTTCCAAAATCGTACCGCGGGTCCCGAAATCTATCGCTAAGAAAAATTCACATGTGTTTTGAATTTATTTTAAAAAATAAAAAAAAATAGGGAAAGATATGGCATCTTCCGATTATTTTGTTTTGCTTTTCTGTTCGTTTTCGTCTCAATAAAACATAAAAAAGTACATATTTCATACATCTTTTTTAAGGACGATTTTCTGAATTTGCGCAGGTTGCGGTTTTATCGGGAGTGTCGGGAACGGATTTTGGTCCCGTCCCGCCCGCAAAAATTTTACAGACCTTCCCGCTACCGCCTATCCCGACCCATTTGAAATCGGTACCGTGGGTACCGCGGGTCCCGACATCCCGCGCCCATCTCTAATTCCAACCCAATTCGGACACCGATTGACTTTTTCATCTCCGATTTTTTCAAAATTTGTTGTGCTTTATGTAGTAGCAAGTGAAATTCTTTGCGTTTGGTTGGAAGTAAAAGCAAACTTCGATTCGGAATGAAAAAGCGATAGAAGAAGGTAGGGGATGGCGGGCGTGGTTGGACACGATTAGGATTAAAACTAAGGTTAACATTGAGATCGCGATTAAGCTAAAAATTGTTCATTATTATGCAGAAAAATACTCTTAAAACACAAAAGCATTTCTTGTTAATGCGGCGCATCCGCACCGTTCTTTCGATTTTCAAAACTAAAGTGTCAAATTCAATTTTAACTAAGGCAATTAAGTAAATGAGATATGTATAGCAATGTGGGTGTCAGACGAAAAAAAATGCAAAAGGTTTTGGTAAGAAACTATTTTAAAGAAAGTTGCGAAGTCAATTTTTAGCTAAGTTATACAAAAGATATGTATATTAGAGTACATCACCAAAAAAAAGTTGCGGGTTTTCCGCCGGGATTACAAACTCTATTATATTTTAAGGCGTCCACCAAAATATTTCGGAAAAATATTATGATTTAAGCGAGCTGGACCGATTTGAAAATACATCCAAAAATGGATTTTGTTATGAATAAAAATTGTTTTTTAAAGAACTTTTTAAAAAAAGGACTCTCAGATGACAAACCAGATTAGGCTTAAAAAATCTGCATAAAAATATTTAAAAATCTTTTCAACGGAATCGTAATAATGAGATTTTTGATGCCAATTTTTTACTTTTTTCAATGATTGGTTTACGAAAAACTTAAATAACTAGGCCAAAACTATTCTGATTTAGGCTTATGGGATCTCGGTAGAGAGGTATTTTCCACTATCTTTATATATGTGCAAAAAAAGTCATTCGTGTCCCTTTTTTTTCAAATACCAAAACATCTTAACTCAACTTTGAATGATGTTCTCTCATCCTACCTTTCTCTTTCATACTTTGCATGAGCTTATTAGCAAAGAAATAAAAAGGGTGAGAAAATACCTTTCCAATCATACCTAACAAGTCTTAATCGGAAGAGTTTAGGTTCAGTTATTCAAGTTTCTCTTATACCAATCTTTGAAAAAAGTTAAAAAACAGCATC
>NW_023458560.1:22576085-22598530 GCF_013731165.1 Rhagoletis pomonella
CAAGTTTCTCTTATACCAATCTTTGAAAAAAGTTAAAAAACAGCATCAAAATTTTTGTAGTTTTTTTTTTAATATTTTTATGTAAATTTAAATTTAGTCATTTGAGGGGATTTTTTCAAAAAACATCTTAAAGAAACTAATTTTATTCATAAAAAACTCCATTTTTGAGGTATTTTCAAATCGGTCCAGCTCGCTTAAATCTTAATATTTTAACGAAATATTATAAAATAGAATAGATTTTATAATTCCAATGGAAAAACAGTAGCGATTTTTTTTTTGTATGGGGAGTGATGCAGTCTAATGTTTATGATATATTTAAATATGAGTGTCAAACGAAGGAGTTTTATGAAAGCTTCAGTTTGAAAATACTTCTGATTAGGGTTACTACCTATACGAAAAGGCTTATCTATGCAACTATATATACATATATATAACATGAAGGCATTTTTTTAAGGTCATAAGGTCTGAACCGGTTTTTATTTTTTTCAAAAAGGAGACGTAAAACCAAACAGCTTGGTCTTTAGATGGGAAATAACTTTTTTGATTTTTAGTAGTTAGAATTTTATCATCGGTACAGGTTGATTTGAAATCAGAGAAACCGAACGGATTTAAATTATGTTGATTTCGTTCCTTCCAAAAAAGATTGGCCTTCCCCGGTGCAAAATTAGTTTTATGTTACACTCAACCCTGTAAAAAGGCATGTTTTTTGCCTTCTTGTCCTTGACTAGCTCACGCATTTCATAATATTGTCTTTTTAACAACCATACAATTTTCAGGGCAACCATCTCCCCTCACAAAGCTTCACAGGGCAAAGAGTTTGCCTTTTTTGGGTTACAAGAGTGTGACATTTTAAGAAACTAACATACAATTCTCTCACCCTTTGCTTTTAATTTAAAATCGAACACGAAAAGTGAAGGAAGAGGCAATCAAAAGGCAATATTTTTTGGTAGAAGCGAAATCACCATTAAATTTGGCCCATGCATCCCTTATAACTCTGACTAATATTTGGAATATTTGTAAAGGTTTAGAATGGGGCTGCCACCTGTTTAAAATTTTAAATGCGAAAATTCGCTACTCTACAAGACATCTGCCGCTCATATAACTGGTCCGCTGACTGGGAGATCTGCATCATATTTTATGTCCAAATTGAACGGATTTTTGAAAAATCTGACCAGTTCTTTGGTGTACGATGTGATTTTGCATCCCTTTTCAACATATGGCCACGATTGATGTTAACCTAAGGTCTCTGTTTTACTGCCTCAAAATTGTAGACAACTTTCTACAGCGTTTTTTGTGTAAACATATTGGTCCTTTCTTGTAGGGTGCATAATTGCATTAGGAAGTACTACGCCGCCTCTTATTACTTTCGCGTAATCAGCTGGTAAATTCAGTTACTCATACGCCATGTTACTCATACGTATGGGTATCCAAGCGGGTGATCAAAGTGATTTGTTAATATTCTTTTATTTAAAATTCGCATTTGTTATCCCATTATGAGACTAGACTTGAAAGTTGTCGAATAATGCCGAATTTCCATTAAGCATTGAAATGACAAAAAATTGGAGGCATTTAAAAAATGCCCTGTGGAAATGTATTCAAGGACTATTTATTTTAAGTAATGACAATAATATTTTTTAATGCCCAAGTTTGTCATTAAAATTTCTGCCATTAAACGCATAAGTAATAGTTTGTTAGAAAACATCTCTTGTTGTACTTGTTTTTTGGAAATAAACATTTTATATTTAATTTTTTTAAATTTTGTAGAAATTTTATAGAGCTATGGTTTTGAAAATTTTTTCGATTTTATATACTAAAAGTGTTTTGAAAATGAACAATTAAAAAGAAATGTTCCCAATCGACCCAAAGTTCACAAAGTTATGGGCATTAAAAAGCAACATAAATTTCCATTTAACCTTACGACTAATTGTGGAATGGCATTATTTCTGCGTAATTCGCTTATTTTACACTTCATTATAATAAAATGTTTACAGCTTGGAGTTTCATAAACGCGAAGGTGCTCAAGCGAATTTTATTTCCAATTTACCAAAGCGCAGCACTTGACACCGAATTAAATATTCAAGTGGCCACAAAAGCTAACGATTCCATTTTTTATTGTCAACTGACTAAGGCTGAGCGCAGAGTGATTGCTGTAAAGCAGTGATTCCCAAAGTGGTCCAGGTGGACGCCCAGGGGACCATGGAAGACTCGACGGAGGTCCACGGTGACGTGAAAAAATATGAGGATCCAAGAGTTGTAAATGGGAGTCCACGAAAATTTATCTGGTTTCGATGTTAAGAACCAAAATGGTTGCTTGATAGCCTCTTTATTTAACTTTAATTTTTTTGAGTGGTGTATAGTGCTCTTGACGCACTACTGCACTTACCGTCACTTTGAGTTTTCATACGTGGGGAAGCCTTAAAGGCCACGTGCAGACTAAAAATAACCGGATGCTGGTATGACAATGAGTGGGGCGCGGCGAAAATTTCTTTCGGCAAATATTTTAGCACTTGTGTCTTTTCAATGCTACAGGATAGTACGCCACTATTACCTTTGTTGAAGAGATTCTATAATGTTGAGTTCCCTGAGACTGAATGCTGGTTTGATTCCATCGCTGAGACTGAACTCACACATTGTCGAAACTTCACTGATGGCTCCAAAACTGACTCTGGGTCATGATATGGGGTCTTTATCGAAGTTAATGGAGATAAGCTTCACTTTCCTGTAGGGGAATATGCTTCGGTCTTCCAGGCTGAGGTAATTGCAATACTCAAAGCCATATAACACAAACGGCAATAACGCAAATTTGTGTTATTTCCCAATTGAATGTGAAATAACACAAATTTGCTTTATTTCATTTCTCGTTGAGCAATAACACCAACTTTTATACTTAACAATTTGAGTAATAAAGCAAAATAGTGCACATATGTAGGTAGTCACCCAGTTACATTTGACAAAAAGTAGTACATGAACAAGTTAAATGGACGGACTTGTAAGTATACAGTTTTGAAAGTGCCCAGCGTCGCGGCGGTCCGCGTTCGCGCGCCGCCCCGCGCCACCCCGCCCCTCCCCTCCTTTCGCAATTATGTACTGGTGGCATTATAACCGTTTAGAAAATGGAAAAATGATAAAATAACACTAGTTCACTTCTGAAACTGTTTTTTAATGTCCAAGTAATGGGAATTATTGTGTATGGTGTTATTGCATGCTGCATTCCACCCATAGTGGAATTTACCAGGTGCCACTGCTTTATTTGAAAATTTGCCTATAAAATGTGACTATAAGGCAGACGAATGTCAGAAAATAAAGCGAGAAAGCCGTTTTATTACTTCATCTGTTTATTGCGACATGGTTCCATGCAAACATTTTAAGGTTTTCCAGCAATGTTTTTAACATATTAAAAAGCATGCAGAAAAAATTAATACAAAAGCGCTATGTCCAATATGCGGAGCAGTTTTTAAAAACGATGCTTTTCCTATATTTTGTTAGACTTTTCATAAGTGTAAAAATATTTTGTGAATATTACTTTCTTCATATGAATTATATCACATTTTTTTGTTTAATTCAAGGCCTATCAAACAGGTTTAGAGCATTTGAGCAAAAACAACATTTGCCTGTATTTTGTTGTTGCTTCTGGTATCGAAGGTGCCAAAACCTGTTCTGATTTTTTTCTTCTACATCAAAGCGTGCCATGCGAAATACGAAAACGGTAAAAAATTTAAATTGAAAAAATGAAAATTGTTGCAACTTTCTTTCTTAGTAAATTGGTTCGCTTCTCGAAGCATTGATCCACCATCCTGTGCCAGGGTCAGTAATCAGCGGTTGTGCTGCTGAGTTGGGCGAGCTTTCCAAAAGCTGCTATTTAATCGCTGGTTTTGTATGGAAAATGTTTCCCATGCAAATAGATTTTAAGAATTTAGAATTTTTTCGAGAAGAAATGTAAAATATTTGACATTTTCGGGAACAAATAATTTGAAAATAATCAAATCAGCTGCTATACTGATATTACCTGTTCAATGTGCCTTGGTTTAATTGTATTTTTGGAATAAACAAAGCTCTTTTTCCTTCTGTCAGTAAACTGTTTTTTTTTTTACAAATAGTATAAATAAGCAATGGGAAATAAAGCAAAATTTGTTTTATTTCCAACCTTTGGTGGAAATAAAGCAAAACTCAGATTTTGGTATTATTTCCCATTTATAAGTGAAATAAAGCAAATTTTGCGTTATTGCCGTTTGTGTTATCTCACCCCCAGTGTTGTCATAACAGCTGTGAAATGTGATGAAAGTTGCATTTTTTGAATCGATACCACCTTATATGAATTCGTCTGGATTCATGATATTTTATATTTATGAATGGTTTGAATCAAAGGTGAAATTAAATAATTTTATTCTTTTTTATTAAAGGTATTTTATCTGTGCTCAAGCTCAAGCTTTCACTCAGGCATCTTCTAGCGCTGAGTACAGTAAATCATAATGTACATATATATCTTATCGCTTCCAGCAGCCACTCTGTTGTCAACCTAAGGTTTCGGTGCTTCGAGGTTCTCTTTAATATATTCGTACGTGTAAAGAAAAATTGCAATTGCACGCAACTTCTCGGATCCAACGCTGCTGTCGTAAAGTATAATATAATTTATACTAGCCGACACGCACATGCAATACGTGATATACTATTTTACCTGAAATAAAAACATAATCCTTTTTTGTAACCTTGTCCCCATCATGGTCTTTTGCAATTCGCAAAATTACCCACTTAAGTTGCTAGAAATTAAATGCTTTCGTTGAAAACACATTTTCATGTGATAATATTGGTCCGTACCCTTATCGTAATTACCTTTTAATTGTACTACATACATACATACATATGTACATGTATCGTACATACTTACATAGGAATTAAACTTACTAATTACAACACACAGTGTTTCGATTATATGGAGGCAAGTGGAGATAATAGTTAACCCGATTTCGCTGCCACTTGACACGTGCTCTAATTTTTTCTTAGAAAAAGGGAATCATGAAATACTAGATCACTCTCACCCGCTTCGCTGAGTGTATGAAATTTCTACGTGCTACATTAGGTGTAATTTATTTTAATTAAACTCAACATACCTTAAATATGCCAAAAGCAGGAGATTTTAAATTTTTTAAATATCTTGAAAATATTTTCAAACTAAAACTATCTTAAACCTCTCTCTTGTGATACTTTTTCATACTTATGTACATGTGGTTTAGAAATGAAGCCATTTCAAAATCATTTTGAATGAGACCCATATTGTAATATGTAATTCATTGATATTATTGAAAATTTTGAATTTTAATTTTTAAACCGTTGATTCCTAAATATAATGACACATATTCCAATTATCAAATATCTTTAATTCAAAGAGTATTTGATTTTGGTGGCAACCCTCCTACATGCAGTTTAGAACTAAAACCCTTGTCAAAAACCTTTCAATTGATACCCATATTATAGTAATTCATTTAAATTAAATGAATTTAATTTTTAAACGGGTGACAACGCTTGTAAAACACCTCAGTAATATTTCAAATGTTCAATCTGAAGGTTTCTTAGCAATTTTTCATTTGACACCCATTTTTCAATTTTTCAGATAGCTTGCAAATAATTAATTTAAATTTGGCTTTTCGAACAGATGGCAACCCTTTCCAAAATACTTTCAAACCATAACTTTTTTAAGCCTCTTGTCATCCATTCTTTAATATAATTTTCAAATAAATAATTCCCTTAGTTAAAGTCGAATTTTGAGTTTTTAAACAGGTGGCAGCCCTCCTCCATGAGTATAGGATTGATTTAATATACATACTCGTATATGTATCTATATCAAGTTCCTGTACTCTATCAAAAATATTTTCTGAGATATGATACGCGGCATGAAAATTCCGTTTGTATGGGTGGTGCCACACCCCCTCGTATTATCGAGATTAAATCTATTCTATATTTTAAGTTGGGCTAAATGGCATCAGTGTACAAAATTTTATGGGAATCGATTGAGCAGTTAAAGCGTGAAAGCGTAACAAATAAACAAACTCACTTTCGGATTTATAATATTAGTACGGATGGTAAAAATGGGATGATTTCCACGCGCTCCACTCTTTTGGGCGGAAATATTAAATTTCATACGATTATGATGAAATATAGTTTGTACGCTATATTTTATTAGAAAAATTTAAATATAAAATGGGCTCAATCACACTATCCTGCAGTGGTTACCCCTATGTGCAATGGTTACTCAACGCTAATAAATATAAAAGATAATGTCTCCCAGACCAACTTTCCCGAATACAATACCAGTCTAGATGGTAAGATTTTTTTAAGAGGGTTAAACTTTTAACATTTTGGCCGAAATTGAAATTAATTTATCGATAATATCATGTATAGAATGACTCCAAATTAAATTTCCGACCTCAGACTTGTACAGAAGAATTTGAAGAGGAATTTTTTCATAGTAGATTTTAATCCTCTAACTTCTACTTAAATAGGCATTTTTGACAGGTTCCCAAAACAGCTATAATGAAAGGCCGTTAAAAAATGCAATAATTGGGTTAAAATATTCGACGAAAATTTTAGCAGACAATTTTAAGGACTGATTTCTATGCAACGCAATTTTTAACTAAACTAAAAATTCAGCTCTTTGGTAACACTGCCCCCACTGGAAAAAAATCGCATCTTTATCCATGTCTAATATTTTTTTATCTCTAATTTTATTTTTAATTTTTGTCACTTAGAATTTGAACAGCAATTTAGAGGGAGCAAAAACATGTGTAAGTGTAAATTCCTTGCAATTTGGTATATTAACTTTGTATATTATAGGAAATAAAAACTGTGTAACTACTACCGTTCTGTGCCCATACTGGTGTTAGTATTTATTCGTGCGGGGCAATTCTATTTTTTTATTGATATCATCTCTCGACAGCTAGTGTAGATATCGGGTTAGTTTCGTTTGCGCTCATTTTACTGTGCAGCGTAACCGAAGAACACATGGGTGTCAAAATGCATTCCCACTTTGATTTCTTTCAGGATAACATCGGCGCCGTTTCATATAAACATGGCGAGATTTTTCATCAAGAAATTAAACCAGTCAAGGAAAGATTCAAATCAAAATCAAAGAAGCATCTATGGAACTTATGCCAAGAATAAGACTCATCTACACATCGAAGATGATATAAATATTCTAGAACTCGATAAAAATATGCTAATGTTCCATAGAAACTAAATCAAATGTTTTGTCAATTGTCAATTATATTAACATTTTATACCCTCTTTACCAACTTAATATTTATCGTTATAGGTATTAATTGCTATATTTTAAATGTAATTTAGTTAAATAATAAAATTAACTATTCCCCTATGCTGTACAGAAGATCTAAAAATTGCTTTCCATACTAATCGATCCACCCTATTGCTCATATACATAAGCATGTAGGTAATCGCATTGTGCCTATGCCATATGTGCGAACATAAGCTTGAACTAAGCTTTCTTACGCACTTATCCTAACCCGTACAATTTCTCTATCTTCGGTCACCCCCTGTAAAATTGTCTGCTTCAAGTTTTCGTGGAATATTTTAACCCTCCAAGTGCCATTTTAACGGCCTTTCACTATAGCTGTTTTGAGAGCGGATCAAAAGTGCCCATTTAAGTAGAAGTTAGAGGGTTAAAATCTACTACAAACAAATCCTCATTAAATTCTCTTACGGTTCTGTTTTTTTTTTCTTTTTTTTAATGTTCCATTCGTTGAGATAGGGATTTTGTATTTATGACTTACCATTTCTCTCACAGCACAAAAAAGCAGTGGAACGGCATAGTTATGAAGAAAACTCGATTTAGGCCTCTCCAAGGACGAATTTTTTTATCACCCAAAAATCCTCTCAACAAACTTTGAAACAAGAGGGGGTGATTGCAAACTTATTTCAGCGATCCAGTACACTTTACTTATTGGATTGCACACTGTTTACCAAAACCAAAGCGGCTATCGGCTCTACATACTTATGTATAGGCCAGTCTGCAGCTCTCAAGAAAAACGAAAAATTCATACAAAATGACGCACAGGAAATGGAAAAGAAATGATCTTTATATTTTTTTTTTCAACAAAATCTACAGCAAGATAAAATTTCTTTTTTCAAGCAATAGAAATAAGGAAAAATATTTCTTCTAGTTTTTCTTGGAAACTGCAAAGGGGCCTTATGTTAAAAAACGGAGTAGTGCTTGATGTTCAAATTTGTAATGTTTTTCTGGAGCACTATTTTCTTTAACTCTTTGTCGTTGTTTTCATAACAATTTAGCCCTCGCATAGTAAACTTCTAGGTATTTATTTGATACCCCTCATTTTTTATTTGCATTTGTTTAGATTCTAGATAATACCGAGAAAAATTGCTTTGGTTGAGATGTTCCGATTAGCAGGTTTGTGCAGGCGATGTATTCATAAGATCTAAGATGTCATAAAAAAATTTTATACAATTACCCCACTCATCTAAGAGCATAACACCAAAAAAGCTCCCATTGGGACGCTGAAATCAAGGAGGTATTTTAGAAATTTTTAGTTTTAATTATTTTGTATATGAAATTCATACTTTCTCGCACATGTCACTGTAGTTGACCTAACTAGTTGAGTTAAACTTCCTGTTGAGCTGCAGGAAACTCTTTAAAAGCGCAAGTATGTAGACTTCATGAAACTGTTGCGCAAACTCGCCACGCCAGCTCACTTGGCATATTTTCATATACATATGTAATTACCTGACAAACAACAACGACAACAATTGATTCTTGTTTTACTTCTTCCATAACTTGGCAACGATTATTGGCATGCGAGTGCATAAATGCATTGGTGCAACACGTTGCAAGTACAAGTAGGCCCAGCTATAGCATGCAGATCGATAAGTGTTTGTCCGAGTTGAAAAACGTGTTAATTATGACCTCATAATGGCCGCCACCACGCAAGTACATAGTAACAGAAACATCCATACAAAAGGCCCACGAGCACTCTTAGGCTACGGATATATTTTAAATATGTAAATTAACACGCTTAAAGCAGCTATGCGACCAGCAGAATACAAATTGCATGTTTTAATATGCTCTCAGGGTTTTCCAATGAAAATTTAAATGTTCTGTATACGCTGTATAGGTCGAAGTTGAAAAACACGTACATACATAATTCCCTCAAGAAAAACTACTTAAAAAAACATTTAACGTGTCTTTGCACTTTAATTTCGCACAAAATTTAATAAATATGCATAAATTTATACTAACGTATACAAATTTACTGTCTATACGCAAAAAAAATAAAAATATATACATATATGAATACCAGAAAATAAAAACAAACGCCCCCAGCGCAGTGAGTAATGACGCACAGTGGTGGCAAACTGAACATTTCGAGCACACATTATCTATATGGGAGAAAATGCCAACCACCGCCAGCGCAAAAAAAAAATACTAAAAACCAACGCGAATTCTTATCCACTTGAAGCTTGCATTTTATTATACCAAAATTAAATGAGCCAAAAATTCTGAATACAAAATTTTTAATTTTGGTGAAAAATTTTTTATAACTTGTATGTCCCAAAAAATCGTATTTCGAATGTTCTAAAAATTTTACACTTTAAATTCTAACAGGCTGATAAATTTAAAATTGATTGTTACAACCGGGCATAAATATTATAAACAAATTTTCACCAAAATTTAAAACTTTTTATGTTGAATTTTTGGCCCATTTAATATGACAAAATTGTATTCAAAATATTTGTAATTTTAAGTTTTAACAGTCGTATAAATTTTTGAATTGATTGGTGGAACTGGGGTTTAAACTTTAACTTTTAAATTTTTTTTTTCATTTATGGGAATTCTCATAACTGTGTTCAACTAGTAATATGAACAAATAAAAATTCGAAAATCGGGCTGGACAAATCTCTTCCAAATTTTATTAGATTTCTTAAAAAAAAATAAAAAATAAATAATATAAAAAAAACTTTTTAATATACAATGCTTTTATAAATGGACTAAAAAGTAGAAAATAATACTTCTCAGTCCCATAGAATTTGTTTTGATAACTTTTGATTTTGAAATTTTAGCAAAAGTCATTATAAACAATCTATGAAATTGAAAATGAAAAACGTGGAGCGCATGCAATACAAAGCATTCGATTTAATTGACAATAGTCAAACTACATAACGTAGACCTAAAATTTCTACAGCGAAAGTAGAACTTTGAAATCGATTTTAAGCGGTCGTTATTCATATACCCACATACATACATTCATATATTACTTTTCATATCAATTCAAGTGTATTACATGCGCCCCACGCTTTTCATTTTCAATTTCATAGATTGTTTATAATGACTTTTGCTAAAATTTCAAAATCAAAAGTTATCAAAACAAATTCTATGGGACTGAGAAGTATTATTTTCTACTTTTTAGTCCATTTATAAAAGCGTTGTATATTAAAAAGTTTTTTTTATATTATTTATTTTCTACTTTTTAGTCCTGTCTGAATAAAATTTTGCAATAGATATTAAAATAATTCAACGATATTAATAGAAAGGTGCACACACATGCATTTACATATGTATGTACATACAAACGAGCACCAATTAATTTTATTTAAAGAAATGGCGTGTCGTCTATTTCCGGTGTAGCAAACGTAGTACATAGGGCGACATCTAGATGTCATCTACCTCGCCCTATTCACTATGCCTTTTTATAGGAGCTTTTCAAAGCTTTGCTTTATGGTGTCGGACACACAACATTGAAAGTTTCTGGAACACAACATTGAAAGTTTCTGGAACACAACATTGCAAGTTGATAAAAGCGTTGTAATAAACGACTCGTTTTGAGAAATTAAGGCTCTGGACTATTTTGAACAGTATATTCAAGTTTAGCACCACAGTGCGACGCAAACGAACTGCCGCAGGGTTTATGCAAATATTGGTTTCCTTTGGTAAAGGCATCAAAAAATAAGAGGGTTAAAAATACACACATACCTATGCATGACATTTATTTGACGTATAACTCAAAAAATTTTATATACAAAAATTTACTGCTGTATTTACAGGTGAATGAAATGGTTGGCCGATACACGTTTTCAAATTTACGGTGAAGCCTGCACTTTTACAGTTAGTGAAGCTAATAAGGTTTTTTTTTTATTTGACCAGCTTTGAAATCAAAAAGACATACTGAAAACACTGCCGTACTGAAGGTACCATTAGAATATTTTCACATTGTAGAACATGAATTCGTAAGAGCTCTAAAAGTTATGACCGTAACTACTTCAGCAACAAAAACGCGATAGAACCTGGTTTTATTTCCTGATAAGTGGAGCTTCTAAAAAAATGTCTTTCAGATAAGTCGATTCTGGTGCTTATATTTTTCGATCATATCACAGTGCAATAAATTTCAAAAAGTTGGAAATGGTGGAAATCGGACCACTTCATGCGATTAAGCTGGTCAAATGATGAAAAAGTACCACAGGATTTGAAATTGTTGGTTACAATTTTTGTATGTTTTTTTTTTGAAGTTGGAGTTCTAAGATCGCTAAATAACAATGTAATTTTTTTTTTCAAATTTCCCTTTAAATCAATCTTAAAACAAAGAAAATATGTACTTAATTTATTGAGTCACACAAATTATAAAAATTCACGCATAATAAATATACATAAATAGTATTTTCAATTATTGGCTTTTATTACTGATCGAAACAGCTAGCGTAAGCCGCCGCTGTCATCTTTCAAACCGATATGAGATATTTTTTTTTAAATTTAAGTCTAATAACATTCGGAAGAGCCCGACTTTTGCGTTTTATTTGTCTATATACAATTTTTTAGTGCAAAGTATAGAGAAAGTATAATTTTGAACAAAGTCAGTTCTCCTGTCCTAGTTAATAAATGCAAAAACTAGGGATTATAAGTTTCCCCTTTTTAAAAGTTAAAAAAAAAATTACCAAAAATGAAACAAAATCTTTTTTTGAATTTCCTTAAATTGTAAGAAATGTAGTTTTATAGCTTATTAAATTTGGTATCATATAGTGCAAGCTTCATGCGGTTTAAAACAGATTTTTTTTACTGTTTTGCTGATGGTGCGAGATATTTTCCTCCATGTGACTAAAGTTTGCTGGAAATGTCAGAAGAAAAAAATATTACATCTCAACATAAACTTTCAGCCACTTAAAACTTGCTTTTTATCTATCACTATAAAAGTGCATACCTAAAATTCTTCAAAACATTTAATTTTGGTGTAATTTTTTTATAAATTTAAACTTTTGCTTTTGCAATTTCTTTTCTCAAAGTTCAATTAAAAATATCTTTGTTTTATATATGTATGTACATTAGACTGGATCACTCCCATACAAAAAAATAAAATCGGTACTGTTTTTCTACCGGAATTAAAAAATCTATTAAACTTTAAGACCTTCACTGAAATATTTCGGAAGAATATTAAGATTTACGTGAGCTGGACCGATTTGAAAATTCCTCAAAAAAATTTAGTTTTTTGTGAATAAAAACAGTTTTTTTAAGTATTTTTTGCGAAAAATCGCCTTAGATGCCAAAAGAGTTTAAGCTTAAAAAATTTGCATACGAATATTTAAGAAAAGTTTTCAACGGAATCGCAATAATGAGATTTTTGATGCTGTTTTTCAACTTTTTTCAAAGGCTGGTTAAAAAAAAAAACTTTAATAACTCAGCCTAACTCTACCGATCTAGACATCCGAGGTATTATTGGAAAATTCCTTTCCACCCCTTTTTATTATTTATTTATTTGCAAAAGAAAAAATTTCAACGTGAATGAGCTTTTTGCAAAGAAATAAAAAGGGTGAGAAAATACCTTTCCACTGATACCTCACAAGTCTATATCGGTATAGTTTTGGCCAAGTTTTTCTTAAACAAATCTTAGAAAAAAGTTAAAAAACAGCATCAAAAGTCGTATTATTATGATTCCGTTTAAAAAAAATAAATAATATTTTTATGCAGATTTTTAAAGCTTAAACCGTTTTGCCATCTGAGGAGATTTTTTTCCAAAAAATCCTCTATGAATCTATTTTTATTCATAAAAAACTCCATTTTTGGGGGTATTTTCCAATCGGTCCAGCTCACTTAAATCTTACTATTTTTCCGAAATATTTTGATGGAAGTCTTAAAATATAATAAATTTTTTAATGCTGGCTGAAAACCCGCAATTTTTTTTGGGGATGCAGTCTAATGTACATACATATATCAACAGTTTGTTTCACTTAAGGGCATTCCAATGAGACGAGTGGGCAATTTTTAATCGGTTTTGCTCAAACTTTAAGTGATGTCTCCTTAACCATTAATTTGACAAGTTTCACATTGTTAACACTTGAATTCAGATACAGGGTTGCCACTGACGAAAACAAAAAAATATTTACCATCCACTTGGAAAAAATCTACCAAATCTGGAAAATATCTAAAAATAATCTTTTTTTACATGGCATTAATGGCATCTTCGCGGTTTTCTTAAACCAAAAGCGAAAGTGATGAAACTAAAGGCAACAACGGAACTTCATCATTAAAAACTTGAATTGGAGTTATTATAAGCTAATACAGTGACTCAAAAAGCGTCTGGTATTTTTTTAAATATTTTAAGTAAACATTTTTTTCTCTTTTTTTATAAGAAAATTGTTTGCACTTTAACCAAACGCATAAAAATCACGGAAAATCAAAAATATTTCGTCTAAATTTCGAACTTTTTACTCTGAATTTTTAGAACCATTTTCGGTGTGAAGTTTTCTAGCCCATGGAATTGTAGTATAACCAACAATCTGCAGCTAAAAACTCCATTTTATTCAAAAAATATATTTGTCTTTTGGGTGTTAATTTTCATTTGACATTTATAAAAACTGGCGGGGATTTTATAATTTTTTTTTTGTACAATCATAGCGTGTAAATACAAGCCTGTCCATTTTTTCTTTTTTTAAAGAAACATTTGGAATGTGCAAATGTTCAAAAGTTCCTCAAGATTTCAGTAAAATGAGTTTTTAATGGAGCACGATTTGTTCGCGTTTCATAGATATACATACTCACATATGTATGTATTTATGTATGTACGTATATAAAAAGTGTGCATTAAGCGTTCGAAAATTAATGCAATAAAGAAGACTACACTCTTGGAAATAAAATCATAATACAAAGATAACTACGTAAAATAAAGTGGGAACAAAATTTTATTCGTTTTTCAAATAAAATACTTTAACAAAAATGTACCAAAATGAGAAAAAATTTACGTTTTTACCAACGCAAATGTTTTCTACCAATTTTGGTAATAATTTACCAAAATGGCAACTCTGTTCAGATATCAGTTTAATACGAAACTAATAACATATAAAGCTTAGTTATATAATTTACACAGAAAGTTGACAGTTTTCAAGAGTAACGAGTGGGACAACGATTGCACCCTCTGTGAGCTGATGGATTCCTGACCCAATTTTAGACAAACTATAATTATTAAGTTCCCAGTGGCTTTCTCGAATAAAGCTAATACATTATTATTATATTAAGTTCCACTTATATGCTTTATTGACTTTATTACACCGTGCGACAAAATCAAAAAAATGCACGACACACGACGTAATCGATATACTCACGAAAATTGGGCCAAATATAGTGAACCTGCGTTTTTACTTTTTCTGTCATATTCATATTTTGGCCACCCATCTGACTTTTTTTGATATTCAATCGCAAGCTCCATCTATGAAAGCTTCCCTTTCGTAGAACAAATGTCAATGCCTTGCTGCCGATATGCATACGGGTAGGCATGTTTCAAATTTATATGGACACACATATGTATAGGTATATTGCAGCAATAGGGCACAGACTTGCTTGCCGCTGCTTTGGCTGTCGGCGACTGACGCGCCACGACGTGTACCACTTAGATTCCGGTGCGCCAGCATGGCAATGTTGCAGCTCAAAAACTACCTTTGCTAACAGCCCCTCGCCACTGCCGTTGGTGCCAATTAGTGCCCTTGTTAAGCGGTGACCTGTAAAATTGATGATAAATTTAAATATGAAAATTCACAAAAGAAAGTTTATAAAAAACACAAATTAACTTGCACAAAAAGAAGCAACAATATTAAATACACGCACACGTTTGTTAAAACATGCTAATGTGAAAAGTGCGAGTAATTATAAAAGCGTTACAGCAAAATTTATGTACCAGCATACCTAATACATATATTTGTGGCATTTTATCAAAATAACTTAAGTGACTTTAGAAGGTTTGACTTTGAATTAAAAAATAATATGTTTTCTTGAAAAAGGTTATACTTTTACTAAGCTTCTATTGAAATGGCATCTTAATCGTTCAAGTATTGTTTTGAAACCCAATGAAATATTGCTTTAAAGGGAAAATGCCCAATCTTGAATTAAGTCGTTTTAATAAAACGCCACAGACATGTATATATGTATGAATATTTGTGAACAATTTTTTTGTAAAACACAACTATAATACTCAGCAACCCGCAGCATTGGCCAGCTGCATCGGCCCACAGCTTCTTTTATTCTTTCGACATTTTATTTATTTATTTTTATTTCGGTTTACTATACTAGTCTTAGTTAGTCTTGATGACGTCTGCTACTGCCACCTTCAACCGTTTCTTTATTGAAGTGATTCATGCTTTACTGAGCTACATACAAATACACACACATATATATATATATATGTAAATTCTCTCACTTTCTTACTGCAAGTAAATACATAATGAAAATTTGAAAAGCTGTTGAAAGGTAAGCAGCAATTTTATACGCTTTCTGCATTTGCGATTTATGTTGGCTAATTAAAAACACAAATAGTGAATATAGAATGAAAGAAATGTAAAAAAAAAAATATAACTAATGCGTAAGTACCGTAATTAAAGTCGTTTACGTTGGCAAACTTGTTTTAAACTTTGGATTTGAATATTACATTTCGAAACGAATATGTTGAGAGAACTTAGTGATGCGTATCTAATTTAAAGCAAGATAATTCTTTGCTACGAGTAGTGTTTTTCATTACAACAACTCTCGCTTATGAACATTTCAGAATTGCAAAGTGAAGGGTAGCTTTTATTCAGCGAGGTTTGACAAGTTTAAGATGGTACTACAACCCACTGATGGGCATACCAAAATACTTTTGTATTTATAGTACCAGTATGGGTACTAAATAATCAAATACTTAGTATTTGGATATGTCTAAATATTTCTCTAAGTAAAAAAAAAAAGTTTGGTATTAAGGAGCTGCTAGATATTACCTAATGTATACAAAAATTTAAGTATTTATCAGGCGCTAAATACTCTGGTCCAAAGTACTTGTGTGCTTTGGAGATGCAAAATACTTTCAAACTAGATCCTTTATGATTTCGGGGAAAATTTAAAAAATTAACTCCTTTTCTTACTCTCACCTCAAATTTTTCTTACCACAACTCAATTCACCTCACCTCAAATCAACTTATCAAACCTCACCTAAACACACCTAGACTTAACTCACCACAACATTGGAAGTTTCTCCTGAAGCTGGGTTGCTCAGGAAATGGGTAGCGGTAAGAAGCTTAAGCTACTCTTCGCCACTCAACGTCTAGTTTCCCGACTCGTCCCTTTAATATCTGATAGATGCAGATATAAGATTGTTGCACTGGGATGACCCCTCGAAGTCATTCAAATTGAAATCAGTTTGCATTTTCTTGGACTGGGAAGGAAAATATGTTCGCATATACAGACTTGCAAAGTAGCCAAAAAAATGCTGGCCTTTCTATAACAGAACGAAGACACTTTACCTCCTTAACACACCAAAGGCAGAAGTATCTAGAATTGTGGCAACCATTATGGGTCATTGGCCTTTAGGCAAACATGGCAAACATGCCGAGAGAATACATAGAACTTGCCGCTGCTCTCAACTAGAAGGTAGCAAAGAAAGTGTCCAACATTTCCTTTGTGAATGCCTAGACCTGGGTGTAAGGCATTAGGAAGACTCATACAAACAAAACTAGCAAAATGTGTATATTAAACTAAAATTCTTCAAGGAATCAAGATGGTTTGAACGAGAAATGAATGAAGAATATCCTGTCATCAACCAAAGCGTCAGCGCATGCCAGTCAGCCTCGAAATTGCCAACAATTGCTACTTTGGACTGGGTAGACAATTTAGAAGTAAAGTTCTCACTCGACGTACAAAAATCACACTCTTTCCGTGAAGAGCTGTCTTAGCAGGACGTGGCAATTCCCTCACATAATTATCTTTGCAGGGATTCCGGTAACTCTTTTTTGTACTGTAAAGTATGGTTCGTCATTAAAATTTGATATTCTGTGTAACTTTTACTCATCGTATTATTAAACAATTGTGAAATACCTGTCTATAATTTAGCACATTATGGATAAATAAGTTCATTTCACGTAAGCACCTATACCAATTCTTCCCACCTAACTGCACTAAGTGCAGAAAAGCACATAAATTACCTTACTCACACTTTTTGCAAGTACATTTAAGTGCATAAATTTAAACTACATTCCCAATTAACTACATACGTACTCTAGTGTTCGCACGAAAAATAACCTGAGTCACCAAAAAATTACACTTAATTGTAAATTTAGTTAATTCAAAACTGAAAGTAGAAAACTTTAACGGCTAAACGGAAAAAGTCAGCGCGCGGTAGCGGTAGTAACCAACCGGGCTTATACATACACACGTACAAATCGCATACACATTCAGGCTTGATAATCGCGAGCACTCATGCATATTAAAGCAGTTACAAACGTACAGGTGTATAAATACATATTCAAACATAATAGGGCTATTCGCGATTCGGTGCATAAGAGCTGACAAATTTATGCAATTGCAGAAATATGCCATGGATTGTGAGCGACCTTTATTAAACTGTCATGGTAAAGCTTTTGCAAAACAATTTTTGTGCATCAGCTTTGGTTTTCTTTATGAATGCAATGCATAGCATTTTTATGCTATGGATTTTCGGTATTGCAAATTTGCCAAGCCATGACAAATGCAAATGCGTGTATTTTGTTTGTGTATTGCAAATAATTTGCAATACAAATTTGCAATGCAATGATGCTAGGCGATTTGCACCGGATCGCGAATAGCCCTAATGATTATGCTGCTGCTTTCACTGTGAGACTACCAAAAAAAAAGTTTATCAAGTAAAGTTGCCAAAGTATTTGAGACAAATCCCTTTTACGCCTATTTTGCCACAAGCAACAACAATCGCCAATTGCAACTAAGTAGACTTTTGGTGCTTACAACAGCAACAATAAAAAAGTTGTACGAAAAATTGGCACCATGTAGCTCTATGTACTACTTTCCCTTACTCACACTCATCAATGTTTATAACTATTTATGCATAGTACATATCTTATAACTGTGTTGGCTGCTACGCTAATAAGCTCAAAGTGTTCATGAACTTTTCCTCCAGCACTACCGGTTGAGGCCAAACAACCCACCTGCCAGCGTCTGTGCTCTCCTCCAGGCCGTCGTGTCGCACGGTGGGAAATTTTGTGCTGGTGTGCGGAATTAATTAATAACTGCAGTAAAAATTAAGGTAACTCAATGAAACTTAGGAAATTAGTTAATAGAAGATCAGGAATAGATGCTGTAGAAAACGGGACAATAACCACGCCTACTTCTATGTCTTCAAAATAACCTCATGGCAAGAAATAAGACTACTATAAATAAACTACTGAACTCGCATGAAACGGGCAAAATTGAGATCCCATAACTTAAAAATATTCAAAATGTTAGTCAGAGCAGTTAGTTAGTGATGCAGCGTTAGTGAAGAGCAGTCTCGCATATATCGATGAAAAAAGTAAAAAAATAAAACTTCAGCACACATCTACAGGCTAAGGTCTTTAATTTGACCTCTAAGTTTTGAAATTACTTAACAAAAGTATTCTCAAACTAAGATCTTCTTAAATCTCTTTCGTCTGACATTGTGACACACATGTATTTCAACAAACTGATGAACTAATTTGAATTTGATTGTTCGAACAAATGGCAACCCTCCTAAATAAAAATCAGGAATAAAGCCTTTTCAAACCCATTTCGATTGATACCCATATTTTAATAATTCATCCAACTTATTGAATAATAAACGTGGCAACTCTCTTCAAACTTTCCAAATTTTCACTCGAAGGACCTTACAGGATTTCCCGGCAGTTCTGGGTGTCCTACGATCCACTTAAAACCAAAGCTCTCTTGGGAATGAGCAAAGAAGATGCCTAAAATTTTACGACAGTGTGCACAGAACACTAGCCCGTTGGGGTGCATGCCGAAAGGATTGGATTGACCTGCAATAGGTTTTATCGTAGTAGCGATTTCCCGGGCTCAAAAAGGACAGTCAAACACTTCCTGTGCGAGTCTTCAGCCCTCGCAAGAATGAGGCTAAAGACACTGGGCAAACCATTCCTGTAGCTGACTCTCTCTGTATGACGTACTGAATACATTAAAGACACCAAATGGCTGCAGGTTGCAAGAGTTGTGGAATCAAAATGACAAGCTTTCTAATTGCATATCACCAAGGTGAAAATCAACTTAAACCAACCAGCCAACCACAACTCCTCCGCAACAACTTGCGGGAATCAAATTTTTCGTTGCTTAACATTATTTCAAAATTTAAGTATTTTGTTCCTTTTTATTTGTCCTAAACTTTTAAATGTTGAATTCTTCAAAAGTTAATGGACTCGTTCGCGAGATAATAATTTTCCAAATTAATCTTCTTAGAAATTTTTTAAAGTCGATTTCCCTTAATTCCGCTCATTTTCCACTGTGCGCCGTCATGTCGCACTTAGCCTTAACGCATTGGTGTATTTATGTATTATGCAATCCCAGTGGGAAAAGTGGTAATGAATTACATGCGTCATAAATAATGTAATGTATTTCTTATGAGTTCTAGATTCTGTTACTGTTTAATATGTAATCAGCATTCGAATATATCCAAAAAGTCGCAAAAATTTCATATTGAATCACATTCATTCTTGCATTACCGGTAATGCAAAATTTAATGCTCCACTTTTCTAAGGACATCACCGTGGGAAAAATAATGCATTTTCGAATGTGAAAACGGCTGTTTTACTGATTATTTTTTCCGATTACAACACTTTACATTTTCCCACTGGGATGTCATCAACAAACTCACACTAACGCACATTTGCGCGAGCAGCCAACTATCCGTACAGCTTTGTGCGTTTCGTTCTTTAGTTTTTTTTTTTTTTGTTTAATGATACTTTTTATTTTCAAGTTTTTTGTTTGCACCCGCTCTTTGTTTTTACCTTTTCATGCGCAGATTAATGTAAAAAGTTTTGTAATGAAAATTTCGTTGCCCGTTTTTAGGTTAAAAAGCGAGTTTTTCTGCCTCACACATACACAAGCACACTTATATATACCTAATGTGACCAAAAAACGTATGAGAGTAAAGAGAAAATGGTAAAGCAAAATATACAAAGAGTTTGACATTGTTTAACGTTTTTTTAATTAAATAGCATGAAACCATTAATTTAAAATAAAATAACATAAACCGCTAAAATTATAATTAATATTTTGTTTTAGTGAAATTCGGTTTCGTTATTTTTCGTAATTAATTCCCCTGAACCTTCTCTGTAAGAAATTTTTAGTTCTTAAACTACCAGGGAGCGCTGGAATTTCTAGTTTATTTATAATTTGATTCAAAAAGTGTTTTTATTTTAAAAACTGACTTACAAAAATACCGAAAGAGACATTTTAATTTATTCTTTCAAATTTCAAAAAAAAAAAAAAACTGTAACTTGTACTATGAGGTCATTTAAGAAACTGCAAGCTTGTCCAATAAATCTGTAATCTGCAGTTAAAACTATGAGACTGGTAACATTTCTGTACCCACGAATAACATCAAGCATTTTTCTAGTTCAAGTAATTTATGGTTATGGTTATAGGGAAAAACAACCCTTAACAATCCCTACACTGAATCGATCAATTGCCCTGGGTTTTTTCAAACTTTATTTAACTTCGGAAATTTAAAATGGCGAATGCGATATGGCGAATGGATCTTTATTGAGTCCGTCATTTTGAATTTTTAATGATGTTTTGAACAAATCCAGTAATTAAAAAAAAAAAAATATCTATCCGCCCTCTTGTATTCGCCTTTTTAAATTTGTTAGAATTGGTTTCAGATTCGCAATCACCGACTCCAAAAACTCGTATTAGATACGAAGTCTAATAAAGTTTAAAAAATCATAAAGTAATATTCTTTTAACCGGTCCAGAATAGGAGTTGTTTATGATTGTTTTTCCCCTTAGAAACGGCAAAATAAGGGTACTTTGTTTTTTTCTATACTTTCCGAAAATACTTGCAACAATGCTTTTTTCATTACTATTGGCGCGTTCTTAAAATCATGTATTTCCTTGCTACTAAACCGGACACTACTTTCCGAATTAGTTTTTTTTTTTTTATATGAAAGGATGTTAGCAGATTGCAGCTCAGAAATTTTTGCCTCCTTTCCTTTGGCAGTTGCTTTGAAAAATTTAACACCTTTTATGTTATTATTATTGTGGCGTAAAAAATTTAGTTTCAACAGTGCTATTGAGCTTTATACCACGATTTGTTTTAAGAAAAATGGAAAAAAAAACAACAAAGTCTTAGCGGTAGAAGTTAAAGCGCCTATTTCGGAGATCACCATATCTTTTCATCAGACTTCTTTGGCTAGGTTTCAGCAGAGATCGAACCCGCAGCATCAATGTGCAAAGCCAGCAACGCAAACCGCTGAGCTAAGCACACCCCGTAAACTCCTAAAAACCTTTTAATTTTTCTTGATTGAGTAGCCATTTACAATGAATTTTGTCAGCTAGAGAAGTGATGTGTTTAACAGTCAAAATTATATGTTGATCTGCGAGTATATATTTTAACTGAAATTACTAAGCTTTTAAAATTTTTCGAATCAGGTAAAGAAAACTAAACTTAAAAGTTAATACAAAATATTGCCAAAAAGTACATTTTACTGTACTGCGAAGTACCAAGTACAACAGCTCAAAAAGAAATACTGTACTTCCGAAGAAGTACGGTTGGTCACATTACACATACCCTGTTTTAAAGATTTTTCTCTCCTTTTTTGTTTACACATTTGCTGTCAGTGTGCTATGCAATGCCACCAGGAAGCGCGTGAATGCCGCGGCGTCCCCGACCAACAAACTTTTTCGGTAACATTGTGCGGCAAGGTTGTATACAAATGACAGCAACGACTTTGAAAAATTGTCAAGTCTAATTAGAAAATGGCGCCGATTATCCTGCTTACTCTCATTAAGTTTTGGTATGTATACACTTTTGAGCTTTTTGTTTTGTTTTTAGCTGCGCATTGAAATTTTATCTGCGACTGCATTTTCATGGGGACGCGTTTTTACGTGCAGCTTTGTTTGTGTAGCCGTAAGCGTAATTGAGTGTAGCGCATTGCAAAGCAAGTACTCAAATAATTCAAAAA
>NW_023458560.1:22618530-22645500 GCF_013731165.1 Rhagoletis pomonella
GGCGTGTGGCTTTGTTGTTGTTAGTGACTTATTCTGATATACTACACTGGTCTTTCCATCGCAACCACAAGCGGATTCAGAGCTGGAGCATTCATTCGAATACTCCAAAAGCCGCCTTATCGGATGTCCATTCTTCTGCGCCATATACCAGTACGAGTATGATGAGTGACTTATAGAGTGTGGTTTTCGTACGTCGAGAGAGGACTTTACTCCTGAATTGCCTACTCAGTCCAAAGTAGCACTTGTAGGCAAGAGTGATTCTGTGTTGGATTTCCATGCTGACATTATTATCGAAATTAATGCTGGCTCCCAAGTAAACGAAATTCTCTACTTTCTCGAAATGATAACTAAAAAACAGTGATGTGGGTGCCAAGCCGTGAATGTGCTGACTATTTTTTCGATGACAGGAGATAATTCGTCTTGTCCTCGTTTACCGCCAGACCCATTCGCTTTGCTTCCTTATCCAACTTGGAAAAGGGAGAACAGACTTCGTGGTTTTTGTTATCGATGATGTCGATGTCGTCGGCATAAGCCAGCAATTATACGCTCTTGTAGTAAATTATTCCTGAGCGCTTCAGTTTTGCAGCTTTTATTATCTTCTCCAACATCAGATTAAAGAGGTCACATGAAAGGCAGTCACCCTGTCTGAAACACCGTTTGGTAGCGAACGGCTCGTGGATAGTCTTTCCCAATTCTGACGGAGCTGGTGTGGTATTGCTCAACGTCATTTTACACAGCCGTATCAGTTTGGCGCGGATGCCAAATGCAGGCATAGCGGCATACAGACTCCTTTTAGTGCCTTTTTTTTAATGCTTATTCTTATTTAATTTTTAGGAGAAAAATTAAAGGCTATATCAGAAGCAGGGATGTTGCGAATATTTGCATTCGCATTCGATATGCGAATGATTCGCATCATTTTACACATTCGCATTCGTCATTCGCATTCGCATCGAAAGATACGAATGTTTTGCGAATTCGAATGTGAACATGGGCAAAGAGTTCACTCTAATATTCTTGAAATGGCTCCAGCGAAAGCGAAGGCTCGGATGTAGAATCTGGAGACATTAAAAATGTGAAATTAAAGCTCAATTGAAGGCCTATTTTAAAGAAAAACGAGCTCATCTAGGTGAAAATCCTCTCGATTGGTGGAAAACTAAACTAAGATACGACAAATTGACAGATCTGGCCCGCAAATATTTGAGCGCTCCACCCGCCAGCATTCCAAGTGAGCAATTTTTCAGTGCAGGCGGCCTTATATACGAGCTTCTAAGAAATCGCCTCTTGGGAGAAAAGGTAGCAAAACACTTTTTGTGAAATATAATATGCCCCTTTTGAACTTTGACTACTATATTAAAATACTGTATAGGTTAAAGGCTCGTTCAATGTTCTAATAATTTCCAAAATTTTTAAGTAATAAAAACGATGTCTTATGATGATATAAGATAATTATAACAAAAATAAGGTCCAGAAATATTAAGTTTAAAAAAATATACATATAACTATAAAAAAATCGAATACTGGTGAAATATTTTGCCGATGTATTTGTGGATACTCAAGCTAATAAATGCAAATACTTATTGCAATATTCGTTACTTTGTGAAAATTGAGGGGGGCCACTTCACGAATTTTTACTCGACTTAGTTTATTCTTTATGTTAATTACACTTTTCACACCAACATCAAATACAAGCATTAAAGACCTCCAATGCATTATCCCGTTACTCCAGCAGTCATAGCTTAGCACTCGCACTGACATCTAATTTTATACATTTCACCATGACTGTGCTGCACATTACACCTTTCTCTACAAAAAAGAAGACTTCATTTCTGAACACATGAACATATGTATGTATATGAATATATGTACGTGTGTGCAAACACATAAATATATTTCAACGATCAACAAATAACAGTAAATAAGTTGCAAGGTACCCTGTTCTCTCTATTCATTCGCGCTGTCATCGGCCAATAGCCAAGTTGTTTTTATTGCTGCCACAGATTGCACCTTAGTATTATCGTATGCATTTGTTGTTACAGTCCTGTTTATTGCTGTCACTATCACTGATGTTACCTGTAACAGCTGTTCTGTTTGCATTGCTCGTTGCTGTCGCCGTTCTATGCACGTCTATTTGTTATTGCTTACGTTGCTTTGTTGCTTTTATTGCTGTTGTTTATTTGTTTATTTTACACATTTTTCTTGTCACTGCGATTATGAGCGCAAATATTTTGCAACATTGTAGCTTTAGTTTAATGCAATGTCTGGAAATTCTTTGGAAACAGCAAATACCGTAAATGCGAAGGGAGAATAAAACAAATCAGTGGCAAACTGTGAGTTTTTATATTTCCGGTATGCCATGAAATGTGCTTTTTAATAGCTTTATTAAAGTCAATTGTTGTGGTAAAGTAAGTTAGGTAAAGGAATTTTACCGAAACATATGTACATATTTATGAACACATTAATTCAATAAACACACAACAAAATGTGTCGAAGATATTTACTTTTTAGTCTATGGCATTTACGCATGAAAAACAACATCCGTTAAATGTCCAACACGATTCCTCTGGCAACACCGGATAGCATGTCAAAAATTTTCCCAAGACTTTTTGGCATACATAGTTCGGGCCTTATATCATTTATAACGCGTATGATTTCGTCCCTCAGCTCTGGAATCGTGTTGGGCTTATTGGCATTGGCCATAGTTTTCACAAAGCCGTAGAGAAAAAAGTCCAATTGTGCCAGTCGCAAGATCTCGGTGGGCATTTAGCACCGTCTTGTTGAAAACACATATTATTCCAGTACATGTCATGTAATTCAGGATAAAAGTATAGAGCTTTTCTAGAATAAAATGTGGATTTTCAGTACCCCGAGTGCAGCAGTTTTGCTTCCATTTAGGTGAAAATGTGCCTCATCGCTCGTTATAATTTTTGTGGAAAAACCAAATCAACTTCATGTTGTTCAACCATCCGATTGGTAAATATGCAAATGGTCTCTAAGCCTCAATTCCTGCGTCAATTGAATTTTGTGGACGTGTAAGCATTTAAACCGCTGAACGGTGCTGTAGGAAAGTTACAAAATGACGAATTGAGGTTGTGTCGGCCTGTTTCACAATTTCTTCCCCAGCAGAAATATTTTAGACCCGACGACCTATGCAAAGACACACGGGTGTTTTCACGTTTTGTACCGAACTTCAAATGTCTGATCAAAGAGGGAGTCATAAAAATGCTCAAGGTAATCATCTAAATGCGTAAATGCCTCGTAACTGCGTAAACCTCGTAAACTTACTTAATTTTGTATGGAAAGCCGGTTTATTTACGAGGTTTACCCAGAAATATTTTTTAAGACGGTTGACCCCTGTCAAAAATTCAATAAGTAAAATTAAATATTACAAAATGATGTCAAGTCAAATAAAACTTTGTTTAAGTCGTATTCAATTTCATTAGTTACTTCTATAAAATATTATAATATGGGTATCAGATGGCAACAGGTTAGGAAAGAGCTTTATTACGAAAACAGTTTTGAAGAGGGTGTAGCCTGTTTAAAAACTGGAGTGAACATTTGCATAATCAAATATCTTTCCTCTTTACAGAAAAGATATATGAAATATACCAATGAGATATTGATATGAAACAAATCGTTTTTTTTTCTTCAGACACAATTTTTTAACAAGCAGCACCCTATTAAAAATTTAAAATCTTTGTCCTGCCCAAATTAAATTTATTTTATTGAAAAATTTGGTCCAACATTTTCACCAAGTATTAACATTCTGCTAATATTATGGTCGTCAGAAGGTATATTTGATTACCGTCTTGAATAACCCAACGGAAGTGTTATTCCACGATGGAGTTCTTGAAATTCTCCAATGATCTTGAATTTCACAGCACAGATAATCGCACAAGGAGATAAATTTAAATGACTTTTTCCTCTAAATTCCTTATCGGTAACAATGATCCGGTTCGATGGGGAATCTGTCCTTGAAACTGTATAGTATAGTTGGTGGCAATTTCAAAATAATAAGTCGTTGTTCTACAGAAATCCAATAAACAAGCATACATACATAGACTTATTTCAGACGAAACACATTAAATATCTTATCAAGGAGCACCATGATTCTGGTGGTGGAATTAATGATGGTTAGAGAATGACCCTTGGACATATCAATCCTAGTGCCTCCGAATGAAACTTTAATGCATAGAAATATTGCTAAATCACATCCATTGGGCTAATCGGAACACACAGGAGCTTGACATACTCAGTAGTCCAACACATCATGTAATCGAACATTCACGGTACTTTTTCTCACTTGACGATTTTTAGTAATAACTCGACCCCAACGCCACCTGACGACTCTTTTTTGCAATAATATTTCCCTTGCCGTTACCAATAGATATCTCTATTATGAGCCAAATTGGATCATAAATACGATCCTTGTAAAGTCTGCAGCAGTTGCCCGAAATTTCAAAGAAATCGGTACAGTGGCTTATGAATAGAAAAAAGGATTTCAAAATATGTATTAGTATAGATAAACTCAGTTGAAATTTGACACATTGACGTTATTCTGGAACCTCAAGAAAATAAGCACCTTTTTCAAATAAAACGTATTATTTTTGGTCACATAACTTTCTTTTCTTTCGTATTTGAAGTCATGACGTTAAACCGGACTTAACACAGGCGGAGCTGCGGGCAAAAGCTTGTAATGCAATAAAACCATTTTTACCCAGAGATCGGCTTTTTTCTTAGCTAGTCTATATATGTTCATATAGAGTGCAAGCAATCCTAACCTTTGGGTGTTTAAAAAACCCTTTTTTATTTGCAGATAATTAATTTCTCTCTAATCGGAAAATAAAACCAAGCTCCATTCTGAGCGCAGTATGTAAATATTGGAAAGCGGAAGGGACCTAAGAGAGGTCCGGCCCTTTGGCTACGTCTTCAGAACAGATTACTTTGATTGTTCGGCATTGAGCAGAGAAAAAAATATGCATTTTAAAGCTCCACTAGCGTAACTATTTCTAAAAAAAACTTTATCCTACCAAAGCCATTTTAGAATGCATACAGCATGGCGAAGTTATATTAGTCATCTTAGCATTGGGACAATCTTTAGCGGTACAAAAGATTTTTCATACCGTGGTGCCTCTTTTTTTTCCACACCCACTTATGGAATTCACTAAAAACTAATTTAGTACATCTATAAGCATTTGAGGGTACGACAGCCGCAACTTTATACCGGGTGGTAAAGATAACTTAGTCATATTTGGGTTTACTTTTAAACCACATATTTTGGACCAGGGTCCTGTAAATCGAGAGAGCTCTCTATAAGATCGCATAAATTCCGGCCGAATCTACGCTGAACCATTTGTTATGATTTATTAGCTTCTAACTTCTATAACAGGTTATGGTGCAGCTCCCGTTAACTTCGTTAGCCTCTGGAAAAAAATATAAAAAATTATCATAATATATTTATGTAGCAAAAATGGAGGAACTTCGAAAAAGCATTTAAATTGAAACTGAATTAAACACTTTTATTATTGACTTGCAAGTACCCGGTATTGTAATACTTCAGTTAGTTTGTCAATTTGATTTAATAAAATTTTTCAAACTGCTGGCAACCCTCCTCAAAAATATTTTCTGCAGTAAAATTTCTTAAACTTCTTCAGTTTGATACCCATATTTCAATATTAAATTTATCTTATCAATTAAATTAAATTAAAATTCTCAAACAGGTGGCAACCTTCAACAAAAATTTTTTTGACAGCCATATTGGTATATTTACTTTACCTTAACAATTTACTTAAAGCGCAATTTTCAAACAGGTGGCTACTCTCTAATTTATTTCTTTCTATATTTTAAGTCATACCTCTAGCAATACACAGGTGAAAAGACAGACAAAAATTCTAAAAATTGTTGATTTGGCTTCTGTTGCTGCCATAATAATTTTTCCTTAAAATCTATAATGTACAGACATCGGCCTGTTACAATTTTATATGTATAGATTGCCCTTGTACCCGGTGTAAATCACGCCAGTCGAATCTTTCCTGTGCCAACTGAGGCCATGCAAAAAAAAAAGTGAATGCAAGCCATTCTCCACCTGGTATTTCCATCCCAAAGAGGGTTTTCCTCTGTTACCACCTAGGGAATTGCTTGAAATCTATCACTTGATATATCCATATATTTGGTCAGGTTTCATTTCAAGAACGCGCTCAATGTAAAGATTCCCAAATCTGTCCTGATTCAAATTACCTATAATGCAAGAAATAGAAAAATTTTAAGGAAAATGTTTCTCATACGCCACGTACACTCTCTGCTTCGAAGTGCTTTTTCAAGTCAAGTATCCGCATACTATGTACATCACTCACTAAGATGCGCAAACATTTTTCTTAGCAAACATCCGCAATCGCATTATCAATGTATCCGCCTTAACAGACCGCATTCACCGCAAATCTGCTGCACCGAAGTACGTAATAATGTATAAGTATGTATATACATATGTTTGTATGTATGTGTACATAATGCAAACCCTTTCTTTAGCAAATCTTTTACCATCAAATTGACCAGAACGTTTGCCTCATTGTCATATCAATTTTCTCTTCCACTTCCACAATAGTTCACTAGTGCCATTGTTGTTAGTGTTGTTGTTGTTATGTAGTTGATGTGATTTTCTGTTGATATTATTGTAGCCAGGCTGCTCTTGATGTTACCATCAGCAGCACCAATACCAACAACGACTACCTAAGCAACTGCAACAATTCAACAACATCGTCGTCAGTGAGTCACCGCCTGAACCTGGTGGTCATAATATGTATTGGCTTGCCACTTGTACCATTCGCATAAACATACATACTTCAGTACATACGACATGTATGTTGTCAGTGCCGTTGTGGTTGGCATCGTATATGTATGTGTTCACCTGCCATGCTTCCGGACAGCTCGTCCAAACTTTCGCCAATAAGTATCCTCTTCAGCTGTTTGCTCCTGTCTTCTTACTTAACAAAGTGATGGCGATGACGCGTCTCGTTGCGCCGATTGTGTGCCAGCCACAACAACAGCGGTAGCAGACAGTCAATGCTGCTGTAAATGCAATTTTTAAGTATTTTCACATCACTTTTTACTGCTGCTTCGTCTTTTCAACTTGTACTTGTACTTCTTTATTTTCTTATTTTCGATTTTTCTCCTTATCCAACACATTCCCTACTAATGGTTCTGAATTTTTCACAATTCTAAGCACTGATCTGATTTTAAGTTGAAGCTTGAATGGCTGGTTAGCTCGTCGTGGCAGCTTTCAAACCGATTACTGCTTAACAGCTCCGTTCCGTTAGCGAAGCAGCACGAACAGTCGTCCTTGCTTGACTACATCAAATCGCATGTGTCTGCTCACCTGCTTACCTGCAGTGCTGGCCGACAGTCAAGCTGGTAATGCGCCATTTGGTTAAAATTGTGTGTGAAATTTTATGTCAAGTACCCAAATACCTAACACAAGTTGTCATCTGTTGTACTTAAGGGTTATCGCTGCTGCACTTGTTGTTGCCGTCGTTTTTTTTTTTGTTATTTCTATTTACAGCCACAATCTGGGGATATGTGTTGCTTTTTTTTTTGAGCGCATACTTGTACATACGTTAAAGTTTTGTTGCTGTTGCTGTTGCTGTTGCTGTTGCAGCATTGCTTCTGTTGCATTTTAGTGAAACGGTGTGGAAAATCTGCTGATGTTGTCATTTCGGAAAATTTGAACGAGATTAAGGATATTGGCTTTTACTCCTTTCGTCACAGCTCCTGACCCTTTTGCTATTCGGAATCTTGTCATACACAGCACTTCGAAAGCAAATATTTGTTAGCTAAATTGAAGTGTTATTAGGAGCGGCCATTTAATGAGCTTTAAAGACACTCTTAATATGTTTGATCTAGTCATCGTGTGTATAAGTAAATCGTCTGTAGCCATCAAAGAGTTAATTGTTTAGCTAAACTTTGCTCTTAAGGAAATACAGCAAGTGTCAATTTCGATATTCTATATATCTATGTACATAAATACATATACACATTGTATACACACATCCGTCAACCGGAACAGAGCCATACAAAAAAAAAAGTTCAAGGGCTGAAAAAGTTTGTACACTTTTACTCTTTTAAAAGCAGTGTGGCGATTTTGAAAATTCAATAAGGCAGCTTCAGTATAAGTGATGACACTCACCAAATTCACAAACAGGCAAATAATATCATTAATAAAATTTACAAAACCTTATAAACAAGGATAAATGAAAAGATACTGTTTTAAGCATTGTTGGGGTCACCTCAGCGGAAGAGTAATAGATTATTAGCATTGGCCAAAGTGCCTACCCACATTTTTTGTTCGAATAAATATATATTTTTTTATACAAAATGCATACATGCAAACGTACTGGTATCCCCTACCACTGAGTTATGCAATTCAAAAGTTAAAATCGAACGTACACTTACATAAATACATGGCGAATGAGTAATATTCTCATCTCATCTAAGCAGAAATGTGCAAATATTTTCAGCTCTTAAAAGTTTTTTTCTTTTTAAAACAATAAAATCTAGAAATTAATTGAAAAAAAGAAAAATAATTAAATTTAAAAAAATATTCCGTCCGTGGACTCTAACGTCGGATTTCTTGAGTGACAGGCCAGTGCTTTGCTCCGTCGGCCATTGCTACTGTTGGAGATGCGCGGGCAAAGTAATTTACATCTCCATTTAGAGCGTGTACAAGTGCTTTCTGTTAAAAATTCTTTCCACCATGAAAGTGGACTTCTGAGCTTTTTTGTAAGACTTTCGTGCAAGATTGAACAAAATCTTTCAATTGCCTTACAAAACACTTTTAACTATTTTAGCCAGAATTGCGCTGTAAAATACGTGATTTCATTCCTCTCAAGGCTATATTTAGGCTCATCGTCAAAGCTTGCAAAATAAATAAGACACTGCATCGTTAGCTCATCAACAGCTACTTTGATGCGTCACGCAAACTTTCATTCACTCATCATTTGGCTAATGCTAAGGATGCCACGAAACACTGCTGCAATTAAAGATTGTAAACAGCAAATGGCAAACATCGAATAGTGGTTTGAAATGATTATAGCTTCGTGCTTTATACTCGTCGGTAAGTGTGAAAGTGCCGGCTGGGTATGTGCGTTTCCCAACAGGTGCGATAATTAAATAGAAATTAATACAAACATTTGTAGCAATTTTAAGTGCTCACTATCACTACCAACATAGGGTTCCTATAAATGGTGCCGTTTGGGGAAAAGTAAACAAACAGTGATTCAAATTAGTTACCAAAAAAGGTAAGGCACATCCGTATCTATATACATCTTCTGATTACTCGAAAGCAGGTACAATTACTTGATATTCCCGGCAGCTGCAACACCTTCGCAAAATTGTTCTATTTGTATTATTTTTACAGAAGTAACCATGTTGCCACTCTAGCGCTATGGTGTTACAAGTGATTCGGTTAATAGAAATTTGGCGCATGATGGCATCACTTTACGCTCACATTACACATCTTAATTACCTACAAGCATCTACATATACGTATCTTACCGGAAACACCTTTGAGCCAATAACATACACGTCGCGCAATTTTAAACGCATAGATATGTAGTTACACTCATGTGTGCTTTAATGCATGCTAAAATTTGTTATGGGAATACACAGCTGAGAGTTACACCTCTTGGCAAACACCTTTCACTTAAAATCATTTAAATATTTAATTAAAGCGTAAGTAATGCTTAGTTCGTAGCATAAACCGCACAGCAAATGTGGTGGCAACTTTGGCGTTGGTGACGTAAACAGAAATGCGCAACACGGTAATTAAAGCAGCCATAAAAAAAAAAAAAAAATTGTCAGATTTTGATAAGCGTGTGTTTCTTACCAGCATTTATTTATAGTGCAAGTAATTAAGATGATCCCAAACACCTTTACAGGTGCTTAGGAGTGAGAACTATATTTCTTTTAAATCCTTATCCTTACTAATATTATAAATGCGAAAGTGAGTTTGTTTGTTTGTAACGCTTTCACGCTTTAAATACTCAACCAACCACCATGAAATTTAGCACACTGCTGTCATTTAGCCCTAGTGTGCCCAACCAAAATTATTAACGTTTTAGTCCAACCGGGGTACCTGGGTACCCACATGTGGATTTGTATCTAAACGTCAGCTGTAAAAATCCTGGTTATTAGATGTATATTAATTTATTAACGAAGATCTTGTTATTTACAACGACCTTTGTAATACAAAGTCCGATACAATCTGTAATGAGCCAGAGTGTTAAATTTTGTAAAATCGAAAATAAGTGGCAACCTTGCACTAATATCCTAAGGGATAACACTTACTATATAGGCAAATAATTGTTAAAGAGCTTTCTTTTAGTACCCATAGTAATATTGTATCTTAATTGTTTAACAAAAAATTTAATAAATATACGATGAAAAATAGGTGGCAACACTTTTCAAAAATATTTCTGAATTGGGATATTTTTAAATAATTTCAATTTGATACCCATTTTATGGTGTTTTATTTTATTTGTAACTATTTGAAAATGGGTGGTAACCCTATACGAATATTTTCAGAGATAATACCAATAGAGATAACCTTAAAATGCAGAACGTTATCTGAATACAAAATTTTATCATTTTTACTCGTTTAAAGTTATAAGAATAAGGGTCAAATTTCGCGCAAACAAACCCTGCCCCCTTCTCCCCCCTAAAAAAAAAATCCGCATCCGCCGCTGAATCTGCCATATTGGATTTCAAACGCGACGCCCCCATTTGTACATGTATTCAAGCATCCGCTTGTACAAGCAATGGTGCATATTAATGTGATCGAACGCTGTTGCTTCGCGTAAAACCGTCGCCATGATGAAACCAACAACCGGAATGCATTGCAACATCCTTCGCTTCTGAAATGGCGGCAACCACATGAGCAACTCATTTCATGCTGCATGCTTCATTTGCGGTCAGCTGCTTTCTACTTGCGTAGTCGTTGGATTGCAACGTCATATACATATATGTATACATACATACATACGAGTACTTACACAAGAGTATGTACATATGTGTTCCAATTATGGTTTCATCAATGTTCGTTGCCGTTGTCAGATTTGTGCATTTGCTCGTTTGTTACTAGTCGCTTCTTGCCAAATTTATTGCTGCAGTGCTGCTTAGCCCATGGATTTAACTGAAAAATTATGAGAAGTTTCTGTGAAATCAATTGCGAAATGGCGCAAACGACCAACAGCTAAAGCCATTACAATTGAGCGTACGCATGTACCGCGAAGTGCAGCTGATATAACGAGCCGACATTACGATAACTGCGTGATTGTGTCAAGCGACTGACTGTAATTCATTTGTGAAATTGAAGCAATTTGAATTGCGCAGCGAATCGCATTGCTAAGCTATACCATCGCCACACAGGCAATGGCCAGTTGACCAAATTGCTGTTCAGCTATTCAACCGTTCAAGCGACTAGCGATGGCACTACATTTCCCTTTAAAACTGAACTGTCAAACAGCAACAAACGTTATGGCATGACAGAAAATTCCACTTCACCGCACTTCATCCTGTCTTTTGCTGCGGCCGGCAGACCGCTATCGAAGTATGTACTTGCACGCCTTCACAAGCACACCGAAGCGAGTATTTTAAGTACACACATCGATCTCTTCGATTCGCTAAATCTCCCAGTCTCTGATTGCCACAACAGTTTTGCACAGGAGCACAGCTGGGGTATGACCATCCGCTTTTGAGTATTCAACATCCAGCATTTACACATCAACATGCTGGATGTTTTTATCCTGCATCGTTACTGACGTGCAAGCGTAATCGGAAAGCGTAAATTCCAATCATTTCGCAAATGGAATGCGCCAACACAATCCGCAGTCAAACCGCAGAGCAAAAGTTGAGGTCGCAGAAATTTTAACGAGAATGTCCATTGTTGTTAACTTGAAAGCAGCGAATTTCAGTAAAGATTTTTCGATGATTTAAGGTATTTTGAAGACTACATATCGAGCCCTAACAGCCAAAAAGGCGTAAGCGACATTTTTAACCGACTTCACAAAAGGTAGGAAGGTTATCAATTCGTCGGAATATTTCTTTTTTTTTTATGTATGTTACTGCATAACTTTGGGCTCCTGTCACGTTTGAGAAAAATAACACTGGAGAAGTGAAACTTACCTTAAATTTCTAGTTTGTCTATACAGTTTGTATATACATAGGCCAAGGTTATATTTTTTGTCTTTTTTTATCTAGCGATCTAGACCTCTACCCTTTTGTTTCTATTTACATTTATGTTATTTTATTTTCCTTTATCTGTATTTTTATCTTTATACTATTTGTTCCTATCTTTTATCTTTATCTTGTTTTTGTCTTTTATATCTACGCTTTTATCCTTTTCTTCATCTTCATATTCCCCAAGATGATGTGAAGTGCGATGAAGTAATTAGATGTTATGTGATATCAGGTAAGGCGATGCAATGTGATGTGACTTCATGTGATGTAATGTGAAGTGACGTGATAGGATGTCATGTCATGCCAAATGATGTCATGTCATGTGATGTTCTGTCACATTATGTCATATCATTTGTATAAAAATATCGATAAGAAAATCGACAAAAAAGGCATAACGAAAACAATAACAAAATCGAATTAGAACACTCGCAAGAAATAAAATAAGTTACGGTATCAAAATGTGCATATCGGCTTTCCATGAGAGTGTGAGATAGATTACAATAAAAAAATGTTTGCATTAAAAAATTACATTTTTTATTTTTTATTTTTATTAACTTCATCATGTTTGATTTTTATTTTTTTCAACCTGAATAGTTGTCCAACTTTATGGAGTACGCTGTAAAAATTTTGAGAATGGAAACACCAACACCGTAGAAGTTACAAGTTTTTTCATACCTGCGTACATAAACTTTAGTATAAACTTTATGTACGCAGGTATGAAAAAACTCGTAACTTCTACAGTGTTGGTGTTTCCATTCTCAAATTTTTACAGCTCACTGCATAAAGTTTGACAATTATTTAGGTTGAAAAAAATAAAAAATAAAACATGATGAAATGAATACAATAAAAAAATACGATTTTAATCTATCTCACACTCTCATGTAAAGCCGAGGTAATTACGCACATTTTGATATTTTAACTGATTTTCTCCGACAAATAGTTTATTAGCTGCAAACAGTTAAAAAGGATGCTTCTCCGTGAGTTAAAAATTTCGGGATTTTTTTCGAGATTTTCGAACATAATGACGAAATAAAAAAATATGTGTCTTCTTTTTTTCGATAAAGAATGTAAATAAATATATTTCACCCCAAAAAAAGTATTGAGGTGTAAATATTGTATGGAATAACCCATATATCTGTGGTCGTAAGCAATAACCGCCTAAGTCGACTTAAGAAAGAATTGAGTTATATATGCTATCGTTTTCTGCAACTATTATTCCATGTCTACGTGAAACTCCCATCTCGTTACCTATTCTATTTAAAAAGTTATAAATGAAAATATTTTGGTTTTCCCCATAAGGTTAACATTACAACCCAAATCTTTAAAGCGCTTTTTCTCGAATTCAGGTTTTTCGACTTAGGCGATTATTGCTTATGACCACAGATATATTGTTATCTTTATATCTACCCTTAAATATTTTTATTTTTATCTCAGATTTTATATTTTTCTTCATCTACATATTCATCTTTACCTTCAATATTTTATTAATCGTAATCTAAAGTTATCCTGGAAGCGCTGCTTAGAACGTTTTTTTTTAAATCAGTTTCAATGTTAAAGCATACATTTAGCATGCGTTTCCGTTCTCAACCACCATTTCCGTTGCATTCGTCATGTTGATTTTTCAATTCCCTATATCCGCTTAAGAAATATCCTTTCAATAAACAAACGTTTCCTTTTAATAGAGATAAATCCTCGGCTGAAAATAACAAACCTCCGAGGCGGGTACTATAACTTGGTCACACGTTTAGCAAAATGTTGCTACTCTTACGTTCGTTTTAAAATATTTCTCTAAATATCTGGATAATTGGATAACTTTTCATTTCATTTTTTCATTTGTAGTTTATGCGATCAACGAGCTTTGATTATGTGTGAAAAATGCTGTGGGTTAACAGAACAAAGCAACAAGTAGGACGGAACCTTACAATAAAAGCAAACAGGCACTGAAATAGTACTAACAACAAGTAATTGCGAAGTGCAAAGAAATTGGAAACTGCCACTTGTTACTACAATAATCTACTCACAGACACAACCACAGCAGCAGCGAAAAATAACAACAGCGCATACAATTGCAATACATAAAAGCGTTGGCAACAGAAGGTATTAATGACAACAGGGCATGTAACCAACTTACTGCACGCATATGTGCATATACTCGTATATTTATGCATACATATGTATCAGAAGTCATGCATGCAAACATTTCGTTTAGCCAAGTGCAGCGACGAAATTGGTCCAGCAGAAATTTAGAATTGCATTTAGCTCTCTTGTAAAGAACCAACAATAATACCATACATACGTAACGCTAGCAGCAACAGTAATCAGCAGCATAGTCATCAATAGCGCACGCCAACAATGAGCACGAGCGCGAACATTAGCAGCATTGCAATTGCACGAGCATTCAAATTTATTTCTGCAATATTGCAATGTGCGAGATTCTCAATTACTGATTTAACGCGAATTTACTGACTGCCAAAGAAAACTGGAAATTGCAATAATATCATACAATATTTGCACAAACTGAATGAGACTTGTTGCCGAAAGCGTTGTGGATTGCAGCTTGTAGTATTTTTTATCGACATACATTAGCATATAAACTTATCTATGGCAATGGTAATTTTAACATTTGAATACACGATTCGTATGTACTTGATTCTAACGGGTCTTTTTCGTTCGAGGACTCTTTAAGTCAACAGATCTTGCGTTTGTGGAAAAACGGGACTTAACAAACTCTGCTATTTTTTTTTATATAACAAACGCGTGAAGCTTTCTTTAATTCTGTTCAAAAAATAAAATAAAATAAAAATAGCATGTGGCTCCTACTTATATAAACACCCACGACTTCTATACGGCGAGATTTCTCAGGCAGCTTGATCGGGATCCGTACGATAAGTCGAAAATAAAAATGTCGTAAAAGAAAAGTGGAAATTTGAAAATATTTTAAATATCGAAATCATGTCTTGCTGAAATTAAAAATTTCGAAATCCTATCCTGTTGTAATCGGAAAGGTCGACAAAAAATGCGAAATGTCGAACAAGCTTGGAAACTTATTATCATTCTTTGAAAGCTTTTTTAATGTTTTTTATGTTAAAAGACGAACAGTCAGTGGCAGCTGAGATAAACTTATGGATCATCGATGTTAACGCAGTCCAAAAAAAGCAGTCACACGTAACCATTTTCTCCTACTGAATCGCCAAATCCAAAAGTAGCATATCCAACAAACATTTAGAGATGATCCTGACGTTGCACTCGAGCCACCCGTGATGCCTATTCCACCATAATACAGCAGAATACGGGACGATTGGTCTGACTAAAGCTGTGTGTTCAAATTACAATTTCCGATAGCCAGCTCGGCTCGCCACCCTTCAGCATACCGCAAGTGTCAACTATATACACCACATATTTTACATCCCACACATCTGCACACAAGGCACATTGCGTAAACAATCGATTTAGTTAAAACAATCGCTGAATAGGCCATTACTAGCAAGTGGTGGTTGGGTGGTACTAAGAAATAATGCCTGGTTGTCACCCTAGATGTTAAGAATGCGTTTAACAGTGCAAGCTGGAAGGAAATTTTAAACGCCCTTCTCACCTTAGAGGTATCACCTTTCCTACAGGCATTTATATTAAACTATATCTCGGAAAGAATGCTTCGCTATGACCGTGAAAAACAAACGACTGACCAAGTAGTATCAGCTGGCGCATCGCAGGAATCGGTACTGGCATCCTTCCTGTAGAACTTTATGTACGATCCCAGCAAAAAACACGATTATCTAAGAAATTTAAGTGGAAACGAGCTAGGCGATGGGAATCGCTTACCCTTTCGCTTTAAGAAGGCATTATTTTAACATGGGCATGTCACTGGCCGTAAGCCCTTACCCGCAGCACTACCTTCGAACGAAGGGAGAACGCATGGGTAAACAGAATCCAGAGAAGCGAACAAAGAATGCCTTACAGGGAAACTAATGTAGAATGCCTAGATAAGTACATACTTATTTATATTAAATTGAAAACAGAAAATACAGATTATCTTAAAAGATTAAAATCTTTATAAATCAGTTTTTATAGATACATATGCATGTATTTAGGAATTTAGATTTTACTTAAAAATCGGTATGTATATACACACATATTTAATTAAGCTTAAACTTGTACTTTCTCACTCTTGTACTTCACTTCATTGACTGACTTCAACTTCGCTGCAAATTGAACAAAGCAAAATATGATTTTATGCGACACAAATTTCCATAGAAAGTAACGGTAGAAAAAAACTTTGTGGATATTCATTGTATTTTTCAGCTGACTGCGATGCAGCATTCTACACTGCATTCCCCGAAATGAAGCAAAGAAGCGAGAAATAAATAAAATATTGTAGGACACTCTACTTTGCATTACCGGCAATGCCTAAAATAAGCGAAAAAATTTGAAGGCATTACAACGCTATGCCTTCTAGAACACGTTACCACTAAAAGCGATTCCCGATTTTTTGCTGGGATGGCATACTGCGACTAAAAGTTCACAAAAAACGCAACGCTTGCAGGTTTTGCGGACGATGTATCAACTGCTCCATATGTAACTATTGGCGGGACAATCATCATGAAAATCCTCGAAAATTACTACTAGATACTTTACTTCATTGCACATTTCTATTTCAAAGCCTCGTGGTGTTGTAGGGTACATTCCTGGAAGGTTTCTTCTTCTAGTAAAAAGAACGATGGCTGTTTTGAAAGGGTTGATGTTAAGACCCACCATGCCACACCATCCATTGTAGTTTGTACAATGTCGCGGAGGGTATTTTCTAATTTGCCCCTCGCAATGATTACTATGTCATCTGCATATCCTTGCACAATATGCCGTTATTGAATAGTAACTTAGGTATTTCGTCTACTAATATGCTCCAAGGAAGAGGGAACAGTACACCACCTAACTAAGCTGGAATCTATCCTGCTAAACCGCCGCCCTCGGGCCCCGCCACTGGTATCTAGTATTTAATAAATACAATTTTATGGTAATTAAAACTCGGTATCTGGTTCTAAAGCCTATGTTAGAAGCAAGAGACCTTTTCTGAACAAAGCACTTTTAGCACCCACTGTCTATTTCGAAAAATTTTTTAAATAGGAATACTTTATAGTGCCAAGCTTTATCGCCGTGATCCTAACACATCTCGCCCCAGCAATGGCAACAATGCATTGTTAACTTGGAATGCAAACACCTCAAGTTGGTTGCACCTAAAATTATGCTATTCACTATTATTAGCATAAAAAGTTTGCGTGCTGCGATTGAATTAGAACAGTCGGCCAGCTAGCTGACACGCTACACAAAAACACACACACGCATGTTACTAAAACTTTGTATATCCAAATGTACATGCACTGATGTGCACAACTGTAAAAGTAAGCGCAAATTAGCCGACATTGTACTGAGGCACTGAGACAAGCAATCAAACAAAACAGACAACAGACAACTCAACGAGTGGCGTAAGTTTAGTGTACCCTTTTCACTGATTGCGAGCTGTACGAATGGGTAGAGAACGTGATGGTTAAGTTGAAAGTTGTTTTCGCTGCAACATGGTGTTCCATTATGTTTCGTTAACAAATTGTAAGCAGGCCGCACAATGGTACAGCCTCATACATTTTTTGGAAAAAGTTAAAAGGAATCGGGGTAGTAGCTCAGTTTTCGCTATGTAACATTGATCAATAAAAAAACGAAAAATGGTGTGATCGATTTATTTTGAAGCACCTTCCATATAAACATAACCTCAAAAACGTCTTAAAAACGCCACGAAAAGTACACCGATGAATATATGAGCCCGAAATTTTGTACGTATGCTTGTAATAACGTTTTACTATATGAACTCAAAAAAAATTGAGGTAACTGATTTATTTTAAAGAATACCTCCCATACAAACCTAACCTTAAAAACGCCTAATCTTAGAAACGCCGTAAAAAGGGGACCGATGAACATATCATTCGGAAATTTTGCCCATGTCTATATATATAATATGCGGAGGGACTTTTTGTCCAGGTCATCAGATCTGTACTGTTCGTTTGATTTTCAAAAATAGGGTATCAATTAAATGGCTCGGGCTTTAGATGTGCAATAAGGTTTTACTTTTCAAATGAATATGAGCATACATTAAAGATGAATAAAGATGAAAAGAGTTACCACCTTTTAAAAAAATTAATTCAAGTTATTTAAAAAGTTAAACCAACTATTACAAAATGGGTATCAATCGATATGTTTTAAAAAAGTTGTGTTCGTAACTTTACTGTAGGAGGGGTGCCATCTGTTTAAAAAATTAAATTCAATTTGAATTAAGGGAATTAGGTAATATAAATATGTGTCAACATATTGGCGCCAGACGAAAAGAATTTAAGAAGGTAATAGTTTATAAATATTTTTAATAGGGTTGCCATCTGTTTGAAATCTCAAATTCAGTTAATTTATACACAATGAAATACTAAAACATGCCAAACGAAGGGTATTAACAAATCTTTAGTTTTAACACTAAGTATATTTTTGAGGTGCTAAAGGAAGGTCGCCCGTCACCTATGTATTTAAAAACTTAAATTGAAAATATTCAATAAGTTTAATGAATTATTAAAATATTAGTGTCAATCGGAATGGGTTTGACAAAGCTGTATTTCTGAACTACATTTAGAGGGTTGCTACATGTTTAAAAACCCTAATTCGACTTAATTCATCAGTAAAATAAAATAAATATGTATTGCAATGTCAGGCGAAGGTTATTTAAGAAGGTTTTAGCTTGAAACTTGTTTTGAAGGGGGTTGCCACCTGTTTAAAAAGACGCAAACTTTATGAAATATGTAAATACACCTGCCAAGCAAAATAGTGTTAAGAGATCTTTAGTTCGAACATCACGAATGTTTGAAGAGGGTTGCCAAGTGTTTAAAAAGTGGCATTCAAATTATTTGATAAGATTTATGGATTATTAAAAGGTGGGTGTCAATCGAAATTGGTGTGAAAGGCTTAATTTCTGAATTATATTTAGAAGGGATGCCACCTGTTTAAAAAATTCAACTCAGTTTAAATTATGAAAATTAGATAATTGAAATTAATGTGTATAACAGTTTGAGTGTTCGACGAAAAAGATTGAAGAAGGTTCATGTTGGAAAATTTTTTGAAAAGGGTTTCCACCTATGTGAAATGCCGAATTTAGCTAACTTACATATACGCAGGTTTTATGAAATATTAAAATATGAGTGTCAAGGTCGTTTGATTTGCACCGTTTTTTTTTTCGAATTTCAAATATGAGACGTTCAAGTAAAAAGCTTAGCTTGTAGATTTGCGATAAGGTTTTATTTTTGAAGTGAGAACTTTTTATTGGTACAGGGTGATTTGGAACCTCCCATCATCACTCAAAAACGTCTGAATGGATTTAGTTGAAATATGGCACGAGGATCGCTTATAGCTCTGACTAACACTTGTATTAGTTTTTAGGTTTTTGAAATGAAATTTTTGGCGTTTTAGCGCCTTGCGAGTTCAATAATGTTCGTAATAATATTATAACTATAAATCCAAAAAAATTAGAGTAATCGGTTTTTAACACATGCCTCCCATGCAAACTTAACCCCAAAAACGCCCTAAGAATACCATAAATGCAATAAAAGCATAAACAGACGGCAGCGTTGATCCGGATCAACTCGGGAATTAACTGCAGTTGATCCGAATTAAGTCCGAGTTAATCCGGATCAACGCTGCCGTCTGTTTAAGCTTTAAGATTACGTTAAAAGTCCCAAATATGAGCCAATTTTTTCCCCTTAAATCGATAGAAAATATTCCGGTCTTTAATTTTGTATAGTAAAAAGGCGAAGGAGGACGAAGGTACCATAGGTTTTGTATCAAAGTTAACATTTATAAAGTGTAATTTTTGTCTGCTTATATTTGTTAAAATATTTGGACTTTTGGCTTGATTTTTCCTCTTTTTTTGTCTAGTAAGTGCTATATTTTTATATTAACCTAGAACAAGAACAAAAAGTTATAAGACAAAAACACATTGCTTAAGTGAACAAAAATCTCTTCTGACTTTTATTTTGTATAAAACTGCCAATTTCATAAAAAATTATAATGGATTTTTCTTATTAAAATATATATTTGTTAGGCCAAACCATTCAAATATAAAAATTAATACTCAAAAAATTTTATTTTTTTACGCCGAAATACCACTCTGACCCGCTCTGTGGTGGTTCACGCCAACTGTGCTGCTGATGTGGCAAAGTGCAAACTGGCAATGGCGTTGACGCTCATAATTCCTAAATGGGAAAGTTGCTGCCATCACCGCATTCCATAAACCCGAATAACTACTTGCTTACTGCAAATGAATATTGTACAAAATATAGATAGTTAGCAACATTAAAGTTTCACTAGTTTGTTTGCATATAAATATGTCCATGTGTATGTATGTATGTGTCCAGACGTGGTAGCATTGGCGACGTCAGTGGCACTGCCTTATAGTTGAAGCGTTGCATGTGTTAATTTCCTCGACGATTAGATGAATGCTGCCACAATGTGGCGCAGTCGCACGCAATTACAGCGGCAATGCTAGGCTGGATGTATGGTGTGCAGAGTAAAGTGGCAATGGCGAGTGAAAGCTCAAAAGCGGCGAAATCTAAGCACTTACAACTACACAAATTGCTATTTTGCGTTTTGGTTAGTGGTAGTGCCGGTGGTATAGGCGATGGCAGTGGCGACGCCAGTTACAAATAAATAAAGCATGCAATCTCTGGCGAACACACACACACACACCGATACACATGCATAGTCATTTTTGTATACAAAAAGTTAGATAGTTGGGGCCACAAACAAAGTAAAATGGAACAAATTCCAGAAGTGGCAATAAGAGTGAAAATATTTAGAATTGCGCCATATCTCCAACTTCATGCCCGTACAGTTACTTTGCCACATTTGTTGCTATATTCAGTTAGTGCATTTGTGTTGCCAGAGCGCTGTTAGTGATTTTTATTATTATTGTTGAGGCATTGCGCGTGGTTATCTTTACGTCTTGGCTCGCTAGTTCGCATAAGTAGAGTAGTCGCTGTTGAGTGTTGCTGTGCGCCAACTCCAAGCAAACGCATACACGTACATATTTATAGCAGTTACATATTTGGGACACAAATATCTACAACATAAGTACCTAAGTACGTACACTTTCCTAGTTCCAACATATTCGAAATGCGCGAGACAAACCGCAAGCAGTTAGAGCAACTGCATGCCAAATGCAAATAGATAGACGTGCAACAAAAAACGACGAAGACACAAACACACTGCAAGCAAACACATACATACATATGCGGGTACACTGGTTCATATATGAAATACAGCGCTTATGTGTCCATTGTGCTCAACTCCGCAGCGGACAGCATGCAACTTAAAAATAAATGATATATATGTAGAGAGATAGCGGCGAAGTTTTAGTGTGGCAATTTGCAGCGAATCAGCTCAACAAAATACAAGAACCCTAATGATTTTGTTAATGTACGGTACATATGTATGTATGCGTGTTTTTGTGTTTACTTTTATGGCTTTACTCGCGTCGCCAACCATAAAATTTATACACAAAAGTTCACTGACTTTGTAAATTCGTAATGTTATGGCGATGTTGGCGAACGCCAAATTGCTGCATTAAAATCAGCTGAATGCATGCTTATGTATATATATATTTAAATATGTGTGTGTGCGCCTGTTACTTGAAGTGAGGGCGCTAGTTTAGAAAATGATATGCCCACATAGAGGCAAAGGAATTTGCCACATGCTAACATATAAAAAACATATCTTTATGTAGTATGCCTATGTGAAATCGTTTTGGTTAGACGTTGCGTATGAGCAACTTCAATAAAGATGTGTTTATGGGTGAAACACAAGTGCAATTTGCATTAGTTATACATGTATAATAATGTTGTAAGATATAAATCAAACAAGAAAGGAAACTTTGAAATAACCCAATGACCGATACGAGCAATGGTCGTTAATGATTTTTTTTTGTTAAATGTTAGATACGATAACAGCTCAATCATCGTGTGGTAGTATACTGAGAGTCAGGAACGCAACAGAAATGTGGCCAAATCGTTCAAATCGTTCTCAGGATGATAAAGTAAATGAGATAGCAAAGTTTTATTTAAATGCAAAGAATTACTGAAATGTAATTTTTTTAGTGTATACACTCAGAAAAAACGTTCCTTGATGCTAGGAAAAAAGTATATTATTCTAAAAAAATATTACCTTGAAATGGCTTCAAAGACTTAATAAAAATGGCTCCAAGGCCTTAATATGAGCAGACGATTTGACACAGTTTAAGGAAAGCACAATTCCTTAGTTTTCGTTACTATTTTCTTTCTTTTTAGGAAAAATTACCTTGCCGAGAAAACAATAAGTAAGTCCTTTTGCTCGCGGCGCTCAAACTGTCGCAATGGCCGAAAGAGCAAAGCTCTGGAGTGCCAGTCAAGAGATGCAAGATTCGAGTCCCAGAGCGGGAATTTTTATACCCGAGCGCACTTGTGCAAAAGGGTGTATTAACTTTGCTCACATAACGGTTGTTTGTAACAGCCAAAACGAATATAGACAAATGTATACATAAATGTTCAGAATGAATAGAGAGGTCGATTAAGCCATGCCTGTCTGTTCGTGCACATGTTACTCATACGAGGAAAATACTTAACACCTGAGATTTTCATATACATAAACTTACATGTATACTAGGGAGTCGGCTCTTTCCCAAGTTGGAACGTTAACAAAACACGATAAACTATAATATCTACCATGAACACCACTTTAATCTAGAATAATTTTCGGAGGAGTGAATTTATTGAAAAATTAATTAAGAACTTTTTTGTGGGGCGTTTAATATACCTTGGTCATTGCTTTACCCTTATTTGTTTAAGACAAAAAAAAGTCTAAAAGTCCTATGTTAATTTTATGGGAAATTTAACATGATTTCAGCATGGTTAAACTTGAAAATAAAGTTTTTTTGTTTGGATATTTTTTTCTATGCAAAACAACTAAAAATTCCCAGGCCGGCAGCGAAAAATCTAGTTAGGAAATAACGGTCTAATTCACATACACATACATATGAAAGTAAAGATCCGAAAAATGGTAAAAAAAAAACATATATGTATGTATATACTACCAATATTGCCCTGATAAACTCTCCACTCCTTCGCCAACGAGTTAATTACTATCATATGTTTACACTCACTACAAAAACTTAACTACGTGATATTGCAAATATTTTCAAATTAATCGCTAATTGATCGAATTTTTTTTTTAACAAAAATTTGCTTGCATTCAAATTAATTACTTCGGCGTTTAGCCTCAAGTGCTTAATGCAGTTTTTGCCGCTTCAGCTACTCAGCTATTTTGGTAAAATACAAGCGAAGTACTATGGCATGTTATGTGGTGAATGGATGTGTACATATATGAGTAGTCGGAACCAATTACTAGACTCGGCAAATATTTATTGGCACAACAATAAATAGTGTATTCGTTGTTTTTATATTGTTATTTCCACAGAATCAACCGCAAACCGCAACCCCTCCGAGTGACGTAGGGCGAATTGAACAGCTTTCGAAATGCCATTGTACTTATATTAATATTTGACTTTGTTGTGTTATGTATACCTATATGTATGTATATGTATATACCTATATTTGATTTTTATATAGGTACTTTAAATTTATTGGCATATATAGATATGTATGTATTAAAATCAGTGCGAGTATGTTATTGACTTTTAAGCTTTGCCGCCAACTAACCTATTATCAGTGCTACCAGATCACACTCACTGGGCAAATCAGTCTGAAATAGCGGAATGTGTGGCAATTTTTGGTGTAGTTTAAAATTCATAAATTTGTTTACAACATTTTCCGCTGTCGAATACGCTTTCAATTACATACATACAATCGTATGGAATTTGTGATTTTATTTCTATTGGTTCTATTACTGGCAGTGCAATTGTAGTTATTATTTATTTGTTATTTACGCTATTATTTACGAGGCCATTTGATATGCACTCGCTGGTTGCCATAGTTTACAAATAAGCATGAGTGAAAAGTGGCTTTGGAGTGTTTAACCGCTTGCCAGTCAGTTACCATTGAGCTGTATTTTAAAGTACACACATACACACACACAACAAACAACTCCGCCCATTAAGCAAACACGAAATGTGGTCATTTCCGGCTTATCGTAACTCAATTTTTTGCCGCTGGCTGGCAATCCATGCAACAATCTTTTCCCGTCTTTGTGTGGGCCACCCTTAGTAACTGTATGCAATTAATATTGCGCTACTACCTATTTGCTTTTCGTGTGCCCAGTAAAATAAGAAACGAAAAAATACACACACCACCCAACAATTCGGTTGGCTATTTATGTGCTTGTGTTCGCGTTTTTTTTTCGTTCGTTTTTTTCGTTCATTTTTTTATACCTTTCATGAATACAGAAGAAAAGGTGTTAGACAATGTATACGAAAATGATCAGAACGTCGAGCTGAATCGATAAAGCCATCTCCGTCTGATGGCCTGTTTGAAGGCAATCTAGTCCCTCAGTTTTCGAAATATGCGACTGAAATTTGGTAGACGGTTGTCTTTTATAGTCATTTATTGAACACTAAAAAAATTTTGGAAAATTGTCCCAAAATCAGTTTTTGCTGTTCAATAAATGACTATAAGGGATCATCAGATCAAGATGCAGGGAAGGCATTATCAGAGATACTAGTTGGGGGTTCTAGCTTTAAGTTTATCCTATGTAGAAGGTTCTATCACCTTCTCGTTCTTTGCTAGAGCCTCTAAAATACTGAAAAACACGATTTTTTGACACTTTGACCTCGTTTTTCTCCAAATCTGGATATAAAGGAAACTTAATACTTATGGATTCGTAGTCAGCAAAATTCTATCAAAAAGAGTTTTAACATTTGCCGCACCAAAATCAGCGTTGCCTTGTGTAATCCACTTTTTTAATACAAATATATATATATTTTTTTTTTTTGTTTTGATGATGGTCATTTACTAAGTATTTATTTATTTATACAAATTTAATTTTTTCATATGCCCAGGTCAACTTTGGACTGAATTATCTGTCAAACATTGCACTGAAGAAAACTTTGTAACCCTGAAAGTAGACTTATTGACTCAAAGTTAACAAAAATAAATAATTCACTACATAAAGTTTTTCAGGTCAAAAGAAGGAAAACAAGTGAAGATCATTTTAAAGGTCAAAGTAATTCTTTTTATCGAACAAGATTTTTTTTTTTGCCTGAAGTTTCCATCTGAAATTCTTTAAAATACCGTTACCTTTATTTCACTACCTGTTCGGGTTCTCAAATTATTAGATTTTGTCTGCCCCGGCACCCCGATCAGTGTATACATTTTAAGTAAATTAGCGTCCTTAAATTTCGAAATATTGAAATTTCAAGCATTTCTGAAATTTACCGTTATATGAAAAGCGGCCTTAATTTTAGTCCGATTTCAACAATTTTCAACGGTTTGCCAACAATTTTCAACGGTTTGCTTTTATGTGGCAAGCACAATAACCATACCGAGCTTGGTACAAATTGCTAGAACGGTTAGCGAGATACATATATGTGATCACAAGTGGGCGGTGCTACGCCCATTTTTCAAAATTTTGTCATAAACGTATTTCTTGGTAAAGAATTGTTGCAAACATCAATTTTGAATAAATTAGCTTCAATATTTACTGATTTATCGAAGATTTTGTATTTCTCGAAATTACCGTTATATGGGATGTGAGCGTGGTTATTGTCCGATTTTAGAAATTTTCGGCCATTTGGTATGCTGTACCAGGACCAACAACTGTGCCAAGTTTGGAAGAAAGTGGTGTAGCGGTTACCAAGATATACACATGTAACCATAAGTGGGCGTGGCTACGCCAATTTGCCAAAATTTTGTAATATACTTATTTTTCGTCTAAAACTCATTGCAAATATCAATTTTGAGTGAATTATCTTCGATAGTTACTAAAATATCGCAGTTTTCGTTTTTCTGAAAATTACCGTTATATGGGAGGTAGGCGTGGTTATTGTCCGATTTTTAAAATTTTCAGCCATTTAGTATGCTGTACTAAGTCCAACAACTGTGCCAAGTTTGGAAGAAATTGGCGTAGCGGTTACCAAGATATACACATGTAACCATAAGTGGGCGTGGCTACGCCCATTTTCCAAAAATTTATAAAATTCATGTTCTCCGTCTGATACTCATTATAAGTATCAATTTTGAGTGAATTATCTTCAGTAGTTACTAAAATATCGCAGTTTTCGTATTTCTTAAAATTACCGTTATATGGGAGGTAGGCGTGGTTATTGTCCGATTTCGCCCATTTTCAATACCATCCGTCCTACGCCCAAAAGAAGTTCACGTACCAAGTTTCGTTAAGATATCTCAATTTTTACTCGAGTTATCGTGTGCACAGACGGACGGACAGACAGTCACCGCTTAATCGATTTCTCTTTTCATTCTGATCATTTATGTATACATTTGTCTATATCTATCTCGATTCGTTTTGCCTGTTACAAACAACAGTTATGTGAACAAAGTTATAATACCCTTGTGCACAAGTGCGCTCGGGTATAAAAAAAGCATTTTCACAGACTTTATTTGATAGAGACATTATGCCGAAGTTTTCCTCGAAGAGAGGCTAAGGACAGGTGCAGTCAGATTTTTTGCGAATGCTTGCATCGTTGAAGGCGTGCAGTATACAGGGCCGGGGAGAGGGGTGGGG
>NW_023458560.1:22645900-22679178 GCF_013731165.1 Rhagoletis pomonella
AAATTTTTGTATGTTATTTTTTTACTAGATTGAGTTTATTTTTTAGGGGGGCCCGCAAACGCGAACTGTCCCAGGGGCCCGGCTCGGCTCTCTGCGGGCCTGGCAGTATACACACATACCTGCACGTACTTTCTTTCCACAGTCCAAGTTCCATCAACCTCAGGGTACTCTGAGCAACACTTTCCTTAATAAAGAGTTCCATCGGTAGCAAATAACAGATGAAATTCAATGCTTCCGTTAGAAATGATCTGATCGACCTCGTTATAGTAATGTCGGTTGACCTTTATACACTTTGCCTGACATTTGTATATAGTTAATCCGTACAGCTTTCCACCAAACCAGTTTAACTTCTGTTTAGGAAATACTCACAAATACATAGCATAAGAGGAAAGAGAAAGGGTATGTATGCCCGTTCAAGGAAGGTAGGGTAAAATTAGTACTTTTTCTCTTTGTAGTGAATAATAGTAGTTCGGTTTTCGAGGAGTTTACGTTGAGCCCGCAGTTGTTTGTTCAACTTTCAATTTCTCTTTGAAGCATTCCGTTTATCACATTTATGCCCAACCCGGATACTATAATCACTTGATCGTCCGCATACACGACAACTATGACCCCATCCCTGTTGAGTTTTAGAAGATTAATATGCGCGATGACTTCGTTGTTGCCTAGCTTAGCACTTACAATTCTCCTATGACGCGTGGTTAAGATCCAGTTTACCAGGAAGTTATCAGAGTGACTGACTGAGTGGCTGACATTGTTGAGTGCGCCTTCTACTATGTTCAGAAAAGCCACTAAGTAACGTATGTTTATTGTTTATTTTCCAGTGAAGACTCCACAATTTTTACAACCTCATGGGGTGAAGATTTTGTAGAGCGCACCTTTAAGAAATCATGATGTGTATGTGCAATATCTACAATGTGTATTCCCAAACAACTGAATAAAAATGTTACAATAGATTGAAGTTAAATTTTCTGAGGTTCATTAAAGGTATAAAGACATAGGCATAGCCGAAGACCGCACTGTCCTTACTTGTTTATTTTTTCACTGTATATCCTCGCTTTATTCGCTGCTGATAGTGTTGAAATATTTGACCAATATGTGCATATTGATTTAGTGGGTTGTGTGGTTGCCATATGCCAAAAATGCAGCTACTTATTTTTTTCATACAAACACATTTTTATATATGTACTTACTTCTCTTTAGATAGAGTTTTATTTTTTGTTTTTATTCCAATGAGACTATCTGCAAATGATTTTTTTTTTTGCATAGATACATATGTATGTATGTATGTATATGTCTTTATGCATATATTCATTCGTATTTGCATTTCTGTGGCGTGGTTTCAGTTGTTTAACAGTCGACTTGTCTATTAAATACGAATTATCAAGTGGAGTATTAAATATGGACACTTTCTGGGAAATAAATGTCACTGAAAATCTTTTTCAAGTGCTGGTGAAGTGGTGAATCCATTATGTGAAATGCGATGCAATTAAATTGATGGCTGGGTGGGCTTATTGATTCAACTTTTTTTTTTTAATTGCCGAAAAAATATATGCAATAAGTGCAACATTTTTGCACGTGCTTATGGAGTTCTGCCAGCGCTGCCCATGCCTGATTTAGGCAAGTTGACAAATCATCCAATTTTGAGTTTTCTTAGAAGCAGAGTATACTGGCTTTAACAATTTAACAAGGTATCGAATCCCACACCAGTGTTGTCGCGACGTCATGAAAAAAGGTATCGTAAAAAAAAAAATTTATCAAAACTATCTCTCCCTTTTTTAAGTATCTAAGTATCAAGTTAGAAAAAACTGTTAAAGAATGCTATTTGGTTTGACACCACTGCTTTTTATTGTTGTCACTAACAGAAAATCATGTAATTCACATTCATACACATACATATGTATGTACATAAAGAAAAATATCTTACATATAATGACAATCTATTAAAATAGAGATTATTGTTTTTAATCTTGTATAAACATGAACAAAAATAGTATGTATAGATTTCACAGAATCTTGAATACGAATATATGTACTTAAAACTATTAGCTGTCGATTATCAAATTACTTACGTTAAACTCATTGGATATTATTTCAAAATGCTGAAACTACCTTCAGTGTCGACTTTATTTTGACTTTGAATACGCTCCATTATATTCTCAACAGTTTGTGATACGCGCTCTGCAGCCGAAAAGCTATGTATGAGGCTAGTAAAGTAAATTAAAAATGAATGCAGTCAGCTCATTATACATAGTTCCACACACATTATTTGACCACAAATCGTTTTAATATTTTCGATCAAATTTTAAAAACCGCCGATTCCTAGATACATATATATTATATTCCCTTTGTCATGTATCAAAATTTGTACTACGCGGAAAAGTACATATCTTTTGAAGTGAGCGAAAAAGAAAAGTATCTTCCGAAAATGTGCACAAACACTTATTACTTTTGAAGTATATGGATCAAAACGGCAACACAGCCCGTGGCTGAACTGTTTGAAATTTCACAGCCAAAGCAACAACACAGTTCACCTCACGCTTTTGTGCAAAACAAAGCGCTCATTTTTGCCTTTCGCATTTTCGCATCAAAGAACTCTAGTATTTAGTATAATAAAGCCTCGGCCTTTACCATTGCGTACCTATTTTTTCTACTGTAAGACTGTAAGTAAGTCAAATCTTATAGAGGGCTCTGGGTAGATTTCTCACGAGCGCTAAACGTAGTGGTTTTAGAATAAACCTAAGTAAAACTGAGTTATTACTGTTTACTAATAGACATTCATCCAAAGCGAAATATCTGGGAGTCATTCTAGACCCTAAATTAAACTGGAAATTTAACGCTGAGAAACATAAAACGAGGGCCTTCATCGCTTATTGTACTTGTAAACGGATCTTCAATAGAAACTGGTGTTTGAGACCGGAACTTGTGATGTGAAAGTATACCGATATCACGGCGCCCTTGTATAGTGGCCAGCTTTATGCAAACAATACAATGTCAGCCACTTAAATATAATACAAAGATCGATATGCTCGCTCGGGAATAGCTGGGGCACTGAAATCCTGCCCTTCAGAAGTAGCGAACTTAGTCTTCAATATGACGTCCATTGATCTATGCCCGAAGAAACCGCGATGTACTCAGCAGTATGACCTGAGAGTCTGGGCTGTGGAGAACGAGAACCTTCGGCCATAGCTCAATCCTAGGCCTTACTTCGAAAGCAAATAAAACCACGGACTATTTGATATCAATACTCGATTTTGGCTTGAATATACATGTGAATGGAAACCGCATTCAGAAGTGAATGGAGAAAGGGCCAAGCTGTCATCTATATCTGCACTGACTGATCCAATATTGGCTGCGATATATGAACAGGCTCCGAGGAGCTAGATGTCAATCGGTTCACTCGTCTGGCAAACCAGGCTATAATATTCCAGGCTGAAGTGGAAGGAATATGTGAGGCCTGTGGGATACTAAACAATAGTGCTACCAGGAGTAAAAAAGCGCCTATTTTCTCATATAGCCAGGCAGCACTCGTGGTTGTATCATCTACTGAAACCAAGTCTAAGTTAGTCAAAGAAGGCAAAATGGAGCTACGTTCGGCGTCTCAGTCAATGTCCATCTCTCCCGTCTAGTTTCCCGGCCATAGGAACATAGAAGGCAAGCAGAGGGCAGACGAACTGGCCAAGGCGGGAGCTTTTTTGAATAATTCTGTAGCGGTGATACTGGATTATCCCTTCAGGATAATACAAACAGAAATCCACTTGGGCCTTCGGGAACTTGCACGGAGAAGGTGTTCAGAGATACAGATTTTCAAGACAGCATTAGAGCTTTGACCTGACTTTAGCAGGAAAAAAAACAGCAGTGCTTCTAAATTCGTCAAGGGTAGAAGTATTTAGAATTGTAGCGACAATCACCGGTCATTGGCCGCTACGAAAACTTGCTTGTAGAATAGGTCTTCCATACAACATAAGGCCTTAATATGCTCCGAGGTCTTCGTTCGTCGAAAGTGGGTTCGCAGATTTTTCCACCTGCTGTCGATGGCTTCCCTGGTCACTCCCTTAGCTTCTTATGACAGAAAGCGCAGGGTAGGTTTTACGATCAGAGAGACTTCCTCAAGTCTAAGTTTAAATCCTTAATTTTTCGGACCACCTCTATGTCCCGAAACCCAGTTAAGATTGATTTTATGTTTCTGCAGAACTTATAGGATCTTCGGAATTCCCTGACGCACATCGAGATATTCGTTGCCGACTATAAGGTTTTGAGAGCAGCTTGACTGTCAACAACGAAGGCAAGTTTAGATGGAGCTAGGTCGATCATGCTCACCAGCTCTGCGCCATGTCGATTGCAAATATCTTAGACTGAAAGGCACTGCAGTGATTTGCGAGTCTGCACGACTCTGTAAGAGATAACTCCTGAGAGAAGAAGCCAGGTCCTTTATGAGACCATCCGTGAAAATGGGTATTTCGTCCTCGCCGAGAGTAATATTAAATTCCCAGTCACTTCTGCCGGGAACATAGATCTCGAAGTTAAGATTCAAGTCAGTCTTCGTGAGTGGAGTGACCCTTGCAAATTCTTCGCAGGCTGTTAGACGGCCTGAGTCGTAGAGCGCTTTTAGCTGCGGTACTTTTAACGTGTAGGTCTATGGGTGAAATGTGTAGGGGAGTCTTAAGCCTCCCACCATACCAGTGCGCCATAGGTGAGATAGGTCAAACTACCGTATTATCTGCGGTTATTGCCCCTAGTCTTTCTCAATCTTAGCTTTGCGTTAAGTACCTTTTTTCTCCAATCTTCCGTGTTCCTTTTCCATGCAAGTTAAGAGTCGAGAATAATCCAAAAAAACTTAATGGGTCTAAAATCTTTAGGAATGAAAACCACTCTTGGGCTTCTTTAAGCCGCTTCCATTTTTATATACTTATTGAACTAGGCTATAATCACCTAATCGAAGGCAAAAAGGCAGAATCAAATAAATATATTTGGAATCAGGATATGCTAAATCATGTGCATCTTTAATCGAACTAGGACTCTATAATTCTATAATAAATCTAAAATTTTTGGTCAATATCTTAGGCTCGCCCAAGTCCATCAAAGTTCAAGTAGTAAAAAATGTTTTTATTAGCTTATTTCGATTCACTACAAAAAAGGACCATATACAAAATTATGTAGAACTAATACTTTTGAAGGTAATTGCAATTGTAGTAAAAAAATATTAATTCATGTAATTTATTTACTAATTTTTATTTTTTGAGCACATTGAACTTTGATCGACTTGGGCGAGCCTAAGCTATTTACCAAAAATTTTCATCTTTCACACAGATTGTTTTTAGAGCATAATGAGCCATATTTGTGCTATTACCAACCAAAATTTGAAAAAGCGGATTTTCGGCCCAAGCTAATGTACATATGTATGTAAACATAGTTGCTATCACGATACCGTTTATTGGGCCATCACTTGGGTTTGTTTGTCTAAGCACAAAAAGTCATCGACAGTACAGTAGCAGCAGTCAGTACGAAAAGTTGTCCGTCGTGAAAGGTCGTAAAAGTTGTCAGCATCTGTTCGTTTCCTGTATCAAATCCAATACCGTTTATCTTATCAATTTCTTCGTCTCATATTTCAAATTATATTTGTATATAACTTTCATATATTTTAAATAAAACATATCGGTGTACTTATTCAATTAAAACACTAACTCTTACATGTATGTACATCTACAAGCAAAGTAGATTTTTACATTTACTATGAAATGGTTTCAGATTTCATTGAAAATTGGATTAAACAAAGCTGTAGGCCTAAAACCTTGATTTCACATATTGATTTCGAAATTTCGCATACGAGTTTAATAAATAAAATTAGACTGAAGCAGAGGTTCCCAAACTTTCTTTTCTCTTAGATCCCTTTCAAAACTTTACTGGTTTTGGTGGACCCCCTGCCGCCACTCTAACATATTCTCAAAGCTCATCAAAAAATGTGAAGATTAGATCTAAATAAAGATGAAAATTTGCATCGTGGGTGAGTTCCAAAACTAAATTAGGAGTGGCAAAAATAAACATAAAATATTTCTTGCGTTCTATTTATTAAAATAATGTGACTACACACTTGCAAGTACAGAGCTCGTAAAGCCATCAAAGTACTATCTTGCCCTGGAGTTATATTTTTTAAGATCACACCATAAACTCCTCACATGTTCGGCTCGCTCCTGAATTTGCATGTGACGTATTTGTAAAACAGGGGAGCAAAATTAATTTTTAAAACACAACACTTGAAACAACAAAACAACAAAGCTTTTTACGCCAAATTTAAATTCAGAAACCGACAAAACAGGAAAGACCGAGTCTAGAAAAATCGATGATAAACAATTCAAGGCAAGATGGGCAAATGGAGTTGTCATTTGCCACCTGAAATTACCAGTCCAACGAGCAGTCCAACAAGTTGCCTGCAGTACCGTCTTTTCAGTGAGAGCAAAAGATAGACCATCTGGCATTGAAGGCAACATGAGTTGTTTCCACCTACATCACCTCGGTGCCTCTCAGTCATTGCTGAGCGAAGTTTTCCCCAGTTCTGATGGTGGCTTCGATGGTCGAAGTGGGGAGTGTTATAACTTTTTGCGGAACGAGGAATGCCTGGTCTAAGCCAACTGTGGCCAATATGGTCAGATCTCTCATTGCCATGCGCTCCCGAGTGACCTGGCACCCGAGTAAAGCAAGCTCGTTACCTTTACCCACATAATTTAGTCGAGACTTGCTTTGCCGAACTAGTTTGGCAAGTTAGTACTTAGTAGGGATGTTGCGAATGTGGAATTTTAGATATCCGCGGATGCGAATGCGGATGCGGATGTTTAAAAGCTAACATCCCCGGATGCAGATGCGAATGCGGATGTCAAGTATTTTTAAGAAATAACTTAGGGGAGTAAATAAGGTTATTTAAGAAATAAAAAATGGAAAATTTAGTCATTTTTAATAATGTTTTTTTTTAGTACTTTAATATAAAAATTGGAACGTTGTATTTAATTAAACGTAATGTTGCTGCCTTTTTGGGTTACCTGTTTCTTAAAGTTTCGTAAATCAAACCTGTACCACTAAATAACTTCTCACTCGAGGCGACAAACTTAAAAAACTTGAAGCTTGACAAAATTGTAAATTCATTTCGATTGACGCTGCACCAGTTGAGAGACTTTCGTTAGAATTTTTTCTTTTTTTATTGCGGTGCAATAATTCCTATTTGAGAATTGCATCGGGGCTGCAAATGTCGGATGTAACCTCCTGATTTTCATCTTCACAATCTAGCATCATGGCAAGATCGGTGTATACACCCCGTTGTATTCCAAAGAATTCTTCATTATCATTCTTTTGGTTGCATCAGAATTTGGGGAACCTGTAACGTCATCAGCGTTTTTCGATTTCAGTTTTTGTAATTCATTTTTAATCCTTTCTTCTATGACTGGTTTGAAAAATGTGTGCTTATAGCCTCGGACTGAAAAATCAAAGTCTCCTATACATAAATTGTATTAATTCAAAAAAATTGTATTAATGTATAGAGTCAGAAACAATCAGCACGAATCGGAATATATTTATAATAAAAACCTATAACGAAGGAGCAATTACATTGTAAAAAAATAATAAAAAGTTATGGTTCTGATATTTGAGGCCCCTTAAGAAGCCCGGGCCCGGGGGGACTCACCCCTTAACCCCCTCTCTTGACGGCGGGTCTGCTTAAGTGGATATGGCAACTAAATAGTTATTTTCTAGGAATGAAAAAGCCAGAATATACTAAAATTTTTGATTGCATAAAACGATGTGGGGACTTATGATTCGATGAAATGTGTCATAATTAATCAAAGTGAATTTTGGATTTTAATTAGTTGAGGCTTTTTGTATTTCAGCGACGATGTAAGTTATAACGAAAAATTTAAATAAATGTTGTTGTTTTCGAGCGCAGAGTTCTAAACAACTTTTTCGCTAACTTGGAACGTATCCTGTTAAACTAATTTATTTTCTATCGTTCAGAACTTAATCGGCCAAAATATATCAAGAAAAGCTTGTATTTTTGTACTTTTCCTTGTTGAAGTATCGAAAACTGTTTTTAGGTTGGTGAAAAATCCTTCGACAAAAGGAGCAAAATATTAAACACAAAATGCTTGGACATGATAAGAATTAGTGTCAGAAGCAGCTGAAAGATATAGTGAATATCAATAATCACAAATATGTTCAATATTTGAAAGAAAAAAAAATCGGTATGGTTTACTTTCCTGTAGAATTGGCCATAAGCCGTTTTATGAAAAAAAAAATTAAAAATTACACTTATCTAAGAAAAAGTAGAATAAAAACTAGCTTTGCATCCAGGTTTTTCAACAGACCTTTGACAAATAATATTCGATAATTACATAATTATTACCTTATTAAAGGTTATCTTTTAACGCGCAAAAAGTCGCTACACTTTACATCCACATACCTAGAAGTACCTATTGAAGGATCTTACTCTTTGACTTTAAAGTACAAAAGAACGTACGGGACGTACGGGAAAATTTTAACGTAGCATCTCCACAGGCAAAAAATATTGGCTACAATTTGTCATTTTGTTTGCCAGATATACGTTTTATCAGTGCACTTGCACAATATTCGCATTCGCAAAAGCTCCGCATTGATTATTGCGAATGCGAATGTTAAAATTAACGCGGAAGTTCCGCGGTTGCGAATGCGAATGCGAATATTCGCAACAACCCTGGTACTTAGATAGAAGGCTGGCCAATGCCTTAAGTGCAGCTTAGCCATCACTGCAGACACGTAAACTCCTTCCCCTCCACTTTTTTCCACCACGTAGTCTATGGCCTTGAGGATTGCAAATACTTCAGCTGGAAGACCGAAGCATATTCCCTAAGAGAAAAGTGAAGTTTATCCCCATTAACTTCAAAAATGATCCCAGATCTTGGCCCAGAGTCTGTGTGTGAGTTCGGGGTCAGTGCTGGAATTAAACCAGCATTCCCCCTCAGGGAACTCAGCATTATAGACACAAGTGCTCAAATCTCTGCCGCCAGCAATTTCCGCCACGCCTCACTCAGTGTTATACTAACATCCGTTTCCTTTTAGTCAGCAGGTGGTCTTTAAGGCATGAAGACACAAAGTGACGATAAGTGCAGCAGGGCACTAAATACCACTCAAAAAAATTTAAGTTAAATAAAGAGGCTATCAAGCAACCATTTTGGTTCTTTACTATCGAAACCGGATACATTTTCGTGGACCCCCACTTACAACTCGTGGACCCCCATATTTTATTAACCCCTGGGGGTCCATCTGGACCACTTTGGGAATCACTGGACTAAAGCATAACAATTGGTATAGAGACCAGCAAAAACTATATATTGCAATGTGGCTTACCAGCCACTGGAAAATAAATTAATCCTAAGCTCGAATCGAGTATTTTATTACTAAATAATTAGAGTTCATTATTCAAAGCTGGCATATTTATACATGCAAAAAACATATACATACGCATGTACATACATGTGCATACACTTGCCTGTTCGAAAAATAATGTAGAGAAATTAAATACTAAAATGAAACACAAAAAAAAAACTAAAAACAAATACGTTTGATATATGATTATTATTTATGCGAAATATTAGACTGGGTCGCGAAAATAAGCATTCTTTGAGAGGACATTGGAATCGTAAAAATTTTCGCGTTTGGCGTGTCCTAAAAATTGGCAAAATCGAGTCAAATGCCTTTGAATTGGAGTAATAAATAAAAGAGTTATGTATATAGAAAATAAAATGTTGGCTGTTTTTAGGACTTGCCCAGAAAATAAGCTTTCAAACTAGGGGAGTAATTACAAAAGTTTTTTCTATCGTATGGGGACTGACACGGTCTTATGTACATATGTACATATTTTTGTATACATATACGAAATATTTTATAGAACAAAATGAAATAAGCAAATCCTCGCCCCTGCGGCAGGGGAGCACTAAAAATGACAAATTGCGCCCGTTTTAATATATGCACTATTTTGTGGAAATACAAATGCAAATTAAACAAAAGTATTTAATTGACCATTGGCGCATAAATCTGATTTTATTTAAATATTGTTTGTAAATAGTTTCGAAAAAAATATGCAATATTTCACAAATTTTCCCTATTCACACCTGACCTGCTGTTTAAGTATTTGTTCAGCCTCAGTGTAGTCTACATACAGTGAAGTCTACATAATCGAAAATATCTACATACATATGTAAACACTTGCAACAGAAGCAACATTTTACAGCGCCGTCACACACCAGGAAGCGCTATTTATGTACAAACCTATTTACAGCATATTCTTTTCGGTTTTTTGTGGTCCGTTCACAGTGGCCACAGTAGCGACCAGGATATGCTGCATATTGCAAAGAAAAGTTATATACATACATATTTTCTTTGTTGCATGTGGCATATGTTAAATAATGTTCGCTCGTGTAGCTTTTATAACGCTGTAAATTCGCTTTCTCACACATAAGCTTCTTAAATTTGTTTTTATTTTTTTATTTTTTGTGCCTCTTTGTCGCGTAACTTTCAGCTTGTTGTGCGTTTTTTTGTTTGCGTCACCTCCGGAAAATGACCGCAATGAGAGAATAAATCTTTAAGCCGCTTGATTTTATCCTTTCTCTCTGATTTTCTGTTGTCGTACGCACGTTCGCTTTTCGTTCGCTTCTCGAGTATGGTGGATGGTTGATTCTCCTACTAACTGCATGAAATAACAATACAGTGAACACAACAAGCGCTTAAGCGCTTTCATATCTGACATAACATTTTTACTCACTGTGCATACATACATATATGTAAAATTTCAGCCGCTCACTGAAGTAAAAAGTGTGTTAACCATAACTGCCGTCTCTAAATTGGAGTGCTAAGCGTTGCGTTTGCCATTGTCAACGAGTGTCAGCGCGCGCTATCCCCAAATCAACGAGGCGTAATTTTTGACGTTTTCTCATTTCCTCTCCTTTTTATTCTCGTTTCCTCCTTCACTTTTTTGTCCTTTCCCTTTCTTTCCGTCTTCCGCATCCATCTTCAGCACGTAATGCCCTGCCAAAAATGAAAATTCCATTTGCTCGGCGCTAGCGCCGCGTTATTATGAGATGCTTCATACACATTGTATGGGCATGAGGATTTTTGATAGTTCCTTGTCGGTTGACTCGCTAAGATAGAGATGGCAGTAAGCTAGGCGCTGAGATGCAATTTTTCGTCTTGCTTAATCGTTCTACTGCTGTTATCAGATAAACTACTTTATTTTCAATAATAACTAATTGAAATTCACACTTTTTCCCCTGCAACGAACTGATTTATTTGACATGGCGGTATCCTAACAAGCAGTCAATTATCCGACACTGCATTTTATTCGGATTACTTTAAAATGCATTTGGCTCAGAGAGCTTCAATGTCAGTATGTTTCGTTTGAATACGCTTTCGTTCTGCACTTCACAGATGCTTTTTCATACTGCCGAGACTCAAATTGTTTCTTTGAATAAAAATAGTATCAAATTTGAAAACATTTACCCACTGCATTTGTTTCAAAGTAGTTTTCCAAATAGTTGATTAAAAAAAAAACACACTTTCTTCCGTCGGGGCGATGACAAGACATATATGGTATGTATGTATATGCTCATCTGTACAAATGCACTAATCGCGTGCGTTGGTGTTGATTTAAACTCAACATTTGAAAGCACATTTACAAGTCTGGCTGTAGCTGAGTACGCAAAGATGCTTGCCGGAATTGGTTAATTTGCAGAGGTTCAGGGCTCAAATTCCACCGCAGGCAACATCCAAATAACTTTTTTTTTATCATTTTGAAATCATCCGTGAAGTGCAAAACGCTTCATTTTAATATGGACGTGTTTCCATTATACACTAACTCTGTACTTTTGAACACGTTTGTATTTGATTTAAATATGTTTTTATTTGACGTTTCTATTCCGTCGGAGTAGATGCCGCAAACAAGAATAATTTTTCTATTTGACATCTACCTTTCTCCAGACTAGATGCGAAGACGCTGCTTAAGTTTTCTGGACTTCGTTTAATATTTTAGTTTCCCCAAGGAAAATATTTTTTTTAATCATCTCTTTGCACTCTCGTCTTTTTCTTCTTTATTTCTTTCCTTCAATAACAGAGCTAATGTTTTCAGCGTGAAGAAAAATTGAGTTACTCTATACGTCTGTACTAGACACGGTGGCGGGACTATACATTGAATCTCGATTCCGCTCATCCCGACTTTATCACACTTCCACTCGAAAAGTCAAGTTGTTGATACGCCGAATTATATTGACTTTCGCGCCTTTTCGCGGTTTTCGTTGGCATTTTGAGCCATAGAGCAGAGGGCGGTTCAGCCTTATACGCAGTTTGCATGAGGTGATTTCACAGGCAATTTTTATTTGTAAGCAACAATCGCCTAGTGTAAATGGCCTTTCAACTAATCGCTTTAAACGAAATTAGTCGGCAGCCAACTTTCTTTTGAATTATTCGCCTCTAAAAACGCCTGAAGTAAACATCGCATTAGTATTAAGTTTCGTTACGAGAATGATTTTTCGATATCTACTCAGTACTCGGTTCGAAACTATCGATGCCAGAATTACTTGGTATCGAGCGAAAATCACCGTGGATGTACTTGTAATTACTCGTATCCTTTCACCCCTAGCAATGATCTCTTTTCTCGGTCTACTAATTTGGAATTTGTCGTTAGTCATGCCAATGCTAGAAGTGCTGCTCTGCCATCTAAAAAATGTGGGCCCGTTTAGTATCCAATAATTCTGCTGGGAAAATTCTAGAAAAGTTAAGTAGTCAGAACAAGAGTGAGATACACAGGTTTTCAGAAATTGCCCCGCAACCATACTGCAGTTCATTTTTAATCAGTCCGTATAGATGCTAGCAGCATTCTCCTCTTTAACCCTGCCCCTACTCTAGTCCCGTCTAGTTGGGAGCTTCTCTTGAAAGTGTTTCCTCAAATCAAAACGTTTACTGATAAATCCAACACTATCTCTCACAATACAACAATTAATTTTATAAGCTAATAAGCCTCTTTGGAAACTAATTAAAAATTCTAAAAGATATATGAGCGGTATATTATAGATTAAGAATACAATTTATACAAACTCGAGTTCTGGGGAGCCAAAACACGTTCACTCGAAGAATTTTCTGAAGTGGTGTGGAATGAACGAAGCTTGTAAGGAGCTAGAGAGCGAAATTTGCATCTGTAGTAGCTGAGTGGTTAGAGGTGCGTACTAACACTACGTAGTATCCGGGTTCAATGCCAGATCAGAGCAACATCTAAATTAGAAAAAGTATTTTCGGACGACGGTCGCCGCTCGGCAGGCAGTTTAAAGGTTCCCCAAAAATCCATTTGCAGTTAGGAGGCAGCGTAAAACTGTAGGTCTCTCCATTTGTATAACAACATCAAGACGCACACCACATATTAGCGAACTTCTCCGGCAAAATACTTGGCATCACCTATGGTATGTATGTATGTAGACCTATTCAAAGCATTTTGATATAGAATACTGAAATCATGAATGGTATGGAAATGTCGAGCCACTTTGGCATCACTGATTCATATCATAGCAATAATCAAGGGCATAATTCGGTTGATGAGATGGCAAGATACGGCTCTGTGATGCCAATTAACGAGCCGGATAACTCTCTACTACCACGGTTTAGTGCTTGCGTTACAGAAGTTAAAGAATAGAACACTATAGCCTTTACTAATGACTTGTGGAACAAGCGGAATAACTGTGAAATCTCAAGATTATTATGACCGCGGCTTAGTAGTAGGTTTTAAAACTTAATACATCTGCAGTAAGAGTTCTTACTATTGCACCAATGCTCCAACGGTGGCAAATATCCACAAGTACTCTTTCCAGAAGCTGTTACGAAGAAGATGAGGAGGAAATCCATTTACCACTCTCTGCGTCGCTCAAGCGCTTGGGATCAGGCTTCTTCAACAGTCTGGTGCAGATAGCTGAGGTGACAATCTTGGATCTCCTGAGTTTTATTTGGGATAGGTATTGGTACAGTGGAGGTCTTCCAAAAAAATATTCTAGTTTATTTCTAAATAGGAACCCCGGTTAGGAGAATGTGCCTGTTGCAGACACCCACTCACAATGGACAACTATATGTACGAGTGAAAGTAGGGGAGCTAACCCTATCTCGCCATGGTGCAAGTTCATCGCAATTTTACAGTATTTAAAAGATTGTCGTATGTTAATTTCGGCAGGTTGTGGGAAATCGCGATTGAAGTTTGGAATGCAATTTCTCAAAAACGCGAAGATAGATTTTCTCCAAAGTCTCTGAAAATGTTATTTACTTGTTAACAAAATCCTTAAATTTAATTTTTAATGTTTATTGTTAATTAGTTTTGAGTTTATGAAGGATTTTCTTTAGTAAAATTTTTTCGTAAGCGTCATTTGTCCACAATTTGGCAGCCACTTTGTGTGAAATACGACAAAATGTGATCAATATTTCTACCAAATTAGCGACACTTTTTACTCAATATCTCGGAAAGAAAAGGAGATATCCAAAAATGGAGAACGCCATTTTTAAGATATTGATTAGTTTAATATGACTGCATCACCAACTAAATTTTTTCTAAATTATCGAAAAAGTTGTAGTCAATATCTCGGAAACTAAAGGAGATATCCAAAAACTGATAACACCAATCGAAAGACCTTATTTCAAAATATATAACTGCATCTAGAACTAAAAATCATCAAAATGGCGCTTACGACAATATTTTACACAGGCGACGGTTAAAGAACATGCTTATGTGTTTATAATTTGAATGAAATCTTTTCATGAGACGTACTTAAAATACATGTATACAATTAAAACTAAAATAAAATTGGCAAGCCATCAAAAATTACCTTTTTCACAAAGTAGCAATTAATACCACTATAAAATGAATAGTAAACTGAAGTATTTTTTAATTATATATCATTACACTTATTACTTTAGGCGGCTCCAATTCTGGTAGGTGTTTTTTTTTTGCACGCACTTTATTTACATAACAATTTAATTTTATCGCCCACAAAATGTTCACTTCTTACTTGCCACATTGAATAATTAAGTCAGCAACTGACAACAATTCAATGCTCAGGCATTCAACAGCATGGAGCGCTGTGCAAATTTGTTCTAACCCTCAGCTCGACCTTGATGAGAATTTTGAGCGAACACTGACCGCATAGAGTTACGGCAATGGTTTTTATGTATTTTATTTTTTATACCCAAGCGCACTTGTGCACAAGGATACTAAAACTTTGTTCGCATAACGGTTATTTATAACGGCCTAAAGGAATTGAGTTAGGTGTAGGACATACATACGTAAGTATGTGTGTACCAAAAAGCTCAGAAAAAAGAGATAAGTCGTTTAAGTCATGTTTGTCTGTCCATGGATACGATAGCTCGACCGAAAATTGAGATATCTCAACAAAATATCATCCCATAAAATGGGATTTTCGAAAAATTTCAAAATTAAGATATTTCCGTAAACACAGGATCGAAGTTGTTGAAAGTTGTAATTGTAAGTAGAATTTTTGCATAAAATAAGGGAATCGTAAAATTGTTGCTCTATCTTAGTAGCCACCAGAGCAAACTACCCCGAACTCGGTACGAACATTTTCTAGAGTCTCACTAAGAAACCGGTTTATAATTTTTGAAATAAGCCAATAATCACGCCCACCTCCCATATAACGGTAATCTATATACTAATACGCTAGCATATGTTTTTTCACCGTTCGTTTGGCGATTCTACAAAACCGACTTCAAAACCAAGAACATCATAGGAAAGGTATTTTTGCTGTAGGTGAGGAGAGTTTTTATGATTTTGAAATTGGTTGAAAATTACGGCCAAAATCGTCGTTTGAAAATTTCCGTATTTGTTGTTGCAACCTGTTCAATTTGAGTTGTTTTCGCATTTTGTTTAACTTCGTTTTGAAATTAAACTTTGTAATAAAGGTAAATGTGATGACAAAAAAAAATTTATAAAAAAAGAAGGAAAAATAAAGACAAAAATGAAAGCATTGAATATATAAGAATTAGGGAAATTTTTGTAAATTTTTTATAGGAATCAACAAATCCAGTCACCGAAAATTTATTTACAAAGTTATCGAAATTTATCGAGCCATCTAAGTTTATAGTTATCGAAACTTATCGTATAACCGAAGTTTGTAGTTATCGAAATTTATTGAGCTAACCATGTTTAATGAGTTATCGGCATGTATCGAATTAAATATTCAATTTGATCAATGTTTAATGAGTTGTCGAAATTTATAGACACAGAATCTTAATTGCCAAAATTTACCGATAGTTATGGAGCTATAAAAATTTATTGAATTATCGAAATTTGTCAAGTTAATGGATTTTATCAAGATAGATATCGATTTTTATTGAATTGTAATTATTTACGGAGTTAACGAAATTTATCGAGTTATCTTAATGCATCAAGAACTTTCGTTTTATCGATAATTATTGTTTTACCGAAATTTGCCTGTTTATCGAATCGAAATTTTTTTTTGAATTTTCAAAGTATATCGGGTTATCGAAGTTTCTACGCTTATATAAGTAAATCGAGTTACCAGAGTGTAACGGATTATCGAAATTTTTAATTAATTATCGTAATTTACGAAGCATTCAAAATTGATCGAGTTATCGAAATTTATAAAGTTATACAAAGTTTATAGAGTTACCGATATATCGATTTATACATATGTAAGTTTCTAAGTTATCGAAATTCATCGAGACCCCGAAACGCACAACGACAGTTATCGAGTTTTATTGAGTTATCGGATTTTAGTGTGTTTGAAATTCATAGAGCTATCAATATATGTATATCAAATTATCGAAATTTATCGGCAAGCTAGAACGTATCAGTTAATTTCAAGTCCTGCCAAAGTTTTTCAAGGATATAAAAAGTGGTAGTCACGTTTTAGTTCCAAAGCAGGAGATTTTACGGTGAGTAATTTTGTACCTTATAAGTTAAACGACGTGCTAAGTTTGAACAAATCTACAAGGCTCTTAAAAATTAAAAAAGTGGTCGAATTTTAGCACTAATAGTTTACACTGTAATTAAAGACGCCACTGCAACTAAAATCGATGTTTGCAATAATCGTTTAGCAATAAATGAGATTATCACAATTTTTTGGAAAATTGACATGGCACACATTCTTCAAAAGGGGCACAACACAAGAAAAACTTAGCATTATTCTGTTTATTGTTTACCAATAAATTTTCTGAAAATTAAATAAAATAAAAAGAAGTAAATTTTTTAATACAATAAAAACTAAAAATATAATGAAAATTAAATAAAAAATTAATAAGAAAAAACTTTATAAAAAAAATAAATAAAGGCAGTTTTTAGGTAAATGAAATAAAAAAATATATTTGATTAAAAAATTAATAAATAAATAAATATAAAAATTAAACTAAAAGGAAAACAGAAAAATTAATAAAATGCATTTCTAAAACTTAAATTATAGTAAAAATTTGTTTATTTTTATTTTAAAACTATAAGATTTAAAATTTAAATTAAATTTGATTAAATAAAAAACTATAGATATTAAAAAAACACTTCCCGAGGTTTGGAACCTAGGATCTCTCGAATGGCATGCCTCTGCTTTGCCAACTCGGCCATTGGTAGTGTTGGAGCAGCGCCAGAAAAATGATACGGTCATGCGTAAATTAGTAGGGACACGACATTTTGACCATTTTTGGCTCTTTTTCTGTTTTTTTTGTTTATTGTTTATTATTTTTTTTTATAAAAATACAGCTCATTATCTAACAAAAACCATATAAGTCCAAATTTCAAACTTTATAGAAAAGTTGGAAAAATTCAAAAAAAAAAATTTATAGCAACAACAAACCTTTTTTAAGAAACTTTAGAAAAGTCAAAGTATACAGTTTTGTAGCCCATTAAATCCTAGTTTAAATGTGCAAGTTTCAAGTATAATAAGCCGGAATAGTCCTGCGAAATAACCAGAATAAACCGAAGTTTTTAAACTATCTTGCCTACTGTCTTTCAAATGTCTTGCAAAAGACTTGCCACTATCTTAACCGGAATGGTGCTGCTTACGTGGCACCTCCCTCTTATGTCTGCACAAGTTTATCTCGGTAAGCGCTTTATCGATTTCAACCAAACTCGGTTCAAATATTTCATTAAGTCTAACTCAGCATATTATCGAAACTCTTTGAAATCGGGGAAAAACACCCTTGCTTATCATGTAAGGGTAGCTCACAGAAAGGTGAAAAACCGATATTTAATACGTGCGCTGGGTATATAAAATTCGGTTTCGCCCGAACATATATTTCTTGACTTGTTTGGTTTAGCTATTTATGTAGCCATTCAAAATTTCGAGTGGATGACTGGCAACAGCAGCGATGCAGTTAAAATATCAACAACTGTAGCAAACCGCAGTTATGTGTAATTGTGTATGAATGCACAAAAGTGCATAACGGAACCACTAAATTCAACAAACTGTCGGATGAACTGTAAGTTGTTCTTATTTCCATTTGAATTTTACGGCTTTCCCGTGGTTCGCTCTCTGTTTCAACTACGCGTTTTTAGCTACATAAATATCTGTCGCTCGTTGCGCCCGTTTTGCATTTATGTAGGCTTTCGCCTTCTCTCTACTACTTCCTGTAGCTTATGACACTTGTTTGTTTGTTTGTCTATTTACTGTTTCCCTTATTAAGTAGGTGCCAGCTGCATCTGTACATACTTATATATATGTATGTAGCTGGCATCTCCTTGACACAAATTCCCATTTCAATGACGCGCTAGTCGGCTTCAGCTCATTCAGTTCAGGCTTTATTTAGTGTCGCGTTGAGCTGTTCGGTTTGACAGTTCCGATGGATAAGATAAGTCCGTTGGCAATGGAATATGTATATGTTTGTATGTATTTGTATATCCGCTTAGCGTGGTAGATGCTTCCATTTTGGACGAGGAAAGCTAGCCCATATCTTTGGAATTATTTTTAAAGGACTTTATGCTACATTTTATTTTGGTTGATATTCGTACTTCTCCCTCTTCCTCTGCTGGCATCTGCATTTTGCAGTTACTTTTCCACTTTTCGACTTCACATTTGAAAGTTTTATGCATCTTCTTTTTGGCAGCACGCAAACTTCAACCGCTTCCGCCAGCAAACAAACGAATAAAGCGGCAGACTAAAGAGCCAGTCACTCGACCATCTTTACGTAATCAGAAATTTCATAGTAGGAAGAATTCGCTGTAGCCAAGTGAACCAATTGTAGAAGTACATAATTTTGAGCAGCAAATACATATAACAACCAATATTATTCAGAGGTCAGAGGTGCGGTACAACCAAGGCGCGGTCAGGTCTAACCAACATCCAGAAACGTTTTTTTAGCTGGCGGAATGCCAAGCTGTCCAATTTTGCAATCACTGCAGGCCCTGAGGGTTGCTAGTACCTCGGCTTGGAACTCATTCGATATAGGCTTTAGATGTTGAGACGGTGTCAGTCTTCTTAGAAGGGCGCTGTGACCATATCTGGAAGTGGTTTTAAAACCCATGCACTTTGGCTTAACTGTGGCGAGCGCAGAGCTACAGGGTGGGTTGGGATACTTATCAATGGAAGCTTTATCCAGTACGCTCCCACACAAAAGCACCATACAATAAAATTGTTTTAATTAGGATATCATAGAGCCAATAAAACACCCTCAACAAGAGACCTCAGTGATAAGGCAAAGCCACCCTGCAACAATATAGGGATTTCGGCGCTTTTTTTACACTTTCTTCGATAATCGTTTTTCACGAAAACTTTTCGTTAAAGATCAAGTTCAGATCCTTCACCCAGCCGGAGAGCGTTAGCGGTAAGGTCAAGAACGTTTCCGCAAAGTACCAAACGGAACAAATGTATTGAGAGCAGTTTGAACGGGACAAAATGAAAACAAAAGGTTCGGGATGTTTCCGTCAAGAACAAAATTCGAACAAAACTATCAGGAATGTCCTCAAGAAGAACAGAATGAAAACGAAACTTTCGAAAATGTTTTCAATGAGAACAAAATAAGAACAAACCTTTTGAAGGAAGATCAAATAACAATAAAAGTATAGGGAACGTTCTTCTAAGTACAGAACAAAACGAAAATAAAAGAGAACAAAACAAGAGAGGCGTCTGCGTACTCAGTACGAGCCACAACTGTTAGTTCTAAACCAGAAAAAAGCTGAATCATTTAAAATTCCAGATCGTTTACCATTAGGAGGAACTGTCTATTTATGGAACAATTGTTCTTCGAGAAAAAGTTCCTTACACATTTGTTCTAGTTTTATTCTTTTCTAGAACGTTCTGAAGATTCTGGTTTCCATTTTGTTCTTTTAGAAACGTTCCCGAAAGTATATTGTTAGCTTTGTGAACCTTCCACAGGGTTTTTTGGTCTTATATAATTCACGTTTAGAACGTTCTTTACAGTTTTGTTCTCACTTTCGTTCTTGTTAAAACATTCCCGAAGGTTTTGTTCTAATTTCGGTTTGGGTTTTTAAATGTGCTTGGGGAATCTTCCCAGACCCCTTTGTATTATACTTGTAAAATAAACGCATTTCCCGAAGGTTTTGTTCTAATTTCGGTTTGGTTTTTAAATGTGCTTGGGGAATCTTCCCAGACCCCTTTTTATTCGACTTGTAAAATAAACGCATTTTCCTTAAATTTAGCTATCCTCCAGACAATAAAAAATCAGTATCAAAAAGACAATAAAATTTACACATTAAAAAATGTATGTACCCACAAATCTAGTGGCCAAATATACTCTATTTTTCCTTTGTGCTCTCAAAGATGAATTTTAGCTAAGAAACTCAGTTTTATGGAAAGATGTTTTATACGCTTTCGTTCTCAATAAAAATTTTGGGTTTGAGGAATATTAAAAAATACTTGTATTTGTGACTGGTGTAAAGTTATTATTAGGGCTCGGTTTTGTATGCAAAAAAAATAAGCATACAAATACATATGTGCTATCGTAACTATAATATACATATATTTTCCATAACAAATTTTTCTTATTTTTTTATAAAAATACAATTTATTCAACAGCAAAAACCATAAGAATCAATTTCATACAAAACTCGGGAAAATGCAAGAAATATCAAAACACATTAATCAAAATTTAAAGTTTTTCAAATCGATTTCTTGGAAAAATTTTGAGTTTGCAATTTTTGAGAACGTTTTTTTCGAGGGTGTTGCGCATTTTCTTCCATATAACGCATTAACAAAATCTATTTTTCTGCATACTCAAAATTTTTCTAAGAAATCGATTTGAAAAATTAAAATTTTGATTAAAGTATTTTGGTAATTCTCAAAAAAAACGGTAATTTTTAGAGACTTTATACTTGCACTTTATTGTACTAAATTTAATCGAATTAAAAAATTTTAAATTTTTATGAAGCCTTTTTGTTATTTCTTGCATTTTTCCGAGTTCTGTATGAAATTAAAGAAATTTATTCTTGTGGTTTTTGCTGTTGATTGAACTATATTTTTATAAAAATTTAATTAAAATTTGGTATGGAAAACATAAACAAATAAAATCTTCAAAACTTCAGGAAAATCATATTATTGACGCTGACTGTATATAAATTGATATATACTTTGCTTATAGTTGTGATGGTACATACTTATTTGAGCTGATTGGGGCATTTTAAAATACATTTCGTTTTCCTCTTTTACATGGAATGACCCACATCAGAACAATATTGAATATGTTAGAGAATATATTTTTTTAGTTTATATAATAATGAATAGTAATGAAAAAAAGCATTTCAATGTATCAATCAGCATTTACCTATAAATTTGTGAATATATACATATTAGGGTGACCAAAAACTGTTCACCTAACGGAGAGTTAAAATTCGGTACACAGTATCTAATATTTTTCTTCCCTACCGTTATAGCTTGTTGGGCTAACAGCAACCGCTCCGCCAGCAGCTTCCTATTTTCACCGTATGCCTATGCGCCTAAGTCTATGCCTTGATTACATTTCATCGTCATCGCATTGCACAGCAGTTTTTTAACTTTTACCATTTTGAATCCAATCTCCACAAAGTGTAAATATGCAATCCCATTTTTCGCGCCAACTCGGCACTTCTTCCGTCCAGCTAAACTGCAAACGTACGTACCATTTCTTGCTTATACTTTTTCATTTACAATTTTAAATCTGTCGCCGAGTCGTACAGTCATGGAATTGCGTCCGCATCAAAGCGCAACCGCCACTGCTGCTGCCAACACCGCCACTGCTGCTGCCAACACCACCAATGCTTTATGTTTTGTTTTGGGGGTGTCGCTCGTGTAGTATCGTTGCTCGTTAATGGCTGAGTTCATTCAGCATTTGCTTATCTATTTATTTTATAGACTTGTATGTACATATATTTTACTGCTGCTATATGTTATGGAGAACATTTTTCTTGAGCCGTCCTACTTGTGTATCATTTCATAGCTTTAGCAGAGATTAGCTTTGTGCATAGATGGATGTGCATAAATAGCTGTAGTCGTAGCTGTGATACTGTGCCTGGCATTTGCTGCGGCTGATTGTTTGTTGTTGTTGCGTAAATAAATTCATCATTTGTGAAGTTGAGAAGCGCGGAAAAAGTTTTGCTTTTACTTTGATCAGAGAGTGGGAAAGTTTTACATAATTTACGCTCGGCATTTGCGCACCCAATGCTTGGTCTACAATGTATGTTCTTCTTATCTACGTCCATAGCGCACTAGAAACCTCATCAGTGGTGCCGCCACTTGTAAGAGGGAAATGATTTTTATGGTGGTGTGTAAGGGTGCTGTGCATAGCAGACCGCGTCTGTTTGAGGCGGCGAAATTAAATGCAGCTGCTGGTGCCGCCTCAACTAGTACAAGCGCTAAGCACGGCAAACATAAGGAGCTGATATTGCTGCTGTACTACCACTACTGGCTTGCTAACCCAATTTTATCAGTTGCAAAACTACATATACTACTAAGACAACGCGTCGCTTTAATCAGTTGCGAATGAGTTGTCAAAGTTGTTTTTCTTCTTGCGAAACTTTTAAATGCACTCGTCTTTGGATTTTTTGTTATTTAAAACTCCTTTCTGTTGTATTTCTTACTTTCAAACTGTTCAAGTGAGAATGAATTTGCACATTGTTTGGGCGGGCGATGAGCAGGCAGTTGCTGTGGGAAGCTATGGAAGTTAGGGTGTAGGAATAATGATGTTAAGTGAAGCAGATAGATTGAAAATAAATAGATTAAGTCAATGTGTATACATACATACTTTTTAAAATATGGGTTGGTAGGAGAGCAAGTTTTATTATAATTAGTAAATTCAGTGAGTTTGTGAGAACAATTAAAGGAATATCGTCGATGTTTTTGCAAAACCGCCTAAATCGCCGTTGTTGCAAAAATGAGATTTGGTAACCCTGAACTCCAGGCAACGAGATTTATGCATAAAAATCACAAAATCGTAAAATAATAGTTAGAGAAAATACCGCTTATCAAGGCAATGCCTTCAAAGAATAAACCGTATTTTCGCTTTCCTGTAAAATTTGCAATTGGGCGATGGGCGGTTTTGCAAAAACATCGACGATATGCAGTTGCATATTTCATTTTAAATTATGTAAGTGATTTTCCAAACACTTAAAATTAAAAAAATATCGATGCCTTGCCGCAAATCATCGTATGCGCCAGAAACCAAATTTTATGGTAAAACGTATTTTCTATTTTGTCAACATTTTTTGGAACTTTTTTAATTATTATTTTTTTTACTACTTTCGTAATTTCGTCCACAAGAAAAAATGCATTGTAACATGCGAAAAAATTCATAATAATAAATTTTTGGCGTAACTATTCGTATCTCAGCTACAATATCTTACCAGGTGATGCGATGTGGGGTTAAGAACAAATTGCATCAAAAAGCGAATTGCGAGAAAATAGCACTTACGCTAAATGGGATGCCAGATTAAATTTCCTGGCCTGTAGATGTGCAAACTCGTTTTATTTTTTTGAAGAGAGTAGCTACCTTTTACAAAATTGCATTCGAATTGTTTTGGTTCGATTTTCAAAAATGATATATCAAATTTCAGCGATTGACCTGTTGATGTGCAACAAGGAGATGCCACCTGTTAAAAAAATTAAACTGAAATGATTTAATAAGTTAAATCAATTATTACAATATGGGTATCAGGTTAAATGATTTAAAAAGGTTTTATTTCTTAACTTCATGTGGAAAGTTACCACCTGTTAAAAAAATCAAATTCAATATGGAGTTAAGCGAATTAGGTAATTGAAATATATATAACCATAAGGGTGGCAGACGAAAGAGATTTAAGAAGATTTCCGTTTGAAAATAATTTAGCAGAGGGCTGCCGCCTGTTTTGCAAACCAGGTGTATGAAATATAACGAAAGAATGCTAAGCAGTGTACGAAAATAAACTATATTGTACGTTACTAACGGGTGATTTTTTTGAGGTTAGGATTTTCATGCATTAGTATTTGACAGATCACGTGGGATTTCAGACATGGTGTCAAAGAGAAAGATGCTCAGTATGCTTTGAAATTTCATCATGAATAGACTTACTAACGAGCAACGCTTGCAAATCATTGAATTTTATTACCAAAATCAGTGTTCGGTTCGAAATGTGTTTCGCGCTTTACGTCCGATTTATGGTCTACATAATCGACCAAGTGAGCAAACAATTAATGCGATTGTGACCAAGTTTCGCACTCAGTTTACTTTATTGGACATTAAACCAACCACACGAATGCGTACAGTGCGTACAGAAGAGAATATTGCGTCTGTTTCTGAGAGTGTTGCTGAAGACCGTGAAATGTCGATTCGTCGCCGTTCGCAGCAATTGGGTTTGTGTTATTCGACCACATGGAAGATTTTACGCAAAGATCTTGGTGTAAAACCGTATAAAATACAGCTCGTGCAAGAACTGAAGCCGAACGATCTGCCACAACGTCGAATTTTCAGTGAATGGGCCCTAGAAAAGTTGGCAGAAAATCCGCTTTTTTATCGACAAATTTTGTTCAGCGATGAGGCTCATTTCTGGTTGAATGGCTTCGTAAATAAGCAAAATTGCCGCATTTGGAGTGAAGAGCAACCAGAAGCCGTTCAAGAACTGCCCATGCATCCCGAAAAATGCACTGTTTGGTGTGGTTTGTACGCTGGTGGAATCATTGGACCGTATTTTTTTCAAAGATGCTGTTGGACGCAACGTTACGGTGAATGGCGATCGCTATCGTTCGATGCTAACAAACTTTTTGTTGCCAAAAATGGAAGAACTGAACTTGGTTGACATGTGGTTTCAACAAGATGGCGCTACATGCCACACAGCTCGCGATTCTATGGCCATTTTGAGGGAAAACTTCGGAGAACAATTCATCTCAAGAAATGGACCGGTAAGTTGGCCACCAAGATCATGCGATTTGACGCCTTTAGACTATTTTTTGTGGGGCTACGTCAAGTCTAAAGTCTACAGAAATAAGCCAGCAACTATTCCAGCTTTGGAAGACAACATTTCCGAAGAAATTCGGGCTATTCCGGCCGAAATGCTCGAAAAAGTTGCCCAAAATTGGACTTTCCGAATGGACCACCTAAGACGCAGCCGCGGTCAACATTTAAATGAAATTATCTTCAAAAAGTAAATGTCATGGACCAATCTAACGTTTCAAATAAAGAACCGATGAGATTTTGCAAATTTTATGCGTTTTTTTTAAAAAAAAAGTTATCAAGCTCTTAAAAAATCACCCGTTATTTCGTTTCGTTTATTACTTCAATAGTTCGGTACAATACGAAAACAAAACGGCTGAGTTCACTTTGGCGATAGTACACTACAGTAGTTTAGTAGTTACAGACGAAACAACAAACGAAATGAATCGTGCAGAGAAAAATATATGTATGTATGTATATAACTATAACTATATTTAAAAGACCTGCCGCGTGTTTAAAAAATTAAACTCAATTTAATTCATTAGTTAATTGATTTATGTGTCACAATATGACTCGGAAGTTGTTTAAAAAAAAATTGTTTAAAAATACTTCTAAAGACCTGTTTGAAAAGTAAAATTTATTGAACTTATACCCAAGTTAAATAAACTATTAAAATATGAGTGTCACATTTTTATAAGAAAAGGAGCTTTTAGTGTGGTCCATATACAAAGATTAGTTATTAAAAAATATAAGAAGCCAAGTAGGGGTTAAATTCCCTCACGTTTTATCTTAGGATGGTGCCTTTTATGTAGCAGAAAATGCTTAGCACATTTAGCCAAAAAAATTAGTTAAAATGAACGCAGTTTCCTAACGTCTTGATATTTTCACTTTTGCCTACTTAATGGACTACAAAACTGCATACCTAAAAATTCTGAACAAAATGTTTAAAATTTTTGGGCGTAATTGTTAAAGTTTGTTGAATTTGTATAATTTTTGTAAGAAGTTTGAAATGTAGATTTATGTGGTTCTGGTTAGGTAATGTGCTAGACTTTTATAAAAAAAAATATTATAAACATTAGATTAACAAAATAAAATACCAAAACTTGTCAAAATATAACTTAACTTAATCAGCTGACCACAAGGGTATATACATAGATAATTGACGAGACTGCTTAATAATAACTCATAATATAGATTAAGCACTCACACAATTTAATATGTAACACCACTTTATTAAAAGCAGATGAGTTCTACTATATATTTTTCTTATGAATCGCAAATTATTTGACAGTGCATTTTCAATACAACCTACTTTAAACTGAATAAAAAAATTTACTTAGAACTGATTTCAAAACGTAAAAAAGGTAATAAAAGTGTATTAGTAATAAAAATGCATTTAAAGCTTTAATTTGTTATATTTCGGTCGATTCAAGATTTTTACAAATGTCTTATCCACACGTTTGTTAGTTTTATAAAGAAAATAATTTTCGCACTGTGGTCCACTTTTCCACGGAATCTCCTAGCTCTTTCCTGCTGGAAATTTTGACAGAAAGTCAGTATCATATCTCCGCGGAACGAAATTATCGCTTTATGCTTGAACAACGTTAGAAAATAATACAAAAAATAATGAAATAGACACCGTTTTTTTCTCAAAAATCGTATTTTCTAACGAAACGCATTTTCATCTCGGCGCACATTGCGGCTGAAATCCATAAGTGCGGCCAAAATTCGAAGCTTTGAAATAATGATTTGAAATTTCGTACCAGCTGTCAGAATTGCAAAATTCAAAATGGCGGATCCAGTATGGCGTCTGGTAAATTTCGAACTTTTTAATTAGATATCTTAGAAAGATTTTGAGTATGCAGTTTTATAGCCCATTCAATTTTAGTGTAACAAAGTCCAAGTTTGAAGCAGCTAGGACTTACTGTTGATTTTTGAAAATTTTTTTTGTTGACGGTGCCAGTCATTTTCTTCCATACGAAGTATATTCGATGATATGAAGAAAATGAGCAACACCTTCCACAAAAAAAAATTTCAAAAATCAACCGTAAGTCTGGGCTGCTTCCAGCGTGACTTGGTTATACTTAAGTTAAATGGGCTACAAAACGGCATACTCAAAATCTTTCTGTGAAATCTAATTAAAAAGCTGGACATTTTTACATACAGGTGAAACTAATATGTATAAGCGTGTAAAAAAAAAAAAAAATATAAGAGGCAGAGATGAACATCTGAGTTTTGTTTTATTCTGTAGCTAATACTTTCCTACGTAAACTCTAATAGGTGTAAAAGCAGCATTCCTTTAGCCAACTCAATGTCAAAAAAAGGCCTATCTAGAAACTTTATTTTCTATTTATTTATATTTATTTTCTTTGGCCGCACTTTTGGGATTCGGCCACACTGTGCGGCGGTTGTGTTAGGAAGCAAGTATGACGCGTCTAGGTATCGGAAAACCCGCACATAATAATTGGCCAATTTTTTTTTTTATTTTTTTTGTTAATGCTGCTAGAAACGCCATTTCGGCTAGCGATGCAGAGACGTGATAAAAAATTTTTTTTAGCTGGAGATTGAAGACGCGTACTTGGACGATCTTTGGTTTCAGCAGGATAGCGCGCCATGCCACAATTCAGCTTGTGGGCGCCAAGTTCGGTAATTGTGTTATCAGCCGTCTCGGAGATGTCCATTGGCTATCCCGGAGCTGCGATTTGATGTCGTTCGAAATTATGCGAAGATCCATGAACGATTGAGGCCCTTAAGATGAATACCAAGCAAACTGTTCGTGAGATAGAGCCAAAAACCGTAACCAAGGTATTAAAAAATCTGGGTTAACAGGACGCGCTACTGCTCATATGTTTGAAATAAAAAAAAAATTAATTAAAAAACACAGAATTAAAAAAATACTATTTCTTGTGAAGGTCGTCAGATCTGCACGCGCCGTTATTTCGAATTTCGAAAATGAATTGTGGAATTAAAGAGCTCGGCCTATAGATATGCAATAAGTTATCAGTTTTTGAACATAGAACTTTTTTTTAGCGGTACAGTGTGTTTTGATATTTGATGAAATGAAAAACCGACACCTCTCCTCGCTCAAAAACGGATAAAGGAATTAAGATGAGACATTTGGAATATTTATTGATACTAATCTATATACATATTATAAAGGAAATTCGAGATTCTTTGTACGCGGTAATCTCGATCACTACTGAACGGATTTTGACGATATTTTCTCTAATATACTCTGTATCGACTGGAGACGGATCTTTTTTACTTAGAATTTTAATAGGGTTGCCACCTGTCTAAAAAACTATAAGATCCGCACCGTTCGTTGGATTACAAAAGATGAAGTGTCAAATGAAAGGGATTGGCCTCTATAAAAGCACTAATATTTTTTTTAATAGGGTTGCCACCTGTTAATAAAATTACTATATTCATATATCAAATGAAAAGACTTAGCCTCTGGATGTGTAATAATGTATTATTTTTCTGAGTAGGGTTGCCGCCTGTTTAAAAACTATAAGATCTTCACCGTCCGTTGGATAAAAAATGAGGGTTGCCACCTATTTAAAATTACTATCTTCTATACACAGAGTAAAGGAAAGGCGAGAGGATTTAGACAAGATTTTTTATGTATATAATAAACGAAGTACATGATGACAAATGATTTCTTTCTCCAAATACGTAAATATACATACATACATACATATGCATACATCCGTGGCCGGCTAGTATATTATATTAATTACACTGTAGGAACGCGAAAATTGCACAAAAGAACGCCGAGATGTGTAAACTTAATTTTGGATCGTAGATTACGGATGTGTATACCGTTTTTCAAGATCAGGTCGTTTCCCTAGATATTCTCATTATAGAGTGTACCACGCGTAACCGAAATTCGGCCAAAGTCTGTAGACCTTCACTTTACATGCCGCTAATAAATTTTGTTGTTTACTTCGATTGCTGCTACACTAAGAAATGAGCAAACATTTTGATAGAAAATAAATAAAAGATGAATTAATTCATCTATAGAGTACTGCCTTTATGTCTAACGAGAGCCTTGAGTGTGATTTGAAGAATATGCAAACTTTTTGTATAATAATTCAGTAGTCGGACGCTCGTTTGATAGCGTTTGTAGCATAATTAAGCAAAACAGTTGATACAAATTTCCGCGTATTTTTGATACATTTTTTTCTTCCATACAAAAAAATGTGCTATATACAAAAATGTAGTTATATTCAAGAAAATGCTCAACTCTGTCAACAAAAAAATTTAACGCAGTTTTTTAGCAACTTGCAGTTTATTCAAAAGTTTGTACAACACTTTCTGAATTGTCCTTTATTTTCTGCAGAGTTTGAAATATTGATTTAGCTAGTTTTATTTGAATAAGCTATGTTTTCATAAAAAAGTAACGAAAAACATTTTGAATATGAAAAAAAAATCTATGTAAAATCCTCTGGAATTCCGTATGTGCATTTTTATAACCACACCGCATTGTAATCCATTGAATATTACAAACAAACTACTAGCTTATTTAAATATCTAGTATAAAGTAAAGGCCTCGAAACAGCTTGATGAAAGGACCTTTTACGTGCATATGTATTGAAATTCTTGGAAATATTTTAAAACATAAAACTTTATCTTTTTTGATACGTAGATCTTTTAAATCCAACCCTACTTGATTCATGCATTTGTCCTGGCTAACACCAAAGACATTTTTGAACTTGCCAAAATTGCTTAAAGAATATGTTGGCAGATATACTCACATACGCATATACATATGTAAACATATATACACACATATGTACATCTGAACTTACATGCATATATGATTTTCACTTCACTAATTCTACAGTGAATGCGCATTTTTTCCAAGCAAATCTGTGTACGTGCGTTTTTATGTTCTTTTATTTTGCTAAGCTCCTTCAAAGCTCGCCTTAGCACGCTGTTTCGTTGCGCAAAATAATTAAAAACAATTTTTACTTTTCAAAAACATTTTAATTTTTGTTTTCCTCTCACTCGCCGTTTTACTTTGATTTTCTCTGGAGTTCTTTTAAAAGTCTTACACAAGTTTCCTTGCACAGCGGCGTTGCAACATTTTCTCTGTTTACACTGAGATTTCGAGGCTTTCTGTATGTTTGTGTGTGTGTGTAGTTAATGTTTTCTTTCTACGTTTTTTTTTTCTTATTTGGAGTCCTCCATAAAAGTTTAGGTAACTTTCTATTAAAAGCCAATTTAATTAGGTAATAGAATCATGATTAATTCTATAGCAAGCTAGTAGTTTCTTTAACTATTTGCCGTTGCGCCAAAGTAAGGAGTATGGCATTTAATGCAGGCACGTAGGCAGGGGGGCTCAAGCGGCTGAGGCTATTCCGAAGTTTTACAAAGCAATTTTCCAGCAAATTTGTGCTTCTATACAAATTTTATTTTTTAAGAAATTCATCTTGATATGACCAAGCTTGTCGTTCAAAGATACGATGGAGCTGGAGATATGGCTAGTCATGTGAGCGGAGTTCAAACGAGGATTGGGTAATGAAAAATATCAAAAAGCAAGATATGTTCAATTTCAAAGTCATCGTTTGAAAAAATTAAAATTCAAAAAAGTATACCCACTATAGTGTGAAAGAATACGAACGATTGAATCTTGTACTGAAGTCTTAAAATTGTTGGAGTACTGCGATGGAACACATTTTCGCGCTACAAAGTAAATATCTTCTTAACTACTACTAAATATATTGGCAGCAGGATTCTTTTCGATCTAAAATGTTATTTTGACTGATTTACATATGTATACATATCTATGGGGGATTTTCTAAAAAAATGTAAAAATGTCTGTAAAAATTAAATGAAAATTTTTTACTTCTGATGGGGATTAGCCCTCAAAGTGTTGTCCCCTAAATATAAGTTGTCTTTAATAAAATTGATAAATATATTATTTTTGACTTTGATAGTCAGTACCGTTGGAGCAGAGTACAGTAAATGCATGCTTACTTACTTGCGAACGCGTAGGATTGCAGTAGAAAATCAGAGGACTGTCTGTAGACACTCAATATAATTGAAAATAAAATAAAAATTTTAAACATCTTCAAATTTTTAAATTTTAAATTTCGAAAAAATTACAATTTGGAGAGAATCATCCGTATGGGCAACCTTTTTAAAATGCCATTCATGATCTCAGTTTTTCATGACATAAATATTACAATTATATATACTGCATACCATTTGAGACAGAACCCATATTTGTTTTTGCAGTTAAGCTCCCCCCCCCCCGGAAAAAATTCCTCGCTGCGGGCCTGATATAATGATGAAAGAGTCGTTGTGAGATCAAAAAGCGTAAAGCACTTCAACACTCTTGCGCTTTTGCAAAAATGCTTAAATTGTTTATGACATTGAAGTATTGAACGTAGGGCAAGAGGGAATTAAAATAGAACGAGTTTATGATAAGAAATATGACTTCCATTTGAGCTCCCCAGTGTATGTAAGTTGGTATGGCTTCTAAAGCGATAAGAAAAATTTTACAACTAATCTTGAATGTGAACTTCATTCAATGTAAGTATGTATATTCCTTTTTATTTATTATAAAAGCAGTGAAACTTTTTCCGCTCATACAAATGTTTTAGCTTAGAAAGAGTTGACAGCCGACTATGGAAAGAATATGTGAGTAGTAAATAAGAGAGATATTCAAGATACATTTGTATTTAAGTATAAATTCAATACTTTACTTATGAAGACAGCGCCGAAAAAAATTTTTAGGCATAGTTTTTCCTGTATTTTACTTTTAAAATACATAAATTAAATTTATTATTGTATATTATTAACTTTAAAGGCAATGTTACACGATTGGGCTTTTGCACAAAATTTGGTGAAAATCGTATCCCAATCATATGAATGCTCTGATGTTTTTTTTTTTTAATATTAATTATGAAAAAAATTGTTCAAATTGTTCAATAGAAGTTTTCTGAAATATTCTTGATTGTGATAATGGCCTTCTTTTGGATTCGCTCTGACTACTTTGGCTCGAAAGATATTTGATTTGAAACTCAGCTAAGTTTAGTTAAAATAAAAAAAAAACGCGTTTTTATGAACACTTTTCAAGTTTGGCGACGTAGTGTTCATAAACGGCAAACGCTATTTTATTAATTTTGATTTTGTTTGAAAGATTTATTAATGTAAGCGTTTTCTTAAATTTGTATTAATCTAAGTTCATTCATTTTTGTGTAGATAATAAGAGGTATATTTGTTATATTTTTCACCTTTACCTCAGCTTTTAAATACTAAGCCACTACAGTTGAGAAAATGTCAATCTGGGCAAAAAATATGGAAAAATTTAAAATTTTTTACCAACTTTAATATGAACTTTTTCATACACTTCCACTTTGTTTGTCACGTTTTTTAGGTCCATGAGCAGCTCTTGATCGTCCACGTCACTAATAGTATTAGGTGGAGTGACATTTTTTCGTTAAATAATTTTATAATTCATAGCAGCAGTAGGGAGGAAGCGATTTGTATGAGATTTCGTTAGAGTATTAATATATAGATAGTAGATGATGAAACTAAAGCAGGCATTAGCTTATACGGCATAGGCTTATACGGAAATTGGAATAACTCGGCTCTGGAGGCACCTATCGCATCAATTTTTAGTAGGTACATATTTTGAATTTGAAGAAAATCGGACCATAAATGAAGTTCTTCGGAACAACTCCACTCCTGCTCCACCTACCCGAAAACAAACAAAATGCGCACCTCCCCGTTGAAATATATTTCGAACAAAAGAAAAATCATTCAAATCGGCTGAGAAACATAGGAGCAGTAGGGAGGAAAAATTTTTATGGGATTTTGTTAGCGTATATAGAGAAATATATGATTTCTAATCAATTTGTTGCTGATTTTGC